>NC_056742.1:464796855-465121855 GCF_019279795.1 Protopterus annectens | reverse complement strand
TGCCGTGTACCCGATTAGCATGGACGTCCATAGTTATGTATCAGAATGTAACAAAGTCCAACTAAACACTTCCAGAACTAGTGATATTAGGTGAACCGGTGGCAGAATACAGGTAATGACAGATGACAACATGTATGAGTCATAAACAGCATGTACCTCGACAAACGTGAATGAATACATATGCTCTGTGACTGTGAATGTGTCTGGTTAATAGAACCAATCGTCTAAATGTGTCCCACAGGGTGTTTTGCATTGTTCCTGATACAGTGTTTATTCACACCCATTGGTATGTGAGTTCTGCTACTGACGGAAAGTGCATAATTTACTGACCACCTTAGGTAGATGATAGCATAATAGAAGAGGTTCAACACCCATATGCCTGCGAGGGACACACATGTCTGGGCAGTTGTGTCCTGCAAAGTGACAGTTATGGCACATGGCCTGTGAGTTCGGGAATGGAGTCTATATAGTGTGTGTGTAGTGGTGTCAGACATCATTTTGTTGTATCAGTAACAGCTACATGTAATAGGAAACAGTATTATCAATTATAATGCTACATGAATAATCTTAATGTATGTAAACCGTGGAAGTCGTCCATTTACTACTGGCTGTGGGTATGTGTTGCCTTGACACATGTGATAGCTCTACATATAGGGTCTATAGGGCCTCCACCATTCTGAATGGCCAAAGTGGAACCTGCTTTGTAGAAATGTCAGATATACCAGGGCAGAACATACCTACAGCCATGCATAATACAGAAATATACATATCGGAACAAATCAAAGCGTAGTCTAGCAGCAGTAAAGTTGCTTATGCTACTACATATGACATATCGACATGTCAGGTATACAAGACCTGTAACAAGCAACCAGTACAGACACGTACAACATGAGAATGTCCCCTAATCAGGACAGTTGCAATGGCTAGAGTATTGTCCATACCACTCAACTGTCCCTGAATGTCAGGTACGTCCCTGAGTTTGACTGAAAGTTTAACTCTGTCCCTCTTAATCCCTCCTAAAATTAGTGGCTGTTGAAGGACAGGTGGTGAATAACACTTACTGACTAATGACAATAAGTAAGAGTTATAAACAACTGTTACTTCAGAATATGTGTATTAAGTCATATGCTCTGATTCTGTCAATGTGTCAAGTTAATAGCACTACTTATGTAAAAGTGTCCCAGATTTTTCTTGACCTGTCCCTGATTCTGTAGAAATGTGTCCCCAATTGGTGGAGAGTTCTGGTATTGTCACATGAGATATTCATGATGAGGGACTGTCCCATGCAAAGTGGGAAAGGTGTCACTCCTACAGTCTCCCGTCGTGCAATCTGAATGGTGGACAACGTGCAGTAGGTATGCGGTAGCATGACTCGGCGGACAGCTGCGTTAACAAACTCAAGTCACATGTCAGCATTGCAGAGTATCGGTTCCCATGTATCAGGCAGATGGGAGCAGATCATATGAGGAACACGCATATAATATGATTACGTCACTGGACAGGCCGCCGAGTCCGTACAGTCAAACGCCTGCCATCACAAAATGGTTACACATACCCGATACTGTAGTCATGTAGTCCGATGTAATACGCATCACAAGGGATTGCACACACCCAGCATGAGTGACAAATAGTTTCATAGTTTCATAGTATAGTACTAGGCTATCTGCCCTGGGGCATTTGTAAGCCTAGCCATAGTGATGTGGCTTTTGCCACCCCATGAAATGGTACAAAAATGTACAGAATAAATCTAGAATACTGTGCCTCTGTCTAGTAGTGACACAATGAAGGTCCCCTTATATAATAGAATTAGTTTACTGTGCCCCTGTCTAGCAGTGACACGGATGTGACCCCTGGGGTAAACTTACGATCTCCCATCCACTCATCAAGATTTCTCTTGAAGAGAGTCAGTGACGGCTCTGCCTAATGAACTGGGATCCTGTTCCAAAGCATGGGAAGCCTCTGGGTTATGAATCTATCCCTCCAGCATGTCCTATTCATACTTGTGCCGAGGTTTAAGTCTTTAGCTCTCGTGGTCCTGATGGATTTGGATTTTTTGAGGTGGAGCATGTCCATCAGATCCTGATTGGACATGGCCTTGTACGTCAGGCAGAGATCACCTCTGAGCAGGCGGTATGCTACTGAATAGAGCTGAAGTTTCTTTAGTCTGGCAGAATAAGACATATGTTGGAGACCCTTGATCCTTTTGGTGAGGTACTTTTGTGGTCTCTCCAGCTGTTGCAAATGCCGGGTGAGGTACATACCAAATGGGGCATTGTACTCAATCATGGGTCTGATGAGGGAGGAATATAGGGTACAATGACATCCTTGGATCTGGATGTGAATCCCTTCATGATGAGGTGTGCAAGGTAGAATGTTTTTCTAACCACTTTGGCAACGTGGGTGTCAAATGAGAGGTCGCTGTCTACTTGGGTCCCTAGGTCTCTGATTACTTTTTCCGTACTCAGTGGGTTGCTGTCTATGTGATAATTTGTGGGTACTTTGTTTTTCCAAAGGGATGACTATACATTTTTGGCATTTAGTTTAAGGCCGTGACTACGCACCAGTTGTCCGTTTCAGTGAGGCCTTTTGTAGGATGTGTGTGTCTGCTGGTGTATCGACTATGGCCTAGTTTGCAGTCATCTGCGAACTTTGTCAGCCACAGCCCTCCCATGTTTGCTTTAACATCTGAGAAATAAATGCCGAACAAGAGGGGTCCCAGGACAGATCCCTGTGGGACACCACTTGTGACTGGCTTTGAGTCTGACATTGCTCCAGTGATTTTAACTTTATGGGTTCTGTCCTTTAGCCAGTTTGCAACCCATCTAGTGACATAAGGGTTTACTTTTAAGCTGTTTAGCTTATCTATGATGCCTGAGTGGGGTATTGTGTCGAAGGCCTTAGCCAAGTCCAGGTATGCTGTATGGACTGCTTTGCCCTCATCAATGACTCTAGTGACCGTTTCGAAAAAGTCAACCAGGTTTAAAAGGCAGGATCTGCCCTTTACAAAGCTGAACTGGGTGGGGTCAAGTGTCTGTAGGTCCCCTATGTCTCTGTTTATGAGTTTCATAATGATTCTTTCCATAGCTTTGCAGACCAGGCTAGTTAAGCTTATGGGGCGGTAGTTTCCAGGGTCTGTAGAGGCACCCCCCTTGTGGAGTGGGACCACTGTTGCTGTATGGCAGTGTTCAGGTACATATCCCGAAGTAAGGCTAAGGTTAAATAGCATTTTTATGTGTGGGTTTAGCTCCTCTTGGAGTTCACGTAACACGCACCCCGGGATACCGTCAGGTCCCATTGATGCTGTGTTTTTTGCTTTGTTTAGGGCAGTTCTCACTTGGACATCTGAGATGACAGGGAGATTACATTCAACTGGGATAAGTATTTCTTCTTTTGGGGGTGAAGGAGGGAGAAATTTGCACTGAACCTGTCAGCCAGAATGTTAGCAATATCTGTGGGTTCAGTGTATTTTTGTTGTTGTGAACCAACTCTGAGCATATCTGAGGGTTTCACCAGGTTTCTAACATAGCTGAAGAAGGCTTTGTGGTTATCTTTAGTGTCCATAGCGATTTTTCTCTCAAAGTTTGCCTTGGATGTTTTATGAGAGAACATAGTTTTCTGCTAATGTTGATCAGAGATGTCTTCCTTCATGGGATTTCGCTCTGACGTGCAGTAGCTTCCTTCTTTGTTATACAATTTGTTTATGGCTGAGGTCCACCAGACAGGATGCTTACATTTGGTGGAGAGGGACTTGGATTTGTTTGGGATTGCATGATCCATGCATTCTTGGAGATGTCCATAGAAAGCATTTGTGAAGGATTCGGCATTGTGGGATGTGGTATCCACTGGCACAGTGGGCTTAAAGGATACCATCTCAGTCTTAAGAAGAGTGAAGTCTGCTTTTGAGAAGTTTTTCACTGTGGTCTTTTGTGCTGGGGGTGGAGGTGGGATATGTATATCCAGGGTGATTAGTTTGTGGTCAGATCTCACTATTGAGGGGTATACTTCCGGTGTGGAGCATTTTGTCCCCATGTTTGTGATGATCAGGACGAGTATATTATCTTCCCTAGTGGGAGAGGTGACTAGTTGTTCCAGTGCATTTGAATATATGAATTCCAGGAACCTTTGGGCTAGGGTATTAGGGCTAGAATAATGTACCCAATCTATGTTTGGGTAGTTGAAGTCTCCCGGTATGATGGTATTTTGTGATACATTCATATCCTCCAATGTCTTCAGGAAGGCTGAGTGGGGTTCTTGAGATTGGGAGGGTGGTCTGTAACATGCTACCAGTTGTATAGCAGTTTTGCCTATGGTTAGTTGCACCTGTATGGTCTCTGATGCTTCATGTGTTGCTACTAACCTGGAGGTGTGGGTGTCCTTTATGAATATGGACACTCCCCCTCCCTTTGTGGTTCAGCCCGGGTTTAGGGGCTGAAAAGCATGATACGAGGTATAGCCTGGTAGTGCTAGAGTGCTCTCAGGAACCTTGAACCAGGTTTCAGTTACTGCACAGACTTCGATGTTCTCCATGCTGAGGAGTGCATCAAGTGCCTGCATCTTGAGATTTAGACTTCTGGCATTGAGCAGCATTACCCTTAGTTTTTTTCCATTTTTGTTTTCTAAGGAGGTGGGTTTGTCTTTTGAGCCTTGCCTAAAAAAGGCACTATGGGGTGGCAAGAGCCTTAGCCAATATCCGGAAGCCCAGTGGTGACAGGTGTAAGCCATCCCTTGCGAAGCAGCGTGGCTTGTCCAACATATCATCCCAGGCAGACAGACATTGGATCCCCTTAGAATGACACCAGTACTTGAGCCAATTGTTAAAGCTGATCATCTTGTCTTTGTATTGTGGTATCATTCTTGGTGAGGGAAAGATGCTGCTCAGGGTCAGGGTCATACCAGCCTGGGCTACATAATCGGAGAGCTCCTCTATGTCTCTTTTTATGTAGTCCAGGGAGTGCGTCTCAGGTCATTCACACCAGCATGGATAATGACGGAGTCATATTTGTACTTGCTTTGGAGTGACCTGAGTGCGTGTGTTATGTGGCGGATCCTAGCTCCCGATAGACAGCTCACAGTCACCTTCTCCTTGTTCAGCCTGGTCAGTGGGACATCAGTGTGTCTGACTATGGAGTCACCTATTACTAGTGTGTCAGGCAAGGTGTTTGGCCTTAAGGGCTGCGATTGGTCGACACACTGATTTACTGAAGTATGCGTTGCATGTGTTTTGTTTTGAGGTGGTGGATTTTTGGATGTCTGCTTTGGGAGCCTCTGTTGTTTTGGTAAGTTTTTTATTAGAGCCTCGAGTATGTCTTTGTGTTTTTATGTGTTTGGTTTGCAGTTGTGGTAGGTCTATGTGGGACTGGGATTGTTGTGTGTGTGGTTGCCATCTCCACCTGTCTGGTCATGCCAGCCCTGAGTTGAGAGAGTTCAGCCTCCAGTTTGGCTATATAGTTGCATCTCTCACATGCATTTGTGTTTGTTGGGAGGAGGAGAGGGTTGTCTGTGTACATGAGACAATTGTAGCATTGTCTCAAGATACCCAGATTGACCAGCTGAACTGGAGACGACGCCAGTAATCTACCACTCGACATGCTAGAACAGTATAAGGGAGTGGTATACCTTTAAGGGAAGTGGATATTCACAGGGGTGGTAAGTAGATGTAGTGCTTTACTTAGTACGAGAATGCTTACTTAGTAGAGAAGTATTGAGAACAAGTGCTAGGCTTATAATACAGTGAGTAGTCTGGTTATACTAAGAGTAGAGCTTCCTTAAGGGAAAATTTGAAGAGCAGACTTGGCGGAGCCAGAAAAAGTTTAACCTTGTTTAACCGGCGCTGCGCTGCAAAGCCGTGCAAACGCGGGTTTTAAACAGTGAACTACAAAAGAGCTAGAAATGGTCCCAAACAACCAATTACTACAGCTTCTTGTGCTGAGGTCACTTCCCCCATGGACAGGTAGGCTGCTCAAGGCTCCCCACTCCCATTGGTGAGCAAAGAAATTTCCTTCTATCCAAGTAAGGTGATAGACAACACAGGAACTACACCACAGCCCAGAATACAGCAATGCCTGCAAACTGGTCTAAACTAGTCGAGGAAGGCGGGAAAACAAGGATTATTTTTTTGTTTTTTTGTTTTTTTGGTAGAAACACACAGAAAATGCAGAAACAGTGATAAATTAGTTACATAGGCTAGCACACTTTAGTGGGCAGCCTCCACAGTTAAATTAAACAAACAAACAAGCAAACTTTCGATCAAATTCAACTAAAATGTAACTTTAAGTGCAGATTTTAAAATAATGCAGCAATCAGTTAAAAAACAGTTCAGGCTAGTTCAAGGTAAGCTACAGAAGCTATTTCAAGTGAAAAAAAAGCAAAGATACTTAAATCCAGAAGGTAGTCGCTTTTTTGAGTTCCCTGCTGCTAGGACCACTCTGTAAACCCTCGTGGAGCTTGTCTGAGCAGTATAGCCAGAAAAAAATGCCCAGAGGTGGATTTTAAACAGTGAACTACAAAAGAGCTAGAAATGGTCCCAGACAACCAATTACTACAGCTTATTGTGCTGAGGTCACTTTCCCCAAGGACAGGTAGGCTGCTCAAGGCTCCCCACTCCCACTGGTGAGCAAAGAAACTTCCTTCTATCCAAGTAAGGTAATGGACAACACAGGAACTACACTACAGCCCAGAATACAGCAATGCCTGTAAACTGGTCTAAACTAGTCGAGGAAGGCGGGAAAACAAGGATTATTTTTTTGTTTTTTTGGTAGAAACACACAGAAAATGCAGAAACAGTGATAAATTAGTTACACAGGCTAGCACACTTTAGTGGGTAGCCTCCACAGTTAAATTAAACAAACAAACAAGCAAACTTTCGATCAAATTCGACTAAAATGTAAGCGGAAATGTCGGTGAGCGAGCGGCTGTAAGCGTGTTTGTCTACCAGTATGCCAGTAGTGCACTGTCAAAGAAATGTGGAGTCTAAACGTGTATAAGGTGCTGTGACCAGTGGTCAGCATTGCTTAACACTGTGCAAACCCACGCACAACTGCTCCCACCTGCTGGAATGTGCCTTACCCAGTCTGTATCCAAAGGCGTTGACCTGTCTGCAAACAAAGAACCACCCTATACATGTGATGGTAAAAGTACCCTGTGCACATAGCTCATGTGAATTAACAATAGACCATGGCATATGTACAGACAATAGACCACACACACACACCATACAGCGCAGATATCCAACAGTATAGCAATGTACTTGCAGATATGTCTGGACCACTGGTGTATGCATGCCTGGCCATCCTGTGTTTCAGTGTGAGAGCATGCCCAGTATGACTGTTACGCATGTTGTCGACCGACATTACCGTCACGCCTTCATGTGTGTGAGCATGCCAAGTATGATCAACTGTATTGCATGTGTCGCATGTCCAGATAGTTAGTACTGTGTTGCTGACCCCTCCGTTCTACACAGACAGATGTCATGCTGTGTCTGCAGGGTAGCTAATGGTCATGTAACATTGACAGTTGCTACATGTCTGCATAGCGTGGGGGGACATCCAACCACAACCACCATCCTACACAGCACCGTGGGTGGCGCACATGACTCCCACATGTGTAGGTTTGACGGGGGGCACAGACAACAGTTGTACACATCTGCCGCTACTGTATTGGTATGCCGGGTACTCCATGTCAGTGTGTGGACCTACCTAAATTGCTGGTTGGAGGGATACCAGGGTACGTCAGTTCCCAGCTTTTATTACCAGCACAGTGGTGTTGGATGTCCTAGCTTATACAACCTACATCAAACTGCCTGGCCTGCTGTCATCTGTGTGTGTCTTAGGGGGTTGGGGTCATTCATTGGGCATATCCATAGGCCATCGTATATCATTTGTCTGTATTGGTCCACATCTGTCCAGCGGCATGGAACGTGTGTGGGCCGTACGGACACACATGATGGTCAGCCCATAATCTGCAGTGGGTTAGGACACCCTGTGTACTACAGGCTACCATTGTGACCCCCGTATGTGCTACAGAGGTCATGGTGCCACTATGGATGTGTACTGTCTGCTGCCCTAACATTTGGCCACCACAGTCACTTGTATGCTCACATACATACCATAGCAATGGGTAACTACACATTCTAATACAACTGCCACTTGTTAGGTCAATAGACATACCCTGGGTGTGTTCCGGACTTGAGAATGGTGCTGGAGTGCTGCCTATGTTGGATGCACACAGTGCACCTCCTATACATGGCCGAGCACAGGTACTGTCATGTTTGGCATCCATTGTACTGTGTGCGGGTCAGAGAGGGGAAATCCGTGGGTACCTACTGTGTCAGTGCATATGCCTTGTGTTGCCTCTCTGCCAAGGGCAGGTCATACTGTGCACGGGCTTTTGCCGACTGTGCCCTGCTCAGGTAGTTCCTTCACCAAGTCACACTGTGCCTGTACAGGCCTTGGCAGTGGTGTTGGGCTGTGTGGCCCTGCCCCATGCTGTTCCTGCTGCAACTGTTACTGCAGGATAAGATTGTGTAGCATAGCAAATACCATAACAACTTGTATGCATGTAGCTTGTGAATACTGCAGAGCTCCAACGGATGTGTCCTGATACCAGAACTGTGAACTGAGCATCCCAAACACATGCACAAGTATACGTCTTGCCTGTGCATCCGCCTCAGTATGGTGTGAGTGTTCAGGTGTGTGTGCATTGCTGATGGGTGTCATCAGCCACGACACCAGTGTTTACCCAGCATCCCCCACTAGGAGACTGTAGGGGATGTCCATATTGGCATTGGTGTGCTACAGCTGTGTCAGAAGCCATATACTGGACACATCATAACTTCCAGGGCAGACAGCACACACATTCAATCACATTCCCTGGCCATCGCATATGGCCTAGCTGTTGGAGGGTATGCCCCTGCAGTGACTGTAGGCCCTACCCCGCTCACTGGGTGGTGCTACGATGTGTATGTGTGTGCAGGCTATAGCACCCAGTACCCCAGGGTAGTCATCCATGTGGTTGAACAGATGCATATTGCTGGTCTACTAATCACGTGTGTTGAGGACATGTACGTGCTCACTAGCATGTATTGACATGGCATCTGTGAACTTGTGCAGTACTCTGGATGCAGATGCCTGTGAGATACCCATGATATCCCCAGTTGTGCTGTGTGAGGTACCTGTGGCTAGTACACCTAGGCCAACACATACCATGGTATCCACTGTGATGTGTTTCCCTCGGCCTGTTTGATGTGTCAGGTGTGGCAGGCACAGGTCAACAAGCTGCTGTAGGAGGTCTCTGTCCACCCCATAATGCTCCAACATCCCCAGCCCATGTAGCCCCTGGTAAGTCACCCTCGGTCTATAAAGTCTTATGTCACCCCAGTAAGGGTTGTTCGGTAGCATACACATCCTCACTGCCCCAGCCTCCTGCACATGTTGGTATATGTTGCCTGCTGCAGCCCATGTCATTTGGTTGGACTGTGTCGTGAAATGTCCCTGCAGGTATACACCGGTGTTCTAGAGTGCGGACGAAACCTGTGTGTATGCTGCTTGCTCGCATTAACGTACTGTTCATGTGCGGGCTGGCCATGTCATCTGCTGATTGTGCTGATCAACACCTGTTTGTGCAGCCTGTACACCCTGACTACCCCACCACTGCTGTCATCCCTCCCAATGTCACCAGGCAGGTATAGACACACCCCTAGCTTAGGTGTGCTAAGGCAGGAGCACTCCCGAGGCACAGTTCTGCAATGTACGTACAGTAAGCCTGACCCCTCTCCCATGCTGTCAACTATATTCGAGACCTGCACCCGGCTGACTACACACATACACTCCAGGGACCAGCAGCACACCCTGGTGATAAATGTGATACACTATAGTCAACCTCATCTGCATAGTATAGTCTTCTAATGAATAGTTATATGACCCATACCGAACCTCCAAATTAATAACCACTGCTCAGTGTTGCTCAGATCCATACACAACTGGCAACAGGTGCCTTACTATCACCATATTCGATGTCCCATGGTCTTCCCAGCAACAAAATAACCAGTGTCTACACGACTACAACCTGTAGCCCTGCACGCTACAGATGATGTGCATTACCACCACGCCATGGCAGATATACACAGATCCCAGGTTATCATGTACAGATCATCCGGCACAAGCATTCAATAGTGCTGATGTCCCCAGACATATATGTTCACATCTATGTCCACCTCTGCATCTACATATATCATATATATTATTTGTATACATATATACATGGACATATATATATATATATATATATATATATATATATATATATATATATATATATATATATATATATATACACACACACATATACATGTACACACATATGTAGATATGGCATTTATATCACAACAGCGGACCACATGACAGCAATGCATTAAACAGGAATGAAAAGGAAACTACATGTGTCACCTGCATCATGTAGTGTTGTTACTATCAAGGCATGTGTGTTATGTTGCGTCACACGGGTCAGACAGTATCAAGGGTAAGAGTAGGGCTGCTGACAGTTACTCACCAGACCTATTGGCAAATGTATGTGTTGACAACCCAGTGTGTTGGCAGAATATGCGGGCTGTGGACACTATATAGGTCAGCAACAAAACACACTGAACACATCCTGCAGCTAGCCACCCACAGATACCAACACATACAGTATAACTGCCAAACACACACACCCACCATGCCTTGGAATCGAGCTCCTACCTGTCTAGTCTACCACACTACAGCATTATGCAGTAACAGAATGCGCTACCGAGTTCCAGCATCACCGCACTCCCACAGGCATACATCTAGGTGGATGACATCATCCGCAAAGGCAAAGATGCTGATAGGGAATGTATGGGGAGTGAGCCATCTAAAAGCATTACTCTGTCCCCAAGCAGCTGGAAACACACACACACAGACACACACTTGGTAGGGCTGGGAGTCGAACATACACCTAACTACCTTATCACACTACAGCATTATGCAGTTACAGAATGTGCTATCGACATTACTGGAACACAGCACTCCCAGAGGCATTCTTCTAGGTGGATGACATCTTCTGCAAAGGCAAAGATGCTGACAGGGAATGTATCTGGAGTGAGCCGTCTAAAAGCATTACTCTGTCCCCAGGCAGCTGGAAACACACACACACACACACACACACACACACACACACACACAGACACACACTTGGTAGGGCTGGGAGTCGAACATACACCTAACTACCTTATCACACTACAGCATTATGCAGTTACAGAATGTGCTATCGACATTACTGGAACACAGCACTCCCAGAGGCATACTTCTAGGTGGATGACATCATCCGCAAAGGCAAAGACGCCGATAGGGAATGTATGTGGAGTGAGCCGTCTAAAAGCATTACTCTGTCCCCAGGCAACTGGAAACAGACACACACACACACACACACACACACACACACACACACACACACACACACACACACACACACACACACACACTCACTTGGCAGGGCTGGGAGTCGAACATACGCCTAACTACCTTATCACACTACAGCATTACGCAGTTACAGAACGCGCTATTGAGATTACTGGTACACAGCACTCCCAGAGGCATACTTCTAGGTGGATGACATCATCCACAAAGGCAAAGACGCCGATAGGGAATGTATGTGGAGTGAGCCGTCTAAAAGCATTACTCTGTCCCCAGGCAGCTGGAAACACACACACACACACACAGGCGCACACTTGGCAGGGCTGGGAGTCGAACATACACCTAACTACCTTATCACACTACAGCATTATGCAGTTACAGAATGCGCTACCGAGATTACTGGAACACAGCACTCCCAAAGGCATACTTCTAGGTGGATGACATCATCCGCAAAGGCAAAGACGCCGATAGGGAATGTATAGAGAGTGAGCAGTCTAAAAGCATATTACTGTCCCAAGGTAGACGTAGACAAACACACGACAGTAGTGTGAGTGGGACAACTGCCTATCTACGGAGCACTATTACAACACTACATAGATACGAGATGCGCCACAGACAGTACACCCTTCAAGACAGTCAACCAGTGTGTTCAATGTAGGCATCCATCCTGACGTGGGGTATGGACATCTGTTGCCTGGATGACCACCATCGCTATACAGGATGTCAATGGCCATGCCCATACACAGAGGCACATCATCGACACAAGGTGTCACTGGGCATGCTCACACACTTAGTATCACACGTCCGTTTGGAATGTACTGTGTGTCCATCTACACAACGGCGTACTGGGCATGCTCACACAGCAGTTGCAAAGGGCTGTCTTGCATGCACACGGATTCTAAACACAGAAGGGCACAGTTTGGAATGTACTGTGTGTCCATCTACACAACGGCGTACTGGGCATGCTCACATACTTAGTAGCAAAGGGCTGTCTTGCATGCACACGGATTCTAAACACGGAAGGCACAGTATGGTGTTACTGTCCCCACGTACATGAAGGCCACTCACATGTACTGACCAGTACACACTCAAGAGCCATCACAGAGTCTCAGGTGCAGATCACAGAGGTAAATGCCGCATTCTACTATGTAGCCCTCAGACATCATCATGTCCTTGGATCAGTAACACCCATCCATACATTACCACAACACCGTGTGACTCATTACCAGTGGACTGTACATAGGTCTACAGCAACTGTGCAGACTACACATGTACTGACAGGGTTCCATCATGTGTTATGCAATGCAATGATACCACTGTACATAACCAGGTCGGCTCTACACATAACAAGGGCCCTGGGTCTTACACAGCTGTGACAGATGACTGTCGCTGTACACCAAAGAACACACACGTTTGGATATGACATACATGTAATCGCAGTGGATATGTGCATGGACCACACAAACACAACACATATATACATAGCATAGCTTTTGCTGTCCTCCGTGCAGACAAGTGGCTACAGCAATCACACGCATGCACATGGTAGGTAAGTCCATAGCTGTTGAATGCTAACAGTAAATGAGGTAGCAATGTTGACCGAGGAAACATTCCCTCTGTGCTAGTTACCCATGACACCCATCATATCATACCACAGTCCATGTGTTATGTATGACATCACACATGTCCACCAATTGCAGTGCATACAAACATGGCTACATGACAGGCATGTAGGACCAACACATGTACATGTAGTGGTGTGCATGCAGCTACCATGCATGTGCAGTAGCTGATGTATGTAATTCATCTGTGCCTAACTACAACATGCAGTTGCAATGCAGCCCCATCATTGACACCTGTATATGGTGAAATACTGACAGTACGGTAGGATGTACATCAGGTATGGATGGATGTGTGTACATAAAGTCGTGATCCACCTTTGCAGATGAATGTTTGCCGGGGACGGCTCACAGGTGTGTCACAAGCCATCCTACCATTACATGTGCAAACAGTACGCTATGTTACTGTTACTTGATGGTGAAGACATAAAACCTACACAGCGGTCGGGTGTTACTGACACTTACATCCTCCCATGTGCATATAGCAGCACAATTGCCGAAAGTAGCGTTGGCACACGTAATGCGGCCAATACTGCTGCATGTCTGTCAGACGTATCATCATATAGCAGGTGTATCATTCACAGTACTGCCATGTGTGTTTGCTTGTGTGACCATATATGCCACATATGGTGGGGAATACATCCCAATTGTTACACACCCCTGTACACTGTTGTAGAGATCTGTACATACTGCAGTGTGGAAAGCATGACATAGGCAGGGGTGGTGTGTGTATCACACACATGTCAACTATCCATATGTGAATGACATTTGTGGACTCCGCAGTGTGTGTGTATGTGTGTGTGTGTGTGTGTGTGTGTGTGTGTGTGTGTGTGTGTGTGTGTGTATGTATGTATGGCTGTCTGGTGCATGGAGTGAGGGTGTATGCTACCATACAGAACAGGCAGGATCCCTAACCCCTCATGGTGATGCAGTCTACTACCCTGTTGATGCCATTGGTCTCAGCCTTACTGGCTACCTGTACATGTTCATTCTCTGTGTCGCGTCGTGTGGGTGCACAGTACTGTGAGGGTGATTACCACATAGGCAGGGGTCCTCATCTCAACACTATCGAGTGTGCGTTATAGTGTTGTTGACCCCATGAGTGTGGGCATGTTACTGTGAGTTTCTGTGTATGTCTGTGTGTGTTCTCATCCCGTAATGTGACAGGGTGTTACTGCTACACAGTGAGGCCTCATGCTATCAAGTGGCCTCTAACGTTATCATCGGCCAGACCACTGTGTAAACCCCCCGCACCATGTCAACATACCTGTGATGTGACCTGGTATGGATGTCACGTCTCTAGCCACTGTAGCCTATTAAACAGCCCACATGCTTCTGGATCAGTAGATGTGTGGACATCTGTGGTATGGTAGCCTTTCTAACAGTCAGGTTGAGGCTACGTATAGCATGCTGGTATTGCCATACATGCCTGTGAGTACTCAGCATTTACACATGGGAAACTGCAAACACTGCTACTTGTTGGCACATGCAAGTAGACCATAAGGAGGGAACCAGGGCATCATTACTGTTGTTACCAATACACATACTGTGAACATATAACAATGCATTATAAACCTGTACTACATGGTATGTCTGGTGCGTGTCAACAGTACACAACTAATGTAATATACACTTCTCTCACTATTCTGTTCACCCTGTGCATCAGACCATTTGAGCATGTCCCTGCACCGATGGTGTGGATGACAGGGATGCGGCACAGACATCATCATATGCACAGGGTGATAATGTTTTCCAGGGGCATAGGCTGCACCAGTGGATGACATCATGTGTGTGGGAAAGGGCCGGTGATCTGATTGGACATGTGTGGTCGTTATGCATGTGGGTGTTGCGGTGCCCTACAGATGTTTTTGCTGTGTGTGTGTATGAGTGCACACAGTTCTGCCTTTTGCCAGACCTACACAAGGGTATTATTGACAGCTCCAGATTGTACAGACAAGGATATACAGCTCACTGTGTCCGGCCACAGCCACGTGACCTGTGCCTGCCAGGGATTGCACGGGCACTACCAGGCAGAGGTACAGATTGGCTGCTGTCCGATGACACATGTCCACTGGAACCGTGTCCCCACTGGGAACATCCAGGGCCATGTCCACATGGCCTGCTGTGTCCTGGTGTGGACAGTGCAGCACCAGCTGCACTGCTACTGCTACCGGAACTATGGGAGCGGGCATGTGAGGTGGCTCGTTCATGTTGACCTGCACTAGGTGGTGTAGCTGGCCTACATCCACGTGGCCTATGCCTCACTCCTACCAGATGTTCCAGCACAGACAGCTCACACTCGCGGATTGCCATGCCACAGTCAAGGATTCCGACCATGTCACCCAATCGCCTGTCCAAAACATCAGCAATCTGCTGTTGAGCATTTGCCAATGCCTGGATGTTGTCATTTAGAGTACGAATAGCAGCCCACTGAAGCCTCTGCCCTTCTCTGTTCTGCCATTCAGCATGTGCCTGTGCTGCCATTACAGTGTGGAACATGCGTCTGGTGACACCAGCTGCTGCACTCTGTCCTGCAGGTGCATGTCTGCCAGAGGTCCTCCTACGAGCAGCAGTGGCCACATGCCTGTGTGGCACATCTGCAGTCATTACACTGACACCATGGTGTGGAGACACACCTTCTGTAGCCACCACACGTTCCTGTTCCAAGCTAACACACGCTGACTGTCCTTCCTCTATGGCCACTGGTGATGGGGTATGTGTTGGCATGAGAACTGTGTGCGGGGAAGAGGGGGACATAGATGGCACAGATTCAGCCCCTGACAACCCTGCCTGTACCTCATGCATATGTTCATCACTGCTAGTATCTGTGGGGATACTAACATCAGACGGACCGCAGGAGGGTAACGCACCTACATCACCTGTGAATGCAAAGAAAGACTCTACATTACAATAGACACACACACACAGACACACACACACAGACACAGACACATCATGCATGTGATTTGACAGACGGCATGCAGCATGCATGTGATACAGCAGACGGCATGCAGCTCAGACATTAATAGTTATAGTTAGCATACCTCCCTGGGTTGCACACAAAAGCAAGCAGGTGTCATATCAGTAGCCATGCAGTTCACACAATCATGGTAGTAAGCATGCATCCCTGTGATACACCATGTGGACCAGCACAGGTTAACAGTACACATGGCTGAAGTGACCTTGACATGTAATCTGCTGACGTGTGCATTGACATGCATACATGTCTGACACAATGGTGTCCTGACACATGTACAGCGTTGTAATGGGTATCACATTGCAGTGTTGTCTGTATGCCCTACAGATAGAATGCACGTTTAGCAAATGTGCATGAGCATGGAAGGGTAGTGTGAGGCGTCTACATTGCTATACAGTGTGAAGTACAGACACTGTCCCATTGCATGGCATCATGAGGCATCTATATTGCTATACAGTGTGTAATATGCACACATTGCATAGCCATAACTGCGTGCATACACATGGCATAACTGTGGATTGCGACCCATGTTGCTGAGGCGTATACACAGCAAACCATGCTGTGTCATGTGACAGGTCACTGGAAGACCTACGGATGACACCCCTGCACAACTACTACAGAGTCTTAGCTGCCTGGCAACCATGTCCACACATGGCAGACTTGTCAATACCCCATGTCCCACATGACATTGATGTACCACACACACGAGGTGCACGGCTGACAGTGATGTCCTACAGCAGCAAGGGAAATGTATGGTATCTGTGGCCTGATGTGGTGTCAATGTCTGTGGAAGCTGTACAGGTGACTACTGTCATGCTATGACACAGTCGTGATGTTCAACACATCTTATATGGTCGACTTACGTGACACCTCCACTAGCTGTGCACAGGCTTTTAGGATGTCCAGTGTACCACATCAACTGTATAATCAGTCAACTAAGGCTATAGTTGGACCATGTGTGGACAATGTGCAACAGGGTGTATACATATCACATCTACTATGTGGCTACATGTCTCTGGCCATCCTCCATACACAAGGGTATTATTGACAGCTCCAGATTGTACAGTCAAGGATATACAGCTCACTGTGTCCGGCCACAGCCACGTGACCTGTGCCTGCCAGGGATTGCACGGGCACTACCAGGCAGAGGTACAGATTGGCTGCTGTCCGATGACACATGTCCACTGGAACCGTGTCCCCGCTGGGAACATCCAGGGCCATGTCCACATGGCCTGCTGTGTCCTGGTGTGGACAGTGCAGCACCAGCTGCACTGCTGCTGCTACCGGAACTATGGGAGCGGGCATGTGAGGTGGCTCGTTCATGTTGACCTGCACTAGGTGGTGTAGCTGGCCTACATCCACGTGGCCTATGCCTCACTCCTACCAGATGTTCCAGCACAGACAGCTCACACTCGCGGATTGCCATGCCACAGTCAAGGATTCCGACCATGTCACCCAATCGCCTGTCCAAAACATCAGCAATCTGCTGTTGAGCATTTGCCAATGCCTGGATGTTGTCATTTAGAGTACGAATAGCAGCCCACTGAAGCCTCTGCCCTTCTCTGTTCTGCCATTCAGCATGTGCCTGTGCTGCCATTACAGTGTGGAACATGCGTCTGGTGACACCAGCTGCTGCGCTCTGTCCTGCAGGTGCATGTCTGCCAGAGGTCCTCCTACGAGCAGCAGTGGCCACATGCCTGTGTGGCACATCTGCAGTCATTACACTGACACCATGGTGTGGAGACACACCTTCTGTAGCCACCACACATTCCTGTTCCAAGCTAACACACGCTGACTGTCCTTCCTCTATGGCCACTGGTGATGGGGTATGTGTTGGCATGAGAACTGTGTGCGGGGAAGAGGGGGACGTAGATGGCACAGATTCAGCCCCTGACAACCCTGCCTGTACCTCATGCATATGTTCATCACTGCTAGTATCTGTGGGGATACTAACATCAGACGGACCGCAGGAGGGTAACGCACCTACATCACCTGTGAATGCAAAGAAAGACTCTACATTACAATAGACACACACACACAGACACACACACACAGACACAGACACATCATGCATGTGATTTGACAGACGGCATGCAGCATGCATGTGATACAGCAGACGGCATGCAGCTCAGACATTAATAGTTATAGTTAGCATACCTCCCTGGGTTGCACACAAAAGCAAGCAGGTGTCATATCAGTAGCCATGCAGTTCACACAATCATGGTAGTAAGCATGCATCCCTGTGATACACCATGTGGACCAGCACAGGTTAACAGTACACATGGCTGAAGTGACCTTGACATGTAATCTGCTGACGTGTGCATTGACATGCATACATGTTTGACACAATGGTGTCCTGACACATGTACAGCGTTGTAATGGGTATCACATTGCAGTGTTGTCTGTATGCCCTACAGATAGAATGCACGTTTAGCAAATGTGCATGAGCATGGAAGGGTAGTGTGAGGCGTCTACATTGCTATACAGTGTGAAGTACAGACACTGTCCCATTGCATGGCATCATGAGGCATCTATATTGCTATACAGTGTGTAATATGCACACATTGCATAGCCATAACTGCGTGCATACACATGGCATAACTGTGGATTGCGACCCATGTTGCTGAGGCGTATACACAGCAAACCATGCTGTGTCATGTGACAGGTCACTGGAAGACCTACGGATGACACCCCTGCACAACTACTACAGAGTCTTAGCTGCCTGGCAACCATGTCCACACATGGCAGACTTGTCAATACCCCATGTCCCACATGACATTGATGTACCACACACACGAGGTGCACGGCTGACAGTGATGTCCTACAGCAGCAAGGGAAATGTATGGTATCTGTGGCCTGATGTGGTGTCAATGTCTGTGGAAGCTGTACAGGTGACTACTGTCATGCTATGACACAGTTGTGATGTTCAACACATCTTATATGGTCGACTTACGTGACACCTCCACTAGCTGTGCACAGGCTTTTAGGATGTCCAGTGTACCACATCAACTGTATAATCAGTCAACTAAGGCTATAGTTGGACCATGTGTGGACAATGTGCAACAGGGTGTATACATATCACATCTACTATGTGGCTACATGTCTCTGGCCATCCTCCATGGCCATGTGTGAGCATGTGTTGGCCAAATGTTTGTGATGGCTGTCTATGTCACATGTCTGTGTAGTCCCATATGACATACACCCATAGATGTCAGATATGTCACCATCCACAGGGCTTTGCAGACAACGGGTTGTATGTTTGGTATGTGGGGTATGTATTATGGGATAGTGTGACAATATTGCAGCCAGAACACTACATGTCTGGGACATGTCAGATGGCACATCATAATGTGTGCACCCATTGCAGGGGCATATAACACAATGGTGACTCCTGTGGGCTGCCCATATCCCAGCTCACTGTGTGGTACTGTTTGCGTACCACACATGTGTTGTTCCAATGTATAGTACATATGCCTACATTGAAGGACACCTCCACTGTTGTATGCACAGCTGTCCACACATGTAGCAATGACAGATACTGTGGTTTCATGTCGGTGTTTCATTTCATTTGTATATATTGCACATGGGTAGCCAGTGTGAATGATGGGAGATGCGACCTGTATATCGTGACTGGACCATACATCATGTGTACATGTGTTAACTGGCCACATGGTGAATAGATATATGCATTAACATGCCTGATACTGATGACAGTCTCACCTGCAACAGACTGATGTCTGTGCAGCATGCCAGAGGTACCTGTATAGGGGTGACACAGCAGTTTAAAGATTATCCATGACTGTATGACAGCCACAGAGTGCACTGTGCATGCTAACACATTCGTCTGTACAATAGCATATAGTATGCACATGTGTGCATACACAGGGTAGCATACTGTATTATGCAGCATGTGTGTAAACATACCTTGCATATGATGTTACATTACATATTGTACAGTGACACATGCAACTAAATGGGATATAATAGTCATATGTGCAATAGTGACTTACCAGGCAACTCCAGGCTCATTGGTTGGGAGACACCCACCTCCACGATGGCTGCTAAAGTTTGTGGATGTTGTTCTGAGGGTGTCCCCAGGCTGGCCAGTAGCTCCTCGGTGTGTGTGAATGGGGGCTGGGTTGGTGGCCCACCACCTGTTCCACCTTGTTCCCTGGCAATTGCAGTGGCACGCTGTTTTGCATGTCATATCAAGTCCGTGCAGTGTCTGTGCACCTGCTGGTAGGTGCAGTTATGGCCACCCACATCATTAACCCTCCTGCGAAGGTCCTGCCACAGGTCGTCACGCTGCTGGGCATGCTGTGGCACATGGCTGAACAACACCTCGTAGTTCTCATGGAGGTACAGGATGAGGACATCATCCTCCTGGCAGCTGTACACTGGCAGGCGTGAATGAGGCATTATCTGGAAGATGTAATGATGGTGACAGGTCACAGTATCACAGAGATGTACAGAGATACAGCTGCACATACATTAGTATTAAATCTAGTACATCTGCACAGTTATCTTTGCAAATCATCATGACACTGACACGACTGACATGTTTGTGTCACACACATGTAACACCCGTTATGCATTGGATATCATCACCATATATGTGTGTCACCTCATTACATTGTTCATACTCCATGTGATGCTGTCTTGATGTGGGCATGTCTGTTTGCCTGTACTGGTGTTCTTACCTATCAGCACATGCCTGGATGTGTCCACAGTGATGCTGTTGACCTTGATGCTGTGTATATGTCACATATCAACACATACACTGCCTTAATGGACATGAGCAGTGACAATGCACACATACGTATGGAACCTTTACATGCATGTGTTTTGCCATATACATCTACACGGCACTGTACAGCAGTTCAACATCCTGCCACGGATTGCCTGTGTTGCACATGTGATAGACATGGGACAAAGGCTAGCCGGGCATCATTCGCAGGGATGGTTATCAACTATAGCATGTACGGGCAAGGTTTCCTAGCTGTATCCGACAGCCATTTTGCCACCGCGAGGTGCATCAGTGCCGCATTACTGATCCAGACAGTTAATAATACATCTACCATGTGGTCATCACACCATGTATGACAGAGATGACATGTGCAGCTTTGACGGACAGGGTTGCATGGTATGGTGGGAGTATGTAACATGTATGGCACAGGGATCTGTCCAGCATGTGTCGATCCTTGTAGTAGGACGGTGGCTGTCCATGACGTATGTCTTTCAGATCAGGATATGTATGTGTAGCATGTCCAACATCACAGTGTAGCACATGTCTTTATATAAGGCATGCTGCATAGTGGAGGTGAGGATTGGGAAGGCTGGTATCACCCATCCACACATGGCCAATACCCCTTAAAGGTGATATGTGATCCGATATTGGTCACCCGAGTGCTGAGTATGCCTGTCCAATGATCTCCATGCTCATGGATGGCACCCTGTCATGACATGGGTGCCTCGTATGACTACCTAATAGGCCTGGAGACGTCACCAACTCAGGGAGGTGAACAACACAGCACCATCCCTTACAGTGTCCATAATGTTGACCGCTGCCTAGGTGGTAGTTAATGGGTACAGGGTTATTCACCTAGTGGTGACAATGCTATTATCAGCTGTCAGATTGTGTACATATGTCACACACCTCACCCACAAAGCCCATTCTGTATGTTGTCCACAACACTGAGACAGCTATTGCTCCTAGGTCATGGCCATTCACATCCTTACATACACAGATGCCTCCCATTTGTCTGTGTGGTATGGGCTACAATGACGGGGGAGTACAAAACATTAACCCTGTTTAACTGTAGCTGCCACTGGTGTTATATGCACATGTCACTCTGAAACCTTTTGTAGTGTTGATTCTGTCAACAGGACACTGGTAGAACACTCCTGTGACATACAAAGGTACATCTAGTATACTCAGTGTAGCTGGGACACGGTATGGGTGATGATGTCCTATGACCTGTCACAGGTATGCTATGCAGTGTGAAATCATCCGTACTGTCATCTACTTCTGTACTGCTAACATCTACATTGATAAAGGTTCATAGGCTTGCAGACCATACTCAGCAGGGTAATAGTGCAGTGCCTCCAATTATGACTGTCATCTCCACTTGTGGGTTGCAGTGGGTTGATATTATCCAACACCCTATCTGTATTGCATATTCATGCTCAGCACTTGTTCAGAACTTGTGAGCACTTCATGAGCTACTAATTACTGTAGCACCCATTCCAACTCATTTCTTACAAGTACACTGTCTGTCCTTACATTTCCAGCTTGCTTACAGTACAACAGCTGTTGTACACACGTAACTCACATATCTTGTGAGACATGGTTGAATATACAGGCATGTCCAACTGTCACGTACCAGTGCTATTGCCTGTCTATATGATGAATATGGTGAACATGTGGCAATAGAGCAATTGTCTCATGTACACTGTCAATGCTCACCTCCCAACATACGACACTACAGCCTGTGGGAGATGCACATATGTAGCCATGCTGGGGGTAATGCTCTCACCAACCCAGACTGAACCCGACATTCATGTGGGGACATTTAACATTTGCAACACACCCCACTCATCACATAGTCTCACAAGATCTCCACCACCACAGGCCACACATAGTATGAGTACGACATTTGCAGAACCTCTCCCTACTCTGTGTAGGCACCAGAGGCAGCCCCCATCACCAAACACAACAACAATTACTTATAGACCACAGGCTCATGTGTGCCCATCAAATACAGCCAATAGGGTGTTATAACATACCCAACACACCAGTCATAGGTGACTCTGTAGGCGGTCACACTGATGTCCCACTCAGCAGGCTACACAAGGTGATAGTCGCTTACATCTAGCTGTCGGGTAACTGGTTCTGCAACATAACCTATGCACCCATGCCACACCTCACCAGGTACAATTTGACTGTCATTCTCCATGTTAGTGTGACTGCCCTGAGATGTAACTTCCCAGACTACATGTGCAGGGACATGCAATAGCTCCTGGTCTTGTAGCCCAGAAGGTATCGGCCAAGCCCTGGGGAGCATTCTGCATTCATCCAGACTAGATACCACTGTACAACAACTGACTGTTTCACTTCAACAGTTGCCTATGCTTCTGCTGTCATTCCACAGGCATCCAGTATCTGTCCGCTTTGAATGACATGGCAAACAAAACACGATGCTTTGGCACAGATGACCTGCACCTGTCAGCCCTGGGAGTACAGATAACATGTAAGGCTCTTGCTGCTCCTATACTGCCTCTCTTGCACAGTTTCCAATAACATTCACCACCAGAATGGGAACAGACAAGCAAAACATGGGGTCATGTGACTCAATGCTTGACATCATCTCTGATGCACGCAGGCAAGGCACTCCTTATAATGGACCACTTCAATATCTCTGCAGTGACTGGGACCTGCCTCTAGGCTCCACAGAGCACACCTGCACTGACAGGTTATATGCAGACCACACCTTTCAGTCATGTAACCTGGACGGAACACCCACGGCTGAGGTGTGTCCATATTTCACTATGTTGTACACACCTCCTGGCTGGTTACTTAGCACAATGCATCAGAGGTGATCCACATGCAACTAACTGTGGCCAGAACTGCTATACACATTGTAACATGCTACGAATTCAACAACATACCCCACGGTTACCGGCCCTCATTTCTTGGTGTACTGGACAGTAGGGTTCAGACAGGTACTACTGATGTGCGACTGACACTGCCCCACACTTAACTGGGATAGCTACTCATGTACCGACACATTAGGCCAACGCTTTCCAGGATTCATAACCTCCCCTCGGCTGGATCAACCCATACATCAACACCAAGACCAACAATATCCTAGACATGGACATTACCAACATGTCACTGGTGTTCCACATCTGTGGTTATCCCCTCATTGGTAGTTTCCAAACATATGCTAATCACCCTTGCTATCCACATCCTGGCACCACACCCTTCACGGCATACACAGTACAAGATTAGTACAATGCCTACTACAGACTTCTTATGACAGCAGTAGTAAACGTCATGACACCCGTGCAGATGGACAATGCACATACAAACACTGAAACATACCCCAGTGCACTTCATTAGCACTTACACGACTGCATGGATCATGCTATTCCAAACAGAGCCATGATGGTACCCACCAGATAACAGACGCCACTCTGGGGGTCCAGTTCCATGGACATAATGTACAACAAAAGGTGGAGGCTGTTGCAAAGTGGAGTACAATCTCATGGGTGGGGTAGCTCACTGGTCAGCCTCAGTAGGGCTCCGGGATCCCTTATCACATCCTCCAAACCTAGCTATGTAAACATTACTGCGACACATTCCAGGGTGTACCACAAAGCATTATGAAGGTATGTCAGTAGTCAATGGCAATACCCACATCTGCTCTGACATATGATGGTTACTCAGGAACATTATAGAACCGATTGATGTTGGCAACATCCTGGCGGATGGGTTCAATGCTAACTTTACACCCTCTCACTCCCTACAGGGCCATAATCCATGCAGGAACATTGCAGGGTCCCTGCGGTCACAACTACACAGTTCCAACCTGCACTCTCTAAGGCCTGGAACACAGGCTCCATGTGACTGTCCAACATCTCAGGCTATGATTTACACAAACCTCAGAACGACATGTCTCCCCACTTGGCCACCACATTCACTAATAGCCTTGTATCAGACATTGTGGCCCCTGAATGGTGCACAGCAACAGTTATCACACTCCACACTGGTGGCGCCACAATGAACCAGAGGGACTATTGCCCTATGCGCCTGACTGGACTGTTCTGCAAGGCTATGGGGCACATCATCATGGAAGCCATTCACAGAGACATTGGTGGGCTCCAGACCTTTGATTCCACCCAGGTTGGACTTGTTAGGGCCAGACCATGGCCCCTACACCTGGTGGACTCCTTTGATACAGTCACCAGTGTAGTTGATGATGGTAAGGGGGTCCACACAGCCTACATTGTCCTCTCATTGGCTTTCAGCACCGTTCTCCATTCTGGTATTGACAACATACACATCCACCTGCACATCGACCCCTACGTCTCAGGATGTTATGCAAAGTGGCTCACAGACAGGACCCACAAAATGAGGGTAGCATACCGTAGTACCTACTGTATTTCAGTTACACTTGGCATACCACAGTCCTCAGTCATAGGGCCCCTCATGTTCGGTATATGCTTCCCTTATAGGCTAGCACAGAGGGACTTTCCCTGACTAGGTTTCCATACAACTGCATACAAGGTGCCATGATTTATCCACCAGCTGATACAGACTCCCTCCATACGGGTGTCACTGTGACGGATACCTGATGTCGATAACATGGCCTCAAGTTGCATGACACATGGTGCATGAACATCCCCTTTGGATTACACCAATCACCCACTGACTATCACATAGGTGGTAGTTCCCTACATACATGTGACATTATACGGGATCTTAGTACACACGTATGTAGCACCCACTCCTTTGATAACCATATTGCCAATGTGGCGTGGATATCCTTCTACGTGGCCACCCTTATCTGTACTGTGTTTGTAGCTGGAACAAAGGCACCCATTGTACCTCTAAACTCCTGACGTATACACACATTCAAGGGTACAGCACCCCGTTTAGGGTGTACCTTACAGAACAGCAACGGCTTTACATACCACAGCATTAATACACCATGAGGATTATTGAGCTCCGAAGGTTGACGTATGCGGCAGAACTACGGACACCACGACTGTACACATTTGCATACTGCATACTCAGGGGAGACCTCTGCTGAACATACAGGGCCCATGTCCACAACAATATTCATGGATATACTCCACATAAGCGGCATAAGCAAAGGCCACTGAGAGCAATATGCTCATGGATATGTGCACAAACGCAACAATGAGTGGGATGTTCTTGAGGGTTACATTCCCAAACCAGACACTCACCATGCTTTGGAACATGATTCCTATGTACATCACGCAGGGACACTCAGTAGCACTGTTTATGAGATACCTCACTTGGTGGATGGGAGACATACATGTACGCCAGGAATCACTGCAGTGGCTGTACTGTGCAGAGGTGCAGGTAACACATGGCTCTGCTGTTCACAGACAGGACACTACCCTAGAGAGGTGCCACCAGTGTAAACACTGTAGCTGGGCTTACACATAGACTTGCCAGACAGCATAGTACCTCATTATGAACCTGTGAAGCTATTACATGTCCTTTGTGCATTGTTAATTGAGTAGCTCTTTCATTTCGATTAGCTATCATGCTGTTACATTGTCCCGTGAATACAAGCCATATGTATCCTGTTATTGTGTATTGTACATGCCAATAGACGATACCTTTTGTTTGCATGATATAACTGTTATGCTGTGTAGAATATCTGACATATCTACCTACAATACTGTACATTACAAATATTTTACATATTATCCCATAATGCAAAGCATACTTGCACAGCAGGACCACCTTAGGCATGTTATTGTCATTATATGCCCATACACATGCCTACTGTGACAGTATATCAACATATACTATCCCCTGCTATGGCACGTACTTGTTGGACATACCCTACCACTGACGGTGGGTGGTGTGGAATTGTTCTGTTTAAAGCCCTCATGTAGCATCCCTTGCGGTGTCTGTGATGTTTGCCTTGTGGCCCACA
Source organism: Protopterus annectens (assembly GCF_019279795.1). NCBI lineage: Eukaryota > Metazoa > Chordata > Ceratodontiformes > Protopteridae > Protopterus > Protopterus annectens. Next base: position 465,095,136 of record NC_056742.1, on the reverse strand, counting down.
GCAGGACACAATTTCTACAAGCGTTACTATGCTCAGCAAGACATCACTACATAATACCTTTTCCCACGTTATGCATTGCTGACACTTTTAATTAATACAAAACAGGCTATACATACACTAACATACTGAGTGTTCTACATACCTTGTTAGCATCTCGAACTTTCGTAAATATCTCTCTTACACCTTTACTGTTTAAACAGTTCTATGGTATGAGCATACAGTTTGAATGTCTGGCAAGTCATCCTTATATACGTTGATACCTGTAGCATGTGGTTTCCTGCCGCCAATTGGTGTTCCTGAGTAAATATTACATGCACATCAGCTGTGCAGCTACTCCATTCGCCAATTACGTGGCAACAGTGGGGTATAATTAAATTCTCCACTTGCCCTACCTTCGGGGAGACGGCCTGTATGTGTTTTGTTGTATGGAATTGCAACTGCTATTTGTAGAGACACGGATATTTTGGATTCATGTCCCCTGTGGATTGTGTGTGACGGCTAGAGTATGTGGTTCTACATGTGAGTGTACCTATCATCTCAACTGTCTGATAGGGGACTATTGCAAACAAAACCTGTAACATTGCCGTCTGTTCCATTATACAACAGCTACGATTTCACATGGCGCCTTTACAAATGTGTCTCTCACAAGGTATGTTAACACTTCTGCAGATGTAATTGAGTGAGTGGATGTTTGTGATGTTATTACAGTCTGTATTGCTATTGTTTCATGTGTGGGAGATGTAGGTGGGTGTACATAGCATATACAGGTTTGTGGGGACTGCATTTCTACTTATTCCATATATGTGTGTGGGCTCCTTCCCTAATTGAAGACCTATCAGTTAGTAGACTGAAACTATGGTTGTTACAGGCTTATACATTGGGCCATTGTTAATTGGTTTCTATATAGTATGCAGGTGAGGTTGATACTTCCATACCTCCGGAAATACAGCGATATGTAAAGGAATGTTACTAAATGACAGCGGTCCCGTGTATTTCTGTCACAGATATTTGCACTCATTGCAGTTGTGTTGGTGACTGAACCTCTTTGGCATGGGTTGCCACGTTTTCAAATGGCCATAGTGGGACATTTGCAGGGCACACATTGGTGTTTACAGGCCGACACCTACCCACGGTCAGTACACAGGATAGCACATACTTTTATCCTGAATACATACTTATTCTTGTAGCACTTTAGCTACTTATCATGTTTCATGTAACATTTATGTTTTTTAGATACAGGCATAACTATTTAATGCAACTATTACATAATATATGGGACATAATTATGTCCTACAATCTCGGACATTTGCCCTTTTTAATATTTTTTGTCAGGACACGACTGCCCAGGGAGGGGCTGTCCCTCTTAAAGTGGGACAGGTGGTAACCGTAGGCCTACAGCCAGCTATAACCACACCTACCGTAATGATCTACCTCCGAGTTAGCACTAACAGACACACGATGCAAACACACACACACACATTACAGTCCCACAGAAATGCACACGGCACCCTCAACACACACATACACAGACTATGGCAATCACAAACACAGTTGAACACAGTACCTACATGGACCGCAACACCGGCAGCGATAACTAAATGTCCCTTTATATTGTGATAATATTACACACGGTTCTAGTGTTCCGGTACTGTGTTCTTTTGGTCTTTCAGCCTCGTGATTACACGTGTCGGTATGTGACACATTCCATAGTTGGCAGTATCTTGTACCTCCATGGTTGTGTACATGTCGTTGACCTATCTACATATTTGCAGATATAGGTGAATCTGTATATATCAACATATAACTCTCTATCACCCTTTCTATCTCTATTATGTATATATATATATATATATATATATATATATATATATGAGACAGAGAGAGTGACAGGCAGAATACACCTTTCATTGTGTACATGTCGGTGTATATTGTTACCTGGACTCCACACGTTTGTGTTTGAACCTGTCACATTACACACCTGCCGTTGGTACATCTTGGGTAGCTTAGTGTTAGGTGATTGTGTATATGATTGTGTGTTCTACTCCTGGCAGTGGTCATTTTACCCTTCAGAGCAGGCACTATTAGTACAGGGGTGAATAATGCTGGTTTCACCTGTTCTGGACATCACTGACCATGATCTGCATGATATTCAGAGAAGCTTAGCCCTGTTTTGCGCATATCCGTATAGTCATATTTAAACGACGCTTACCAGCACTGGGCAACGCACATTCCCACTAACATGTGCTAAACATGATCTGATGACCTGCATCCAACATGCATTATTCGTGCCTTCGGGATTACGTTACATCCCTTGCAGGACGTGGGACCGGGAACATGCATGACAGTCACTGCATTTACCACTTGGGCATCTGGGATTTGTACACGTGTTATGGCATTTTGTATGTGGACTGTACTATGGCTGTTACTCCATACTGTGATCAAATGGGTAACTCAGTTAGTTTACATATGGATGAGACCAATTAATGGTATGTCCAAGTGATGTTTAATGGATGTGCTCCAGCATTGGGTTTGTATGTCACAGTGAGCCACACACTATAATGTGCTACACCTTCACACAACCATAGGTGGAGCATGCTGGGGTGACAGATACCTGTCATGGGTACACCCCATGCTTTGCCACTACATCCATGATTACATTATATGGAGCCCCTCATTAACGCACCAGGAAATCCATGCAGAGTGTGTGGGGTACAGTGATTACACACATGGATCCCGCAATTGGCTCTGCTCCACTGAGTGACAGTTGATTACTCGATGTGGTGGCGACAGTAGACACTGTTTGCCTCGATTGATGAATGGCCTCTGACAATCGGGCGTGTACCTACCGATGTACCTAGGAACCTATACACACAGTACCAACATATGCTGATAGGTGCGTGTACTGTTCAGGTGTTGACATTCCTTGTTCCAATAGCTGTTGTGTGTACAATGGTTAAGGGCTGCCTATGTAGGATTCACACTGTAGGCCACCTATACATTACAATTTACAGGTGGTCGTGTGTGTGTGTGCCATCCATTTTACTGTGTGTGCAGGTGAAGAGGTGTGTCAGTCCGTAGGGGCCTACACTGTCAGAGTATGTGCTATACGTTCCCTCTTTGCCAAGGCATAGGCATATTGGGCACGCCTCCGTCTGCCTTCTGGGGCTGACACAGGGTGTTCGTGGTCTGAATCCCTCTGTGCCTGTGATGGCCTTGGCAATTGCGGTGGGCTGTGAGGGCCTTCACCATTTTTTCCCTGCTGCATCTGTTTCCACAGGATCATATTATGTAGCATGGCACATACTATGAGGATGTGGGCACATGTGCCTGGAGAGTACTGCAAGGCTCCACCAGATATGTCCAAGCAACGGAACCGTGATTTCAGCATCCCGAACACACGCTCTATGATGATTCTGGTTTGTGCGTGTGCCTCATTATGGCGTTCTTCCATGGGTGTGTGTGCATTTCTGATGGGAGTCATCATCCACGGCTCCAGTGCATAGCCAGCATCCCCCACAAGATGGCCATGTGGGATGTCCCCCCTGACAAATACCTGACACAGCTGTGAGGCATGCCAGATGTGGGAGTCATGGTAGCTTCCAGGGCTGCCAGCATACACATCCATGATAATGCCCTGGGCATTGCACATGACCTGGCAGTTGATGGAGTGGTATCCCTTGCAGTTTATGTAGCGCCTACCATGCTCGCCGGGTGGTGACTTGATATGTATGTGCGTGCAGTCTATCACACCCAGTACCTCCAGGTAGTGTGCCACATGGTGGAAGAGATGCATATTGCTGGCCAACTCCTCCTGAGTTCGGGGGAAGTATATATGCTCATTGGCATGTGGTAACATGGCATCCAGGAACTGGTGTAGTACCCTGGATGCTAATGCCTGAGAGATCCCCATTATATCTCCAGTTGGCCTTTGAAAGGTACCTGTGGCTAGTATTCGCAAGCTTACACATACCTTCGTGTCCACTGGGATGGGTTCCCCTCTGTTGTTTCTGGATCTCAGGCATGGCTGGCACAGCTCAACTATTTGCTGTAAGATGTCCCTGTCCACCCTGTAACACTCTACTATCTCCAGATCATGTAGCCCCTGGTAGGTTACCCTTGGTCTGAACACTCTTCTCCTCCTCTGGGGCCTGCGGTGGTTGTCAGCATCATCCTCCACAACACCGTCAGTCTCTAACACATGGTGATGAATCACAGCTATGGCAGCTCCCAACATGTACATTGTAAGTTCCCTGTATGTTTACACCTATGGTGCAGTGTTTGGGAATACACAGGTGTGTGTGTGGTGCTTTCACGCTTTATACTATTGTGCTGTGAACACCGATGATGTCATAGGGTGTGTATGTACGATCATAGCTACAGGGTATCTTATGTGTTTTACGACAGGAACTACTATTGTGGTGCCTTTGGTGTTGAATTACATTTGGCTGCCGTGGATTACCTCTTGCCCTTCCCTTTACATTTCTTCACGTTTCACCTCCCATTTTCTGGCATGCATCCAGCAGCCTGCTTTTATTTGTACTTTCCTACACCTGGCTTATCTTGCGTAATGTGTTCTATGGCCGGTCTACTGCAGGTTTACTTTGCTCTGCTATGACAGTTCTCTTTTCTTTGCAATCTGACACCTCCCCTATCCTGTTTTGCGGGTTTCTGCGAGCAGACTTGTCAGCTGCTGTCGATTGCTGTGAGTTAATAGGTGTTAATTGCTCAGTTGCACTCCAATTACCCTACTGCGGCATTTCCTTATTTTCTTCCCCTGACCTTCCTGTTTGAGCTATGGTGCGCGGCGCATGCGTCCACTTACCGGGTTTCGGGCACGTTTTCCTCCCTGTACACATGCGCTTTTGGGCACCATATGTGCTCTCAGCTAAACGATGCTATACCTACCTCCCCACTCCTGTCCTGCAGCTTTGCTTAGCAACAGCCAGGCCGGATTTGCATTGCTCCAATGTGCTTACAGCTACGGTGGCACACCCCACTGCTGATGTCATGTATACCTCTAAGCCACTCCTCAGTGTTGTAGCGCTGCACCGTATGGTACAGCCTTAGTCCGGCGGGACGTTTGCGATTCACTATTACCTGCCTCATTTGCATGGCATTGACAACTAATTCCTAGTTACCGCACCGAACACTGTCACAGACCCTTAGCAACCCTTGCAGCTTGGTTGTGGTGTACCATGCATACCATTGAGTATTATGGTGAAATCATGATTTGTATTACATTGCGATTCTATGACATTTGTATATATTTTCTTTGTGTTCCCGTTTGCGCACGCATGCCCTATGGTTGTACTTTGCGTTACTGTGGACATGACATTAAATGTTGTTTTTTAGGTGTTGTGCATCTTTTCTTATGCCATTGGCTGTATATTTAGCCATTGGCATATGTTAACTTTGTAATACATGAGTCTGGTCCGCTTTCATAGCTCCGATGTTCTGTTTGGAAAAATGTAAACTGTGTTTTTTGGTTTACATTTCTGTGGGCTTAAGCTACGCCTGCACCACTTCATGAATCACTATGTACCTTCATTTGCATGGTGCGACACTGCGCATGTGGTGATTAGCATACCTAAGCAGAGGGCTGCGCAGATCTGGCGTACGCCGGTAGTGCACGTGGAATTGGATCGTACCTGAATCGCTCAGCGGCCATGTTTGGAATTATACCGCCTACTCTATGCCTGCGCCTGGCGCAAGCTTCATGAATCCTGGGGAAAAACACCAATTAAGTAGAAACACAAGTTGTAACATGCATCTTAGCATGGATAACCTCAGCTTTATATTAGGTAAGGCCTGTGTTTATATTTCTATGTTTGGGACAATTGTTCCTATTTTTATTTTATTTATTTATTTATTTATCATTTGTTGACCGGGAAAGTCCGACTAGGTTCCACAGAGCCTGTTTTCAGCAGAGGCCCGGGGAGAAATGCTGTATTAGGAGGGTTAAACATCATTATTTGAGGATATACAGTTTTGTGTATTTTTATTAAGCTAATATGTTGTGGGTGTTTTGGGAGTGCTTGCTTTTTTGTTTGAGAGTTTTTATTAAAACAAAAAGTGTTGTAAAATGTGACATAGTTTTAAATGGAGTTAATGAGAAAAAATGTATAAAAGATCAATCTACCAAACAACAGTGTTCATGTATCACAAATGCTGTTAATAGACATTTAAAAAAGCTGTTATATGTAATAACGTAAAGGTATGTTTTTTTTTTACAAACTGATATATTTTAAACTTACTGACGGCTTATGTTTCACAATACACCTGTTGGTTTACTGTCTGCATTTTTCTCAATTGCTGTTGGTTCAGCCATATATTTCAGCTATTTTTTGACAATTAAAAATGTTTCTAAAGAATGTAATCTGATATTTCACAGACAGTTTTATCTAGAAAGCTTTTCAGTTATTGCAGAGCAGTGTTGTGTTACTTATTAGCAAGGCCAAGGGTTTTTGCATTATTAGCCTGCAAAAATTGTGTTAAGGCTGTGATGTATAGTTGGCTGCCATTCACAGAAGTGGATATTTCACAAAAGTTTTAGAATTTTTCCTTGAAAAGCGTACATTATTTTTGTTAATGCTGCAATGTACTATAGTTACACAAATGTTTGCCCTCCTAACATACTTTTAGCAATTGTTTTTCATTTCATTTACTTTCTTTGTTTGCCAGGGGAAGGTATGTATTAAGTCATGTCTACTCATATGGAGCCTTACTTTTTCATATGTTTTGTGCATGATGGATGGATGCATTCATAGATATTTGTTTTATTAACAATCATTTTTGGGTTACTTATGCATTTTTTCTTTTGTTTCCTCTCATACAGGGCTATGGCACCCATGACATCCGTACACCATAAACTGCCATACAGTGATGCTGAGAATGAAGTGATCATTCAGGCACTATATCACCATGAGATATTCCACTCAGAGCGATGCAGACATGACAAACCATCCTGTGACCATATCTGGGAACAGCTGATCAATGGCATAAATTGGGCAGGATATCTTGAATGTACACATTCAGAAATAAGACATAAGGACAATGATTTGATCACATAGGTGAAATGTAGGGCAGCTGCAATTGTCAGGGGATGTATGGCTATGGGGGGGCAACCCTGCTACTGAATCACCACTGACACTGAGATGTTGCTGTCCACTGTTAGAGATCCAGACAGCTCAGCACAGGATTCACACAGAATTGTTAAAGTTGGGATTGATGTGGAAGGCATCAAAAATGTGTCTACTGCAGAACTTCCAGGTATGCGATATAATTAAGTAATTCTCATTGTATGTATGTAATATGTTATGTGTGTGTGTGTGTGTGTGTGTGTGTGTGTGTGTGTAAATATATATATATTTTATATATATATATATATATATATATATATATATATATATATATATATATATATATATATACAGAGAGAGAGAGAGAGACAGATATATATATATATATATATATATAATAATATATATATATATATATATATATATATATATATATATATATATATATATATATATATATATATAAAATGCCAGCAAGAGGTGTGGGATAGAGGACACACTAAGGGGGGGGGGGGGAGAAAAAGACAGTAAACCTTTGTATGAAGTGTGTCTTATTCTGCAACTATCAAGGTGATTGTTTTCTGTTTCTTATGTCATTTGCGTTTTGATGCTTATTTGCCTTGTTTTATCTCCCTTTTATATATGTAGGCACATCTAGTACTCAGTTTGCATAACCACCTGCACATGCTAAGCATACCTTTTGTATTTTTCGTAATGTATATAAAGTAGATGTATCAAAAAAACAAGGCAGAAGTCACCCAAAACACAACTAATACCAAAGAAACAAGATGACTGGGCATGAAAGTGTACGCAAAGCCAGGAACTACAGTGAAATCAAGTAGTAAAATCAAATTTATTAAAAATGATTATGCACTTCTGTCCTGTTCAATTCAGGACTTCATCAGAATAAAAATCCATAATCAGATAGAACCTTTTATATGTGCAAACAAAGCATAACACTAATCAAAAACTTTGCACAATAAAAAGTTAATTAAATAATTAATCCTTAAAGGGCTAATAACAGTAAAACTAGATAATGAACTCTCATAGGTTAAAAAGCTAGCAGTACATAAAATTGAACCTAAGTGGAGTTGTGTTTAAAAGTGAAATATAATAATTTATAATAAAAAATAAGTTATAAAAATGTTAAAAGTTTAAAAACTATATTTAACTAAAACATTGTATGTCGATTATTGATAAACATTCACTAAAATATTTTAAACAGCATGTGTTATAATTTATTAGCTCTATATTTCAATACTGGTTGTAAGGAAATATAATCATTTAGACCAAGAAACATAAAGGCGTTGCACTTAAATTGCCATAACAGCTGTTTATATTCTAACATATTTTCCCAGCCTCCTCCTCTAGGATCAATATCTGCTCTTTCCAAGATACCAAATAGGAATTTATCATAGGAGGGTTTAGCCAGGGAATGTGTATAGAGACCGTTGTTGACATTTTTAGTTCTGATGCTATAGTAGTGTTCATAAATAAGATTCTTTAATGTTCTCTCTATTTTTCCAACATAAATACCAGCACATTTTTACAGATTGCTAAGTAAATTAAGCCTTTTAGTTCACAATTACATCTCTTCAAAATACCTCTGTGGCAGCTGAATTCCCTAAAGTTAACCTCTCATTTTCTAAAATATATTGACATTGTTTACAGTGTCTGCACTTTTTAGAACCTAGTCTCTTATTTTCTTTCCTAATGTTTTTCCTTTCAAACAAATTCTTCAAATTTCAGCCAGTTTTTGTAACAAATTTAGGGTCAGTATTTAATATCCTCACTAATTCAAGGTTGTATCTCAACATGTTTCAGTTCTTACTTATAATATCCTTTACCTTGGATGCAGCATGGTTGAATTCAACCACCATTGTCCTATTAAATTTCTTGTCACCCTCATCTGTATCTGTCTTTTCCTTATCTGAATTGGGGTCACAGAAGCCTGTACCTAAAAGAGGTTTGTATTTCTTGCCCCATTTTCCTAAAATTTAATTTCTAATATTGGAAATTAAATCAATGGGTTAACCTTTATTTACAGATAAACCTGTAATAAGGTCAAACTCCTTTATTAGGTCCTCATAATCAGAAGTCATCTTAGCAGCCCTAATGCATTGCTCTTTCACCAGACTTTTTATCTGTAAAAATAGATGGGCACTGGTGAAGGACAGGTAGGAGTCACTAAAAGTAGACTTGTGATACACCCTAGACTTAAACTTCCCATTATTAATCTCAGTTGAAGTGTCCAGATAATTAATAGCTTTTTTTGCTGTAAGTACATGTAAATCATAAAAAGGGAGTTGTATTATTTAAATAATTAATAATTAATTAATTCAATAATTCCTTCTTCTGTACCTTCCCAGAGGATAAATATATCATCCAGGAATCTGAACTAAAGCTTAAATGAAGCATAACATTTAGAGGCAAATGCAAAGGAATTTTCCCAACCTAATAATTCTAAATTGGCATAGATCAGGGTGCAGGCTGCATCCATATCCTCTTAATTTGCCAAAATATTTCTCCTTTCAAGAATAAAAAAATATTTTCTAAAACTATTCTGACTAGTTCTGCCAACAAAATTACATTGTCATTTTCTAATGTACTGAATCTTGAAAGGCTTTCCTGAAAAGTTCCAGTCCTTTCTCTAAAGGGATGGAAGAAAACATGTTTACTATATCAATGGTTAAAAAAACAACATTTTCTGAAATTAAGTCAGAAGAGAGCCTGCCTAGGAAGTTCCCAGAGTCTCCTAACATATGTGTTTTACTACACATAATAAATTTGAGGGACCTAGCAATGTACACAGCTGTGGGGTGAGTTTTTGAGCTACTCACAGCCACAATAGGCCTAAAAAGGTTATTCTTGATGTTTTTGTGTATTTCTAGGATTCCAAAAATTGAGGGGACCTTAGGCTTGTCAACTTTCAAAATTCATAAGTTTTAGTGGAAATTGCACCATCAGTCCTTAAATATTCTAGGAACAAATCAGTTCTATGATGTGTAACATTAATTTCATTCTTGGAGATTTGTAAATAGGTAACGCTATCATGCAGCACACAAGAATAATCAACAGCGTTGAAATGCACTGTCCCCCCCTCTTATCTCGTTTCATAATTCTAAGTTTGGAATCCTGAGTGAGGGTGTCTAAAGTTTCCTTTTCTTTATGTGTTAAATTATACCTTCTATGCAAGTTCGTGTTAATGGATAAATTATATAAATCTGCCATACAGGCCACTTCAAAGACTTGTAAGGTAGGGTGTAACGCAGGATTCAAAAGACTATTTTTTTTTACAAATGTTATCCTTTTCTCTACTGTTCACCCTTTCTGCACAGTCATATACAAGAACTAAATTCAGTTTCCTAATGAATAGTTTTCACTCCACCAAAGTACCACTGATATTAAATTTACCCGGCTTGGTGCATACTTTCATGTCCACTCACCTTGTTTGTTTATAAGGTAGATGTATGTCTACTGAAAGTCATTTTTTCATTGTATTATTATCTTTTTTTTAATATTTCACATAACATAAGTTTGATCAGTTTGTATTTTATTTCTGTCCTTGTTGTGTTGATTACTTATCATAGATGATCCTGCCAGTGACACTGTGGATCTCCTACCACATGATGTCAAAGTATTGGTAGCCTCTGATGATGATGGAGGTGATGAAGAGGCACAGTCTGGGAATGCAGATGGTCAGTATGACACTGAGATTGTGCCTCCAACATCCCCTGCCCCTATTTCAGACACAGTCAGTATGCCTATGCATACCCATGACACAGAGACCTCAGGTATAGGACATGTTGTGGTGACACACTTGATCAGGTTGGTGTGGTTACTCAAGATGCATAACTGGTTGATTTTCTCCAAACCCATCATAAAAGCAAAATGTCACATAGCCGGGTTAGTAGAGATACTTGAAAGAGGCCTCCTGTCCACTCTGCTACTGATGTGGGTGTGTCAGTAGCTGCCACACAATATATATGTAGGGCTGGCACAGAGGCACAGGCATGTTTTACCAGGGCCTCAGAAGACATAGGGCAAGTACTAAACATTGTGCATTCTGATGTGCAGCACTGCCTGAGCTGTGTGGGTGACTCCTTGGACAGGATGCATGAGACACTGTATTGGGCAGTGTTGGTAATGGAATGTCTGTTTGGGGAGGGTCAGCATTCCCATGGCCAGAGAGCTGTTATATCATCTGGCATTAGCTGATGTGTCCATGCAAGATCCTGCTCCCATAGTGGCACTACTTCCACACTCCATCATTAATATTGGTGTCCACACCCAGACATGGTAGACCATGTGGTCATTGTTTGTTACAGAGTCATCATGAGAGCTCATCCAGCAGACATCACTCATGTTCAGGTTGTACCCCAACTTCTAGCCAGGACCATAGAACTAGCAGTGCACTCCACTCCTGGCAGAGGTAGTTCTCATGATCAAGGGTGATGACGCTGAACTGACTAGTCAACCATGTATGGCTCACACCTGCCCAAGATCCAGGATGTAGTGCTAGCACAGTGTTTGATTGTGTTCCTAACTATACGTTCCCATAATTAAAAACATTATACATGCAGACACACACACACACACACACACACACACACGCACACACACACACACACATATTCAACAAAAACTTATACCACCGACTACACACACACACACACACACACACACACACACACACACACACACACACACACACACACACACACACACACACACAACACGTTATATAAACAATAATGTTCACTGCTGTACATATCTTGCTACTGGCCCTGACAATTAGATACTGAATGAATTTTTTTTTCACTTGCACACACTCACTTCTTTGGTTTCAGGCTTGCCATGCTGTATCTCCCCTCACCCTGTGCAAATCATGCCGACTTTGCCCTGCTCTTTATACATCTCTTTGTGAATTTGGTTTGCATATATGTCTGATGCACAGTGGATAGCTAACGGTTACTTACTGAGAAGTTTGCTTTAATGTAAATGTATTGCAGAATAAATGTTTTATTTACTGCTAATACTTAGGTGTGAATGAATGGTTATGCAACTGTTTGAACAGAGCATATTTTCTGTTTTTAGTTCTGATAGCATACACGTTTTTGTATACTATGCAATACCCTTTTAGCTATTTTGTCCACATAGTAAACCAGGCAAGATTCACATTGTGCTAGATAAACCACATAAGAGGACAGACAATGTTAGTTAACTCCCATGTTGCTGGTATAGTTAGGAACACTCACATACAGGTTATTTGCTGAGAATTTACAGTATTTGCATAGTTTGCATGGCTAGGTGACATTTGCTGGATACATTGTTTCTCTTACTGCTCTTACTGAATCTTCCAAAAGGTATTTCAGATTTGCTTTTATTTTATATACAAATCTCAGGACTTGATCCAGTTTTTTGCAAATTCCAGCTGTCCCTTTAAAATATTCCTGTTGTTTTGAATGGAATGTATAATGGCTTGATTATGATCTGAAAAATCTAGGGTTAAATAAGAAATTAAGGGGTTGTGAGGAAACTGGAAGCCTGCAGGTCTAATATTTTTATTATGGGGATATATAAAGTATTCCTCTTTTCCTTAACATCAATTTGTCCATATTTGAGAAAGTACTGACCCTATCCAAGAACATTTCTTTCAAGGTGACGAATGTTTAAAAAATGCATTGTCAGTTGTTAACCCTGATGTTCAAATAGCTTGCCCCTTAATGAAGTTGGCTTTGATAAAATTGGGGTGACTACTTCTTGCATGCATATATGAGTTACTAAATGAAGATTTAAGATAAATATATTAACTTAAAGTTCCTTCCTTTGCTGGAACCTCTAAAGTAACCTCAAGAACATTAATAGTTTGTTTTAATCAATGAGTGTTAAAAACTGAAAAGGAAGTAGAGGTGTTGAGATGATAAATACATTTTTATCATATTGTCTTTGCCTTCTCATATTACAAACACGTTTTCAGAGTATCTGCTGTAATTGTTTTTGTATAAACATTAAGGTGACTCATAAATAAATTCATCCCCCCATTGGGTCAAGACATTACTGGTGTCAGTGGTGCAACAGCACACTTGCCTTCAGTGCAGAAAGCTATGGATTCTATTCTCACACCATGTAGATTGATGACTAATACTGCAGTGCAGTATAATGAAAGTGTTGCACTCCTGAGTGCATCATCCTTCAGCTGAGACATTAAAATGAGACCCCATTTGCTTGAGTTGATGCTAAATATAAAATATCCTAGGAGTCCTTTGTATATTTACAAATATGCAAACATATAGATATAAAAATCTGTTTACACATATTCAGAATTTCCTTTACAGTCATTCTAAATTTTCATCCCTATTAGACCCCCATTCCTTTTTCCATAACCACCATTTGATTTTACTTAATATTGTTGCTAAAATCCATTTAACATTAAACATGATTTCAATTATTCTATCATTCCATATAGCTCATATAACATAAAATAACGTTTTATCTATTCTTTTAACAAATTCTTTATATCTGTTCTTATAATATCCATATTTAATCATATCCATGTTTATTTTATCTACTTCTTTTGTATCTTCAAAAAATCTTCTTTACATAGTTTTCCCCATAGCTTTTTTTACTCTTTCACAATTCAAAAATACATGCTCTGTAATTTCGTCTTCTTGAGAATGTAAACATATTCTATCACTTTTCTTTTTATACGGCATATTTCCTTTTATTGGGAATTTATCTACTACTAGTCTCTAAAAAAAACTCAACATTTTACTTTATGTTTACACCATTTGATTTTTATTTTTATAGCTTCAATTTTTTCATCTATTAGATTTTCCCATGATTTTACATAGCAATGTTTTATCTTTATATTCTTATACTATACTTTCCTATCTTTTTCTAAATCATCAATTTTTATTTTTCACAAAAAAATATATTTGGTAACATTTCATTTCTTCATTTATACACTCTTTTCGTCTTCTACTCTTTTTACCATATCCCCAGATGTATCATACTTATATGTATACAATTTTATTACTAATCTCTCATCTTTTTTCATTTATCAACTTTAATTGCCTTCTATCTTCCTTCTTCCGCTATGTAATTCTTTATACATAATACCTCCATTTAACCATTCATTCAAAATCTTTAAAAAAAAATATTTTTTGTCAATCCCTTAATTTTTTATACATTTCACACCCTATTCCATCTGGTCCTGCAACTGAATTTATATTTACTTGTCCTATTTTTTATTTAGCTCATTTGAAGAAATCTCCTTTTCCATCTCTTTATTATATTTTTCTCTTAACTTTTTTTATTTTCAATGTTTTTCACTACCTTCTTATTTCTTTAAACATTTCTTGTACACATTGTACTACGCTGTTCATAATCTTTTCCATGAGTTTTTTTCTCCTTTTACATTTTTTATTTCTCTCATTACGCTACCATCTTACTTTACTAATCTAATTAAGTAATGTAATACTTCTTCTCTTTTTCCTTGCAAAAAAAAACAGCTTTACTTGTATAACAATTATTGTATTTTTCTTGATTTCTTTCATATAATTCTTTTTATTTGTCAAAGTACTTTCTGTCATTATGTTCTAAATCTTCTAATGCATCATTATATGTTCTTTTATATTTTTTCTCTATTTTTCTTACAGTATATTGCCACCATAAAAACATTTTTAAATTTTCCTTAAATATCATCCACCATTCAGACCAACTTTTATAAAATGCTCTCATAGTAATATGACATTTCCATAACTGTATTACTAATTTCTTTCCTTCTTATTCCATGCTTTCTCATTTATCCTTTTTATTCATTAGCATATTTTTATATATTCCTTGTTTTCCTTTATCTCTAGCCATATTGCAAAATGATCAGAAAATCCTATTTCAACCACCTCCCCTTCTCCTTATAACTAAACCTTCTGATACTCTAATCTATTTCAGTTCTATGCATACCCCCTTTTGCAAGTCCATAAATTTCTTGTCTCAGAGTTTTAACTTACCACATCTTATAACTTTTAACATTTTTCTTATTTCATTTCCTTTCTTTTTATGCTTGCATTTAAATCACATTTAAAGTCTCCTGTTATTGTAATATTCATACTTATCACTACATAGTCTAAATCTGGTGAAATAAGCTTTCCCTTTGCATACAATTAGTATAAGCATATAATGTTGTAAGTCTATATACTTTTTCTGCCCATTTTAGATCTACAATATTTAATCTTTTCATTTTTGCTAAAGTTACATCTAATATCTTTACTGTATTTCTACAGAGTACTGCTATTCCACAACATCTATTTTTATCCACGTTCCACATTATCTTTCCTTCCCATAGTTTCTCTGTTTGTGATCTTTCTTCATTTGTTAAAAAATGTGTGTCTTCTAATATAATTACACCTACATTACATGTATTATACCACTCCAAAATCTCTGTTCTTATTATTATTTTAATATTATTCACATTTACAGAATGCTCTCTAAAATTTTCCTTTTCCTTTCGATTCATGGTTTCATACATAATTACTAGGCTAACTTTCTTAACAGGCCATTCTAAGCTTAATCAATTTCCCTCTCTAAGGTGAGAATCAAACACTGTATCTTATGTCAGTAAGTTAAACATCTTAACCATTACACCAACCCCCAATCATTAGCTGTATATACTTTTTCATCCATTTCCTTTCTTTTTTTTTTTACTTATCCCTTTAACTTTTCTTTTTCTGTATTTACCATTTTTACCAATAGATTTTTTTCTTTTACTACCTCCCAATATATATCTTCTTCTTCTACTACGTCTGAAATGTCTTCTCTTTGTTCATTTCCTTCTCTTTCTTTTTCTTTTTCCTTACTCTTGTTTTAATTTTTGCAATCTTTTCATAAATGCCCAATTTTGTTACATTTACAACATTTCAATGCACATTTTTCTACATCGTGTCCCATTTCCTCACAAATGTAACATTTTCTTTTGTCACAGTTACTTATCAAATATCCCTCTTTTCCACAAAAAAAATTTTTGGGTTGCCTCCAGTATTTTACAACACTTCCATTCCCCTCCACATTTATCATGCTTGGTATATGTATACCTTTTTCTCTTTCTATTTTTAACATAATATTACAATCTCAGCCACTAATCCATAAACCCCTTTTCTAAAAACTTTTGTAATGTCCAGTACCTCTTTACCTAAAGTTTTCAAATCTCCTTTCAAAATCTCTCTTTCTACCTCTGTTCGAAATTGTACATGAATTTTATTTTTTGTTTTCCTGTTAAATGTTTTTATCACATATAAATTCTATGGGTTACATGTTTCTTTTTTTCATATTGTCCAATAAAATTTTCCATTGAAAAAAAAAAACAGTCTCAAATATAATGTCACAAAATGTCTCTTTGTTAATAAGAATAAATGCTCTTACCTCATGATCTTTTACACTAAGTGGAGCTATTAAACTGACCCATACTTCATACATATCCATTTCTTTGTCTTCTTTAATTTGAATCCTTGCCACGTACTTCTGTCCACTTTTACCTTCTTTTATTTTCTCAGCAAATGTTTTCTTTTCCATCTCACCGCCATTCTTCAGGTTTGTCTCTGTATCCTCCTTTTGCATTTTTTCCATAATATCCCACCAGGAAAATCCCTTTCATTTTCTGGCTCATTTTACACCACTATTTTAAGTAAATCATCCCGCAACCCTCCTGATTGAGGGATTGTGATTACACACCCATCATTTGTTTCCATCCAACAGATTTCTTTGAAACATTTCCTCTGAATCCTACACACATTCTCTGGTCTCAATATTTGGTTTCTCCTCCATTTGTTTTACCAGTCCATCAACTCTCTTCATCTGCCTCACTGTTTCTCCAGGCTGCCTCTGTCGCTGAAATGGAAACAGGAAGTACTCCTCCAAAATGGGTGACAAATAGGGAAAGTTCCAAGATGCCCTGGCCAAATTTCCCTTAATAGTATAAATACTGCCTTGGGTCTCCCCTGAAAGAGGCTACTAGCCCAGTGGGACTAATCCAATCATCAAAGAATAAATAAATAAAACTGGCAAAAGTGGGAGCAGCTACTATACCCATTGACTGAAAGTGTTTTGAAGCATAATTTGTTATTCAAAATTAAATCTTGTAATTTTTATGGTGTCAATAGACAAAATGTTGATAAACTTCATTGTGTTTCCCTATGGTTTGACTATGTACAAGTCTTTAATATCCAGGGTGACCGACCATTTATTTTCATCTAATTCAATATTCTTTAGTGAATCTAACAAGTAAAAAGAATCTCTATGTGATTTACTGAGCCTTGCTCAACATTTTATCAGTCAAGATGGCTATAGGTTCAGTTTTGAAACCTTTGGCTGAAATTATCAGCCTAAAGGGAGATCTAGTGGCAGATTAGTGTATTTTGAAATTCAAGACAGAATAAGAATTATTTGGTTAAGATACAATAGGAATTATTTGATTTTCTACCCTTAAAAACTCATATAAATTCAAAGCCAACCTATCACCATGTAAAAACCTGAACAGTATACTGTTAATTCAGTTGTGTGCTCCTTTAATATCAGTTACAGTAACTTTTTAGTAAAACTATGCATTTTGAAGCAAACATCCCATTTCACAAATATAGTCAGTTTTCTTCATGTGTATTATTCCCACACTTGTCTGCTTTCATTATACACAATTCACTGTTTTGTGATAACCCAAAATCCAGCTTTTTTCAGATGGGATGAGGTAAAAGTATCTGTGGCTTTCAAATACACTGGTGGTAGCACAAGACTCCTTCCTAAACATGTCACTACATATTATTAACTTAAAGGCAAAAAATGATCTCCACCCTCTTTGACTACCACAAAGTGTTATATTTTCTCACCCCACAGAAAAAGAATGCTGTTGGTAAAAAATATCCTTTAACATCAAAGTTTGTTGGTCATGTTCTGAAACAAGTCCCTTGGAAAGGGGTGTGACCACCTTTTCATTCATAGTACTAAGTTATACAGTGTTTGATGCAAGAAAGTGTCTTTTGCCGCTTTATTTAGTTGATAAGGAGAACCCCCTGATTTTTTTTCTCTGGGCTGAAAATCCCTGCCATGACATTATAAAAGATTGAACCTACAATGCATCACTACCTAAATTAATTTATAGGCTACAGGCTACTGTATATGTAGCTTAAATGCATAGTAATAATTATTAACTTCCTACAATGACAAGTTGCAAACTAACTGTTGCAGGTGAAACATATCACATTGAAAACTAACATATGTGATGATCTAGACAAACATGTAAGTGAGCACCGGCTCCTCTTAACAGGTATTTTATTTTGTTTCCCCATAATGCTTTACATTTGTATGTGGATACTTGCCAAATGACTATCATCACATCATTTTATATATGTGGTTTTACAGAAAAGTTGAAAAAACAGTGAAACTAAAAAAAAAAAAAAAAAAAAAAAAATCAAACTAATATATATATTTTTGCAAAATTACTCTTAACTTTAACATGAGGTATATAACAGGAAATAAAATTAATTCTAAAACAAAGATGCCTGTGAAACTGATTAACACACTTTAATTAGGATATGCATTACACCTATTTACCTGCACCTTTACCAAAAAAAAAAAACTCAAAAACCTCCAAACACTTTAGTGCTACTGTATAACTCCTCAGTGTGCAAGTGGCTTCCTGTAAGACAGTGTGCTGCCCTATCACTTCTCTACATAGGACAAGACCCAGTATTGATATTCCAACTCTTCCCTAAGTCACAAACTATCCATCAAAAACATTTTATATGAACTTCATTCCCAGGCCAGTGATGCATTTAAGCATGAAAACTGCACAAACTCGCTATTAGTGACTGAATATTCTTTCCCTCTCTCTTTTGGCACTTTGATTAAGGGACTTCATCCACATATAAATCTGTAATGTACCCATCTATAATCAATTCAGAGAAAAACTATTAATCTTTCTAACAAAGCAGGCAACTTGCACCTGCTTCAGTCATCCACCTATAACTTAAATGAATTGTATCAATTCTTGCACATCTTCCCTTACATTGCTGCATTAGATGGGAGGCTATTGAACACTAATTCTTTATCTGTTCTGCCTATAACTCTGTGCATTACAATTCCTCATTAATCTTCCTCACTGCTTACATATGTCTCACAACATCTATGCAAATATGTATGTATGTGCTATTCATACATTGATTCCATCAGTCACTCAGCTACTGCGTTTTCAAATTATTTGCAATCTGTTTCATTGTACATAGTTAATTACAAGGCTAGCTGCTCTTGCAGGCCATTTTAAGCTTAACCAGTTTCCCTCAGTAGTGAGAATCAAACTCTGTACTACATCTGTGAGGTAAATTTGTTAACCATCATGCCAACCCCCAATCCTAATAATAGGTTCATAGGTAGTTGATAGGTTGCAGTCCAGGGAACCATCAAAGAGCTTAGCTCAAATTTCATGTTACCCCAGAACATTGTCTGGTTAAGTGACTTGCTCAAGGTCACACAATAGTGATACTGAACTTGTTTTATATTGTATATCGCAGCCTTAATGTGTGTATCACTGCTTCTGTCTCATTATTAAATGCAGGGAAAAATGAGACAATAATAATGAGTGTAAACATTCCAAATCACTTAGGATGGTGTATTAAGAAAAGTCTTAAATGTTTTCAGAAACCAAGTAAAATACAATGTTAATAGCAAGTAAGAAGTCATTAGTATTAATGATCAATTATAGATTTGTACAAAGAGAGAGAGAGTAAAAAGTGATAAGCATTAATTTGTAGAGAAGCCATCGAGAAGGACGTAGAAGACAGAGTTGACTAGCTAGACAGGACACAACCTCACAGAGGGCTATGAAGTGTCAGCCATTCATGATGAAAGGGGTATGATGTTATGGTAAAAGAGTCCACAGGGTATGTACAGAGTACTGGTAAGAAAGTTGCATAGACTGAATAGCAGAGGACTTCTGAAATAGCAGCTGTGTTGTTAGTGGTTGTCTGTAAGTGATCATATACACAAGTGATATCACTTCCTCTTTATTGGAGAAGAATAACAAGAACCAACATGATGTTCACCATATGTAACACTGCTGCAGTAACCTTCACTATATGGGTTACATCCCGCCAAGGATACAACAGCTGACCAGCGAACCAACATGATGCTCACCATACGTAACACTGCTGCAGTAACCTTCACTATATGGGTTACATCCCGCCAAGGATACAATAGCTGGCCAGCGAACCAACATGATGTTCACCATACGTAACACTGCTGCAGTAACCTTCACTATATGGGTTACATCCCGCCAAGGATACAACAGCTGGCCAGCGAACCAACATGATGTTCACCATACGTAACACTGCTGCAGTAACCTTCACTATATGGGTTACATCCCACCAAGGATACAATAGCTGGCCAGCGAACCAACATGATGTTCACCATACGTAACACTGCTGCAGTAACCTTCACTATATGGGTTACATCCCGCCAAGGATACAACAGCTGGCCAGCAAACCAACATGATGTTCACCATACGTAACACTACTGCAATAACCTTCACTATATGGGTTACATCCCGCCAAGGATACAACAGCTGGCCAGCGAACCAACATGATGTTCACCATACGTAACACTGCTGCAGTAACCTTCACTATATGGGTTACATCCCGCCAAGGATACAACAGCTGGCCAGCGAACCAACATGATGTTCACCATACGTAACACTGCTGCAGTAACCTTCACTATATGGGTTACATCCCGCCAAGGATACAACAGCTGGCCAGCGAACCAACATGATGTTCACCATACGTAACACTGCTGCAGTAACCTTTACTATATGGGTTACATCCCGCCAAGGATACAACAGCTGGCCAGCGAACCAACATGATGTTCACCATACGTAACACTGCTGCAGTAACCTTCACTATATGGGTTACATCCCGCCAAGGATACAATAGCTGGCCAGCGAACCAACATGATGTTCACCATACGTAACACTGCTGCAGTAACCTTCACTATATGGGTTACATCCTGCCAAGGATACAACAGTTGGCCAGTATCCAGCACTTCAGGGTACCTTTCATGCACCCAAACTGTAAGGCAGCTTGAGTTTCAGAGCTTTGCTGACACCAAACAGTACATTCCTCCAAGGCTTTTGAGGATCGATGGTCGGCTTGGTGTTGTTCCTTTACTGGGCAGACAAGTTCCCTTTCAGGAAAAAAGTTCCACTTTATAAATATTGTTTGTGTTTTATCACTTTCTTCTTCAGGAAAGTTATTTTAAAGCTAAGAGTTTACGTTCTGATAGACTGTCGCGAGAGGAAAGTTATTTTAAAGCTAGAAGTTTATGTTCTAATAGACTGTCGCGACATCATATCATACTTGAAATGGTCGTGCTCTTTTTTCCTGTCAATTTAAAAATTGTGTAAGATAATTGAAAACTACTTTTTTGGGGCTGGCAATGTGTTTTAAAGTGCATTTTACTGTGTTTTTCTGTGAAAAAGGGACTTTTAAAGACTTGTAGTTTTTACTGGCATTTGTTGCTTGTCCTTCCTATGAAAGAGGCACCATTTTTGGCTTGAGCATGGAACAAGCTATTAGTCCCATTGTCAGTCCTTCCTCCAGGCACAAAAAGAAAAAAAAAAGTTAAGCAAACAGCCTTGGCCACCACAGAAGGCTAAAAAGTTTTTCTCAGCAGCACGTGGGTGACCATTAATCTTTTACCACAGATCCCTCTGGTGTAGCTCCTACAACCACTATAGACAAGGAGTTAACCACACCTCTCAGTGTGCAAGGGAGACCCAGTCTTGTCAGCTCTGGGAAAAGGAACAGGGAAGTGCTACCTGTTATGTCAGAATGCTGTGCTCATCCCTGGGGAAGCTCTGAAAATGGATTGTGTAGACCCAGTCATACCACCGTAGTAAACAAATGTCAAATAAATAAATAAATATAAACTCAGACTTACTGCTTCCCTGCCTGCGTATATCTAATACCCACTTCCTTTGTTATTTTCCCTACTATTACAGCCCTTGGTATTCTGCAAGTTTTAGTCTCTTCACTGCTAAAATTGCCCTCTGCACTTGTGCATATTATATCTGTTATTTTGTCTGGACCATATTTACCTCACCTATTAACACCTGCATTACGCATTATATTCCCCTGAGCATACTTCTTTTTAAATCTCATTGTAAATACGTATATATATATATATATATATATATATATATAGATATATACATACATATATTTATATATATATATATTTTTTTATATTTATATTATATTATATTATATCACTATACTGTATACTTGAATTATATCTTTAATATTACTTTGCTGTTGCTACTATAAATGCGACCTGGAGGTAAGAATGCAAATGGACGAGTCTGATCAGTGCCCACCCCACTAAACAAATAAATATATAATTACAGACGTTAACTTAATTAAAGCAATATGTGAAGCCTTTGCAAATAAAAGCTTGTGTTGATGTCTGGATAAAAATGAGAGGGCACTTTTCTATTCTTTTCTAACCGCTAGCATTATAAGGAATATAAAGTTCATTAGTAACAACCATACGTGATTCCTTTAAAAAATGTCTGTTAGGTTATTATCATTATGGCAATAGCAAGTTTGCAGTAAAAGCAGGTAACAGCATTACTTGCAGAGTTGCCTACTTCAATCATCTGAGCACATAGGTATTTATTAAAATTACAAAAAAAAAACATTGCACACAGTGTGAATTTTGTGATCCGTATTGTTAATAAGTACATCACTCCACTGCCAAAACTTAGTCACATTAATACTGCCAGAAATTGGTTCATAGGTTCATAGGCAACTACTAGTGCTCGAATTAACCTATCTCATTTGGTCCTAAATTGGTCTTACCCATCCCATAGTTGATAATTATATATTACCCCTAATGAGAATAACTAGGATCATACCATAGACCATTTGAGGGGATCCATGCATGGGATAAAGCATTTAGGAGCTGGCAATGTCCATTAGTAGTGCGGAGGGCAGACCTGGGGTAAATTGTTAGTTTCCCATTCATAAATCTAAATTGCACTTGAATATGGGCAGGGATGAACATTGTTTTATTTGAATGGGTAGTCTGTCCCAGAGCAGCATTGCCCCCTTTGAGATACACCTGTCCCTCCAAATGTTTTGTTGATGTTGCAGATGAGGATTAGATCCCTAGTCTGAGTATTTCGGACTCCATCTGACCTGCTGATGTATAATAAATCCATCAGTAATCGGTCAGTGGATGGCTTGTATGCCAGACACAGGTCACCTTTTGGCAGTCTGTAGGATACTGAGTATAGTGACAGGGCTTTGAGTTGGTCCATGTAGGACATGTTGTTTAGGCCTTATTTTATTATATCTCATTTTATAATTTATATCTTATTTTATTAGAAAGTTCTGAAGTTTATGTGCATTCTGTATGACATACTGTAGGACCATAAAAAGGATATGCCTAACATTTTTATTAAATGCTTAAAAACACTAGAGCTATACACAGAGATTACTTATACTGCATTATTTTAGAGGTAGTAGAGTATTATATTATTAAGGTTAGTGATAAGCTACTAACTATCAGAAATAATTTTTAATCTAGCCATGCAATCATATATTTTCTGCACTGTATTAATATAGCAACATTTTTTTATCAAATGTTAGTCAAATAGTTTCTAATAATCTGATTCTTAACATAAAGAATCAGTTTATTTTGTAGAAGAGTAAATGTGCTGCCTGATAATGTTTTGGATATGATTAAGTGGTCATTTCGATCGCAGGACAAATATTTCTTTTAAACACCTGTGCAATAAGACCCTTGTTTTTTTTTCAAGGGGTCATAATCAGGCCAACCTTTTGGTACATAGTAGTTTCCAGTACAAGGAACATTCTCCTTCTGTGTATCAACCACCTCTTCTAGGCACTAGTCATTGTGGTAATTGCTTTTGTTGTGACTTTGGGGTTCCTTTTTTCTTTAATAAGATTAATAGTGTAAAATGTGTTGTGCATAATACATTTTCCTGTGACTCTCAGAAGTTTATATATGTTTTGAAATGCACCTATGACCTTTATTATATTCGGGAAACTAGGAAAAAGTTTAAAGAAAAAAATAAGTGAACATCTTAGGAACACCAGAGTGGGCACATTAGAAAGTCCTTTTGCAGAACATTTTGCTGAATTTCATGATAAAAATGTTCATGGTTTGCATGCATTTGTGTTGTTACATATTCATTTGCATGAGGGTGAGATTAATTACAGGGAATACTTTTTTAAATGGGGAGTTTGTGTATACTGAAGTACAAAACCCTAGTAATCAGTGGATTAAACAAGGAAATTAATTGGAAGTACTTGGGCTAATTGTTTTAATGATTTTTTTTGGTGTTTTTTTAATTGGTTGTTTCTATACATCGCCTCAGGTTTTTATGTCTCTTTTCCACTGAAGGCTTTATTCTGAGGTGCTAGAAGGGAGGGTTAATCATTTTTTTTTGCTCCTACCTTTTTTGTTTTAATTGAGTTCACTGTTTTACAGTTTTACTAATATTTGACAGTTTTGGTAGAAGTTTTACCTTTAGTACAATAGATTTACTCAGATGTTTACATGGTGGTTTTAGCCAACAATGAAGTATTGTCAAGTTTTTACATGGGGTTCATGGCCAAGAAATTGAGAAATAATTTATTAACTTTGGAGGACAACAATATTATGAATCCATCTCAGATTGCTGGTGATGTAGTTGGCAATGACTTCCTCAGTCATTTTCATGATGAATGGTATACTAGCAGTTCTGGGTTGTTGGCTCCCTGATATCTGGTGGATGTAATTGTTTATCCTCGACTACTAAAAGTGTGTTTTATAAGTTTGAGAAATTGAAGGTGCAGGAGATTGTTTATTTTAATCATGGCACATTAAGAACGTCTCTTCAGATGTTACTCCAATGAGGCTTAAAGCATTCAAAGTCCAACGGTGCCTTTTGATATGCAGGATGAATGTGAGAAACAATTTACTGATAGGTGGCTTTTAGTGGCACACTGTTGTGCAATTACATAGACCAAAATATTGATTGAGAGGGATTGCTATAAGCAGAAACCATTGGAGGATGGTATAAAGAAAATGTATGATGAACTTATAAGTAATTGTCAGAAGATGCCCTAAAACAAATTGATGACAAAGTTAATGATAAAATTAAAATATTGAAAAATGAGTCGATTAAAAGGAAAGAAAAATAAATCAAAGAGAGACATCAGGGACTATAACAATGATGCAGCATTTCTACAGAAACACAAGGATTTGTTACTGAGGAATGAGAAGTGTCACCCATGTCATCCATAAGCTGATTCTTACATTGTTGAATGTCCCGGTGACACAGGAATTAATACTTGGAGTCCAGGTCAAAGTGTGTGAGAAGTGAGGTATGATGGTGGTTCAAATGATATATCTGATCAATGCACAAATAATGTGAACTTTCATTGTGGTGGCAGGTTTTGTTTAAGGAAAGAAAATTAAGTTTTAATTCATCATACAAAGGCCCTTATTAGCCAGCAACAAAACACAACTGACAATAGGGATAGCATAAAGCATATAGGTTTTGAATATTGTGATGAGAATATTTGATCTACCTCAAGCATGTTCCTTGCATGTGTTGCTTAATGATGATAATAATACATATATTTTTTTATATTTCTGAGTGTTTTTTTAGTACCAAGGTTTTTGATATGCTGCATTTGGGACTTAAATTTATTGATATAGTTTTGCTCAGGATTATATCAGATGAAAATAGATAACTTCAGATTGTGTAGAAAACTATACCGTGTTTTACTAGGAAAACAGTCCTGTGAATATTGTTTTTTCTAAGACTGATTCATATGACATTTATTCTGATGATCAGGATTTTTTTCCATTTTCCTCCAATGATAATAAATTGGTTGAAAATACTTCTAGTAGGTTGAACATTGATGCCGTACAGGCATAAAGTAAGTTTATTCCTCCATTTACTAATGACACTATAACATATTTTTCAATGTTGAATGTCCTAGACATTGAATATATGTTTTAGCAGAAATAATATTGACTATAAATGATCCAAGAGTGAGTGAAATTCTTTACAAACACATGATGTAAGACACATGAAATGTTGAATATTTGGCTATAAATAAACTCTAAAATAATCAAAACTAAAATTATTGTAATGTTGGTACACATCAGCACAGGACTTTAAATAAAGAATTTATATTCCAGGGAGATGCCCACAGTCAGCTTTATGATGTGATTAGTTCAAGTCCGTTTTTTGGGCAATGAGGATATATCTGAACTCTTTACCTTATTATGAAAACAGATTTTCTTCAGGAAATGATTTATCTCTACAAGAATTTCTGAATCATTGTAATGCTTTATGTTTGCAGAATTATTCAGATTAAAGAATGGCTTGAAGTATTTATTAAAGAAAAAAAAAACATTTAGACCATAACATTCTGTGACAGCTTTTTCACACTTTCTATTAGGGAAATCCATTTATTCAATATTATTTGGAGATTATGGACAATAATACAGATGGAAACTTTTCAGTGCATTGATATGAAATACTTTCAGCAACTACTTCAGCATAAAAAATCTTCATTGTTGACTTCTGACATCATTTTATGTATTAATTTACAATTATTTATCTCTCAGGTAAAAGTAATTATGTAGCTTCTATTGGCCTTGCTTAAAAATATATATTTATAAGGTATGCTTTAGTATATCTTAAATATTTTGTGTTACTACAACTCTTTTAGAAGCTCTGAAACCATCTTACATAGAATTACACAGATTTATTTTCTAAGGAGTCATTTAGTGATTTTGATCATATTGGAACATTCATCCAGTCATGTTGTATGTGCATTTTTGTACGTCTGTGCAATATTACTTGGCAGTATTTCTGCTGATGGCTTTAATACCAGAAAGATATCACAGTTTCTATCAGAGGGTCTGCTGCCAGTGTAAAGTAATGTCAAGGCATACAGTTATTATTTATGAACAAATAAAGAGCAACAGTTTAAGATCAGAGAATACTGAAAATGCAGGAGGGTAACTTTGTTTTTTTTACATTTTTACTGAAGCTCGGCTAAATAGCAAAATAAATCCACCGGATATATTTAAAACCAACAAATGTTGTTTATTGCACGAAACCAAATTCAACTGTTAAGCGCTTTCACTAGGCTCAGCTAGCTTCATCAGAACAGTTGGAATAATTAATTACACAGCTTTTAAATATAAAAAGGCGCCAAAATATAAAGCCTTACTTAAAGTGATATACCATAAGATCAACTTATACATATAAATAATAAACTTTCCATAAAATACACTTTAGTAATGTCTTTGTGTAACAGTTAAATGAGTTAAAATATAACAAAAAATTTTTGACTGCTAATGACAAATGTTAATAATTAATATTCCAATAAAACTATTTTATATATTAATATATATTGTAAGATGTTATAAGTTTATACTGTGGGAATGATGTACTTCCCTACCTTAACATCAACATCAACAAAGGTTTGATGGAAAAATAGTCATTTATGCCTGGCAATCTAGTTGCGTCAGTTAAAACTTGCCAAAAAAGCTCTCTATAGGCCAATACATTTTTAATATTTTTAATATTGCCACCTCTAGGATCACACTTAACAGCCTCTATTATGGCAAATTGAAATTTATGATCTTCTCCTTTTTCCATAATATGTCTCGCTAAAGACATATTATGGAAAAAGGAGAAGATCATAAATTTCAATTTGCCATAATAGAGGCTGTTAAGTGTGATCCTAGAGGTGGCAATATTAAAAATGTATTGGCCTATAGAGAGCTTTTTTGGCAAGTTTTAACTGACGCAACTAGATTGCCAGGCATAAATGACTATTTTTCCATCAAACCTTTGTTGATGTTAAGGTAGGGAAGTACATCATTCCCACAGTATAAACTTATAACATCTTACAATATATATTAATATATAAAATAGTTTTATTGGAATATTAATTATTAACATTTGTCATTAGCAGTCAAAAATTTTTTGTTATATTTTAACTCATTTAACTGTTACACAAAGACATTACTAAAGTGTATTTTATGGAAAGTTTATTATTTATATGTATAAGTTGATCTTATGGTATATCACTTTAAGTAAGGCTTTATATTTTGGCGCCTTTTTATATTTAAAAGCTGTGTAATTAATTATTCCAACTGTTCTGATGAAGCTAGCTGAGCCTAGTGAAAGCGCTTAACAGTTGAATTTGGTTTCGTGCAATAAACAACATTTGTTGGTTTTAAATATATCCGGTGGATTTATTTTGCTATTTAGCCGAGCTTGAACGTATCTTCTTGTGTGGAATACTGTATATTAACAGCGTGTGGTTCCATACGAGAGATTTTTACTGAAGCCTAAAACTTGTCAGTAGATCTAGAATATTTTGCCAGGATATGCTGGTTTGCCTGTTTCACTACATTGTATGTGAGCTGTAGTTCCAAATACTGCAAATGAACTGTTCTGGATCTGTCTCATTCAAAACCTTTACACCTGCAGCTTGTTCTTGTAGACCTCTTCTTCTGAAAAGATGTTATCTTCCTAAACTTAGTGACTTCAGGAGGTACCTCAAGGTTCTATCATGTGTCATTTCCTTTCAGGTGTGTTTATATTGAATTATTTTGTGTTGCTTGCAATTCCTTCTAAGCAATGGCTTTCTTCTGATAAAATTATTCAAGAGTTTTGCAGTATTGAAATGGAGGCTGTGAGTATCAAACTTCATTGTGACTTGTCACTATACTTTGCCTTAGCCACTGCACTATAATGTCAGGAGTGTGTACATGTAAGTATTATGACTTGGCTGTCACATTTTTAACACTGTGTACATTTGGAGAAGATATATTATTTAACGTGTAAGGGGGTCAAAGAAGTCATACACTTTCCTCCCTGGTTCTGTACATTGCTGAAGAGATTAATGTATGATGTCATTCAGCTTAAAACATGGTCTGCTCTTTAAATAAATGGAAGTTTTCTATTTATAATTAAAATGTTATAGCTGCCCTTTTAATATATGTTAAGGGAAATATAAGTATTTAATATGTGGAAGGGGATGCATAATTTATTTTACTTTCCTACTGGCTGCAGGTTATATCTGGCCCTGTTAAAGAAATTTATGTCTGATGACATCCCACTTGAAATTTTAGCTTGTTTATCTGTCTGACTGGAATTTTCAGCAATTTGAGATAATTTATTACTGTATGTGACAGGTGTCCCACTGAACCTCTGCTGACAGATAAGAATGAACAGGATATATACTGCATTAGCTAGCAATTCAACTGACATAAATCATTGATTACAGGGTCAGAGAGGAAGACCCACTTATGATAAGTGACTTATTTTGACCAAAGAAGGTGTAGGACAGCTGGAACTGTGACAGAGAAAAAGGAAAGGTCATGCTCACTTTTGACACCACTTAAAGATGGACAACATTTGTTTTGTTTTACAGGATTACTGTCTAAAAATATAGGAGGGGTTAAACATTTGAAAAAATATCTGGGGTGTAGGTATATTTGATATATAAAAAAGGATAAGAAAAAATAAAAGTTATAGGAAATACAGATTATTGCACATAAACAAATGTATGCTTTTTTGGTGTAATCCTTCCACATAAAGTTATTTACCCTAAGAAACATGGCACAATCAAAAACTGAAAGCAGTGCAGAGAATGCACACGTTGTGACAGGCATTCTTTGTCAGTTAGTGTCAGACTTTCTTTTCTTAATGATTGTTGACTTCATAACTAGTGGACACGTCTGTCACTTTGAGTATTGACATGAAGTCGGCACTAAGACCAATATGCGTGTTGTATGTAAGTGTTACATGAGACTGTACACTTTACAATACTTCCTTAGTTCTATAGATTCAAACTACAGGCAGACACTGCTTGGCTGTACAATCTGATGAGTTTTCCAAGTGACTTCTCATTGCAAAACATACCTGAAATGATTTTCTCTGATACTGGTAGATACAAAGACAGTGAGTTCTGAAACTTGTTTACATAGGTAAGGCTATCTAATACTAGTTAGAAGTTTGCCTGTTTCTGATATGATGTATCATTGTGTAATAAATAGCTGTAACAGCACTAACATTTATATACAAAGTAAAGTGAGAAGTTAAAAACTTTGTGAGCCCAATTCCAAACGACTTTCTCTCAGTGCAACTGACCACTTGCACTGAGAGTAGAGCTTTTGGAATCTGTACCCTGGTGTAAACCTGTTTATAGGCCTTACACCGAAGTAAGTCACTTACACTGACTGCAAGTCTTTTGGAATCTGACCCTGTATTTTTAAAGGCAGCACAATTGTCTGACGTTCATTGTACAAAATTCCTCTCAGCCAGTCATAGGACATAGTAGTGCATTCAAAGTACTCACAGTCTTATGTTTGTTAAACTTAATTTTATTTATATTTTTAGTACACGAGTCAGAAATAAACAACTTAAAACAGTACAATGATGTTAAAAAGAATAATAACAAGTCAACAATTAAATATTTGAAGTCAAGTGCAATAACTATATGCTGTATTAACAGATTTTATTTTGCTCCATCTCTGCTAAAATTTGAAATTATTTTGAGTTCTATGTTAATTGCACCAGCATTTAAAAAGTGTCCCTAATGTGTGGCCTTTCCCATAATCATTCTTTACTTTGTCTGTTATTCTGGAGATTAAACTTGAGATGTCTGCTATAATGACACAGAATGCTCACTAAGCACTATGCTATTATGCCATAATACATGCTCCCTCATTACTGTTGTTGTTGTCTTTCAGCTTTTCCCGGTTAGGGGTCGCCACAGCGGAACTCCGGTCTGCTAATGATTGGCAGTAGATTTTCACGAACGCCAAGGTGCCAGCTCGACGTTCAACCTTCAACGAAGGCACGCCCATTTACACATGTCTTTCGAACACCCACCCAACTGTGGGGAAGACATGCAGACTCCACACAGAAGGCAATCCCCACACTCCAGCCGAGAATCAAATGGGAGAACCTCTTGCTGTGAGGCAACAACGCTACATGCTCCCCTGATTACTTTAGACAAAATAGATTGCTACTGCCAAAATAGACTAAATTTTCCCTGTTCATTACTACCAAGGCACACCAAATGCTCAATGATGACTTCAGCTAAGGCATACCAAATATTCACTAATTGCTACATCCAGGTCATATCAAAGGCCACTTGATCACTACCAGCACAGCAGGCTAAGTGATTGCAGGTCATTGCTGCCAGGCCTTACTAAATGATCAGTGATTAACACTACTGATACTCACCAAAGGCTCACAGTCACTACTGCAAAGGTAGACTAAATGTTTAGTAATCACTACTACTTCTTCCAAGTCATGCCAAATGTTCACTGATCACTACTGCTGCATTACACCACATTCTTCCTGATTACTAATGCCAAGGCACACCAGATCACCAAATGTTCACTGATCACTAGTGCTGCATTACACCAAATCATTCCTGATTACTATTGCCAAGGCACACAAAATCACCAAATGCTCACTGATCACTACTGTCAATGCACTCCATATGTTCTCTGATCTCTACTGCCAGTGTATACCAAAGGCCATTAGATCACTACTGCCATGCCACAGCAAATGCTCATTAACTAGCACTGCCAAGTCATACCAGAGAGTCCCTGATTACTACTGCCAAGGATACCAAACACTAGTGACAAAGGTGCACCACATGCATTCTGATCATTACTGCCAAGGTACACAAATATTCACTAAGCAGTACTGACAAAAGTACACCACATGTTCTCTAATCATTGCTGTGAATGCCCACCAAATGCTCACTAATTAGCAATGACAAGCCATACCAAGGAGTCCCTGATCACTACTGCCAAAACACGCCAAATGCTTACAGGTTGCAGCTGCCAAAGCACCTAATTAATGGGTAACAAATGTGGCCTCTGTGCTTTACCAGACGTAATGTCATAAGCTGTTTTTGAGCTCCATCTTAGTAGTGTCCTCATCGGTATGTTTCATTTCTCAGCTGTGCATTCCAGAGCAACATGGACAATCTGTCTGCTCCCTATTCCTTAGAAATTGATGCAAACAATAATTCAGACAACACTATATATTCTTTAGTTGTTAAACATTTACGTCTCTTTATACCCGTTCCCTGCCTCTTGCCTCACATCCCCATAATTTCTAATATGACTTAAGCTCATTTTACTATCATGAATTAATACTTTGCTTTTCTCTCTGCTCCTCTGCTCTTTTACTTTAATAGTATAAAACCTGTTTTCCATAGAGCTTTTACAACTTCATCATTCAGCCAGGAAGAATTCTTTCTACTCCTTCCTTTCCATTTTCTCATGATATGTTTTTATACCTTGTCCCATACCACATACCAGTAAATTCTGTAAACTTTCTACTGCAACCATAAATTCCACTACATGCTATTTCATTGAACTGAAGTGTACCGTTTATTAATAGCTTCACACAGCCTTCTATCCTGGTACACTAGTTTATCCCCACCTCTAAAAAAAGTTGGTCTGGTAATTTAGTACATAGGATCAGGACATTGAGTATACTGTGTAGCCCTGGGCAAGTCACTTGACCAACACTGCTCTGAGGCCACTGATGAAAACTTACAACTGGGCCGTGTAGGTTTACCTGGTTAATAAAAGAATAAAAAATAGCCTTTTCTTTGTGGCCTAGATCATATTTGGAAATAGTTCACAGAGAATCAATTCACTTACATTGTAACAAAATAAATGAATGAATGAATGCATAAATAAATAAATAAACAAACAATCAAACAAATAAAACATCTTTCAGCATAACACCACAATTTTCTGGTGCTGGATATAATACAATAATTCAAATACTTCTGGTACCCATGCTGTTAAATATAAACAAACAGAAATTATGCAATGCATTGTCACTCCTTCTATCTACTTATCTTGTCCCCATTTTGGATCCCTTTTTTGTATTATGTGACAGCAAATCTAAAATATTTTGCCTTTTCTCAGTAGGTTTATTTATACCCTTGCACTAATTCGGCATTGATAAATTATCCCCAACAGCAATCTTCATTATTCACTTCTTCCGGACTTTAACACATCCATGACGCATTCATCATCTACCCTAAAAAATGAAAATTTATATATCACTTCCTGCCTCCACTGTCATCAGTTCCTGCTTCCAGTGTTACTACTTCCTGCCTTCATTCTAGTTATTGCCTCCATTGTCATTAGTTCCTGCCTCCACTGTAACCACTTCCTGCCTCCATTGTCATCAGTTCCTGCTTCCAGTGTCACCACTTCCTGACCCCATTGTCACCACTGCCATTATCACCCCCATTATTTTCAATTTAGTACCAATTTTGCCGAAGGAAAATCTTAATTCACAGCCATGCAGCTTATGCCCGGCTTAAAATGCATTGCTAGCGCCCTCCCCAAGTATATCTACACTGCGTCTCCAAGTACCCAAAAACAGAAAAACTTGCAGCCTTTGCCTGTATTGCAATGTTCTAGTTTCAAGAATTGCTTCAGTGGCCAGATGTCCTCTCCAACATTCTATATGGCTGACTTACCATTTTTTCTAAGCACTTGTCTTTACATATATACTAACTATAAATTCATTTAGTGATTGAATTTCATTAAGTGCAATTGATTACTGTACCCCAAAATCATTGCCAATGCCCGTCCTTCTCAGTTTAGGCACCAACTTACCTGCATATACCTCTCATACCATCCTTCAGCATTTACTTTCCCCACTTCATATATGTAATATGCTGTCCTGCTGGGCTGCAAACAGGTTTCTCATTTGTCCGCTAACATTCTTTCCTATTCTTTCTTTCTTGCTGTTTCTGTCTGTCAGATAAAGGCAGTTTTTACCCGTCTTATGGATGTTTAAGATCTCTGAAAAAAAGCTGATAGTCCACTTGGCTTCCCAGAAACTTTTTTGCTATTATCCCATATTCTTTCCTAAACGTACTAAGATTCCTCCATTGCCTTAATGACGACCTCTTTTTGCTTACAACTTAAATGATGTTCTGCTTCTTTTTCCTACCCTCCACAAGCTCTTGTACCATTCAGGTCAGGATTCGTCCTTGTATATCGGTTCGGACACTATTAAGTCATCCTCGCTGCTCTTCTTCTCTAAATGCCCTGTCAGTGGAACCCTTATCTTCATTGTCTGCCTCGGGCCTCTCCCTGGATCCATGCCCTTCTTCACCTGTACCATAATGCTGACCTATTTCTCTGTATCAAACACTACTCTGCCAGCTTTTCTAAATGATCCCAGCATTTTCTCCTACAACTGACACTCATACAAGGAAGACTGAACAATTAGATCACTGCGTGTCATAGAGAGGGCAGACGAAAAGAGAAAAATAAAAAAAAATTAAGTATGTATATACAACAAAAGATTGAGTGTAGTGATACTGTATGAGTAACATTAATTGCTTATGAAAGGAATGCCAGGGTACTGTGTTTGGTACCTATGCATCATGGCTGCTGAGGCAGAGGAAGTGCTTTTGTTTTCAGGGTCTCCTTTGCACTAGGTATTTTTCTGGCCTCATGGTACTTAGCTGACAATAACTGTGTTTCTCACTCATGGCAGATGGATTCTGTAAGCTTGATGAAAGGCAGTTTGCAGGAAGTTACATTCCCACATGTACTGTTATACTACTTGCTCAGAGAAGTAAAGTATCTGTGGCCTTATCCTTAACCACTTATAGCAGATGTTGCTCCTTTCAACCTTCATCTTGGAAGACAAGCGACACTTACACACATTTGGTGAGCTGATGTAGATTTCGTTGGTTTGTTGAGATGTAGCACTGTGAACTGGAAATGTTCAACATTTAATATCCATGATGAATTGTGACTATGGACAGTAAATGGGACCATTAGAAGCCTGTCTTCATGTAGAGTTTATGTACAGATGTAATTTATTCCATCTCTTCCCTGTATGGGCACTGAAGGACTCACTCTGGCTAAACTTATGATTCCAGCTATAGCAAACCCGTAGGTCATTATTTCTGGTAGAGTGTGAGATAAAAGTGTTAACTAAGGTGATGCACATTAGTTCATTGTGTAGACACTCAAACCCCCATTTTATATCAGCCTTGGCAAATCTGTAACAGACTGAGCAAAGGTTTAACTCCCTCAAGTGATCTTCATAGTTAAAGTCCCTGGCTGACCTTATTATGTTAAGGAAATACTTTTAGACACACTCTGGTTTGTTTCTATCATTCATATTATATGAACAAACGTATCAGACCCATACTCTTATACTCTACTATTGGTCTTCTCACCATCTTCTATAAGACAAGGAGAACAGTATAGCTCTTGGAGGCAAAAATAACGTGATCCTTGTCATTATGGTATAGCACTTCCTAGCCTGTATATTTACATGACCTGTAAAACTAAATGTATCAGTTATTAACACAGCAAGATCAATATATATTTATTACAGTTAGATAATAATACATTACCTCATGAGTAAGGGTATTTTTGACTATTGATTCTAATGTGAAGCATTTTATTCATTGCGCAATTAAATTTAACTTGATTTTTGATACTCCATACGTGGAGTTCATCCAAATACTTCTGCAATAGTATTTTTTGTTCAAAGCAGGAAGTCACTGGGAAGGAAATAATAAAATTCCGCCACACTCTCAGTGTTAATCCTACTAAGTTCAAATTAAAGTGGCAGGAAATAAGCTGTATACAACAGGTATACTATAACTTTGGTTGTATTATCTGGACATTGCTTGAGTAAAACTGAGTCTTTTTTTTTTGTCAAAATAATACAGAAAATGTTTAAATATGCTGAATCCTTTTCTTGCTGCACTGTTAACGTTGGATTGATGCTTGCTGATTTACTGACTTCATAAAGAGCCATTTAGAATATTCAAGTGAAATGACACTTAACTATGTTTTGCAGCCAGTGACTGTATTAAAAATATAAACAAAACAAAAAAAAAAAAAAAAAAACAGTACATGGAGACAAGGCTGAAGATATAATAGGTATTAAAGGAAATGTACATGTGACTTCCAATTATATCCAAGGGCCATGATATTTATTTATTTATTTATGTTTGTGTGGTGTTTATAATCCCCATGCTTGCCTTCCCCATGACTGATCATAGGATCATAGGAGGTTACTAGGCTAATGGCCCTGTGGCTCTTACAAGTCTAACCAAGAGTTTATCCCCAAAAAGAAACATCAGTCAGCACCTGTCGCCCCTGTCAAGTGACAAACATAAGTGGAACCCCTGGTACAAATTTGTAGTTTCTCATCCACTCATCAAGGTTGCATTTGAAGAGGGTCAGTAAGGTGTTTGACGTGTATGAGAAGTCTATTCCAGAGACAGGGCAGCCTCTGGGAGACAAACCTGCCTCTCCAGCAGGTTTTGTTGATGTCACATATGCCCATTTTTTCACCTATTTACTTGGATGAGTGTTGCTGACAAGACAGGCTGTAATTCAGGGAGCCATGGTGGGATTTATCTTTTTACTGGCCTAATATCTATCCTTGTAGCTGCTGAGTAAACTTGATGAAGTCAGCTTCTATTACACCATCGACAGTGTGAGTGCTCACTTCCACATTTGTTTATTGAGGCTACAACAAAACGTGGCTTGGCAAATCCAGGTGTACATTCCTGGTCTATATGTTGCAGGCACCTGAAGGTATTGCCACTGCAGTGAACCGGCTGCCTTTATGTCCATAGGATGGACAAGCAGACATCAATCACTTACTTTCACCCTTCCTCACTTTCTCTTGTAGAGCACAGATCACTAAATAACTAAATAATAATTATCTGGGCTGTAGTCAGGGCTTTATGCCTCTGTTATATGGAACCAGCTCTAAAGTGCATTGTCTGTCTATTTGTTTGTTTGTGTTTACTTATTTATTTTTATTTATTTATTTATTGAGTGAGCCAATAAATGGAATGGATCACAAAGTGTTTTTTTTCGTTCACAGTTGTGTTTATTTTTTGGATACTCGGGTTGCCTGTCATATCAAAAATTGATTGGATAAACAGTAAATGGTTCAAAAAAGAGCCATTTGTTTGTCTAATTAGAAAATAAATAAATTATATATAGCATTCTAGAAAGACCATGTAAAATGATGAAATATTGGTGAGATTACTTTTGTGATGAAGGCAAATATTCTCACAGTAATCCTACAAAAAATTATGGTGATCAACACAGTTCAGACTGAGTAACTTTGCAACTGCCAGTCACATAGCTACCAGGTAGAGTGAGAGTCTTAGCACAGCAGGAAACTTCTGGAACATGGTATGCAAACATTGTAAACCCTTTGTAAAAAGAGATATTAGCTAACTTCCTAAACCAACATGTTCTATATAAATGCCAAATGTAATCTTTATTTTGAGATAAATGGGCATACATTACACCATTGACGTCTTATCCTGACAGTAGATGTAGTTAAATTCATCCTTACCACATTTGTTTTTACTATGCTGATCCTGTTGTCATCCATATGATAACCAGACATTACATTATCTGGATAACTGTAAGAGGACACAGTTTCAAGCAAGGAGTGGCAGGCGTTATGTGCAGTTTTATCAACAAACATTCAGAAACTTCAGTTATTGTTTACTGTCAAAAGTGTCACATTGCCAAACGTGATAGAGATGAAACCTTATTGGCTCAAAATATACTGCAAAATGGAGAAGAAAAAAAGATAGACTATCCACAAAGGAAGAAAGAGATAGAAATAAAGAAAATTATAGCATATGATTACAGCATTTAAAAGTGAAGGATAAATAACTAACATGACTCCATGATAAAGGGGATTTAATCCTGTTCCGCTAAAGCAAACGTGTTTCTGTCTTCTCTGTCAGCACTGATACAGAATGACATTTCCTTTTAAGAGATAGTTTGCTTGACGTTAAACAGAATTGCATGTACGTTGCCTTTATTATCTCGTACACTTTTGTTGCATTGCTCTTGGCCTGAAAAAATAAGTAAACAAAAATACTATGCAGCAGAGAGGGACTTATAAACTTCTTACTGCTTCAGCTAATGTTAAATAATAGCGGGAAAGGTGATGGTTAATTAGTACTGCAAAAAAAAGAAAACATTTAGGATTTCTCCCGTTAATTTGATTAGTGCATTACCTTACCTTGTGGTGGTCTATCCATTGTTTCTGTGCCTTCTTATACATTTTGATATTGGAAAATATGTCTTAGGCAGAATTTTCTATAGTGTAAATAAAGGAAGATATATTTCAGGGAGTAAGATAAATAACTCTACGAATGCAGTAACCCATGCTTATCAGAAAAAAAACAAGAATGTTCACAAACATGGTTGTAGTCTCCAGTATGCACTCGGAGAGAGTGGGTGCAGTTTCAGAAACAGAAAATGAAATAATGGAGAAAAAAGAAAGTGGAATATACATAAGATGAAGAACACCTTCACTGTGGTCAGAGACAAGTCTGTATCAAACGTTCTCACTGGATATGTGATTGTACATGGAATACAAGTGTGCCTCCAGTCTACAGAACTTGGAAAGCTCTTTCTAAAACTGGGAACTAAGTGTAACTGCAATAATAAGGGTGGTTGGTAGCTTATCTGAGACATTACTGTTAGAAGTGGTGAAGAAGCCCAGATCGTTGTTCTATACAAAGAAACAGAAAGGAGATAAAATATAGAATGGGTTACTAGCTAAA
This sequence comes from Protopterus annectens, assembly GCF_019279795.1. Classification (NCBI taxonomy): domain Eukaryota; kingdom Metazoa; phylum Chordata; order Ceratodontiformes; family Protopteridae; genus Protopterus; species Protopterus annectens. The sequence goes on along the minus strand of NC_056742.1, from coordinate 465,056,330 downwards.
TGGAAACTTGACACAAGATGAAATTAGAAGGAGAAGAGAAAAGCATAAATAGAAGTGTCGATGAAAAGGATGGGGAAATGAAAATCATTTTAAAGCAGCAATACATTGAGAGGAAGAGGAAGACTGGGTGACAGAGCAGATTCAATGTTTATAACAAAAAGATGAAGGAAAGGCCTTATCTGGTGTCTGGTTACAGATTACTGCATGTGTTTGTTTATTTTCCTGACAGACTTTTAGCTGCTATCTAGAGCTGATAGACTGTAGAAATGGGCACACCAGAACCACGATTTACACTGATGCCTGCCTTTGTAACTAAACAGTCATAAGACTTTAAACCATATTGACATAATGTATAAATATATGATTGCCTATGTTATAAGTAATAATTTAATAAAGATATTTTTTGTTTAAAAAAAAAAAGAAAAACACTTTGGCCTTTCTGGAAAGGGAATGGGCTGATTCATCACAGCCCAGAAAATGATGTCTATTTTGCCGATACTGGTTCCTTAAAATGATAGGAACAGAAGTGCAATGCCTGGTGTTTCCTCCAAGTGTTTACATGCCATTCCTTCAGCGCATTGGTGATTTTAGAATTGTAATAATCAAAGAGAGAAGACTGTTCCCCCCTCACTGTAAAATAATTGTACAGTATGTGGGTTTGTATGTGTATGGTATGGCAGGGATATGAATGGTGTGTGTGTGTGTGTGTGTGTGTGTGTGTGTGTGTGTGTGTGTGTGTGTGTGTGTGTGTGTGTGTGTGTGTGTATGTATGTGTGTCTATGTGTACATATGGGAGTGTGTGCCTGAATATGTGTGTGTGTCTATGTGTACATATGGGAGTGTGTGCCTGAACGTGTGTGTGCGTGTGTGTGTGTGTGTGTGTGTGTGTATGTATGTGTGTCTATGTGTACATATGGGAGTGTATGCCTGAATATGTGTGTGTGTGTGTGTGTGTGTCCGTCTATTCATGTGTCCATGTGTACATATGGGAGTGTGCGTCTGAACTTGTGTGTGTGCATGTGTGTGTGTGTGTGTGTGTGTGTGTGTGTGTGTGTGTGTGTGTGTGTGTGTGTGTGTGTGTGCGCACATGCATACAAACACACATACACATATATCTACCTATTCTAGCTGTCTATTGGTGTATCACTGTCTATATTGATATTGCCAGTGTTACCCAATACTGGGATGAGGTATGGTTACTGGTAGATTTCCAGCAGAATGGTCATTGAATGTTTACCAGCGTATGTAGCACCATTACTATCCCATGGGTGTGACATGATCCTAAATTGTTGGGAGTATAACTTGTAGCCTAAGAGTTAATGGTAAGAGTGCCAGCATGAAGCAATTTAAAAGGTAAGAGATTTGGTATTACTTTGGTAATTTAAACCACAGAGAGCTACATTGTGACATGTCAGCTTGAAATGAGATGAACAGAATGTACAACAAGAATACTGAGTGCAGTTAATGTGGACACAAAATGCTATGTGAAAGGAAAACAAATATGACACAGGAAATATTAATGATAAACTGGTACAATGGCAAAAACATTTTATTTATTAATTTTATGTTTACTACTGTGGGGGGTTTCAAGGAAATGTACCTTGTCACCATTTTAAAATCCATCTTAGAATACAAACATGTACACACACACACACACACACACACACACACACACACACACACACACACACACACACACACACACACACACACGCACACATGCACACATACACACGAGCACACACGCACACATGTACACATCATGGACATTATGTGTTCAAAGTTCTTGGAAACAGATTCAAAAAGGGCCATTATGAAACCTGCTACCATCCCAGAGTATCTTCAGTTTAGAATCTCCATGATAATCATTTAATTTAGTTTAAATGAGAATGCATGACATAAGCACTACCAAACAGTGTAATAAATAACCATAGACTAAAAATGTTTAGGAAAATTAAAGACAACCCAGGTAAAACAGCAGGACCGGGCACAGGAAATAAAGGAAGACGTAAGAAAATATTTAGCTGCAAAGACACACGCGTACTATGAGTTGAAAATAAATTGTCTTATGAGTTTTCTTAAACGCTAAGAGGAAATCAGAACTGATACTGAAATAACACAATACAAAGAACATGCACAATTATATTATTTCACACATTTCTAAAGGGCATGTGATTTTTTAGTGTGCTTCTCTTTGTAGGAAGATTGGATTTATTACTGATTCCTGTATTAGATAAATTGAATGTTTCTCACCATAAGTTAGTAGCATTTTGGAAGTAGATTTCTATCACTTTATATAAAAATATTAAAGACTGTGTGGCTTGTAGACGGAATGAAAAATATGACCAGTAAGATTTGATTGCATATCACTTACGATTATAATCAGAAAAACACCAGAGGAAGCAAAATTTCTGGGGAGGCAGCCATGTTAGTTTACATACCTAGGCTAAGGTCACTCTTAAGACCAGCACAGAATTTATGTAGCAGGCATTTGTTGGTACTGATCATAAGGACACAGTAGGGATGTCATTAGGAAGTGATTATGCAACAAGCATTATAATAAAATTGTGAAAATTTTCAGAGTTAGGAAGCCACCATTTTTTTCAAATCAAATGTTATATTATGTTTGGCAGTTTTCAAGAGTGTGTGTTTGTGTGTGTGTGTGTGTGTGTGTGTGTGTGTGTGTGTGTGTGTGTGTGTGTGTGTAAAATCTTTCAGTTTGACAGTATAATAAATAATAAAATTTGTATGCATTTCTAGAAACATTCAGACATCTGTCTTTAAATAATATTAAGTTCTCATATGATTGCAATTATATTTAATATCATCTATGCATCTTGTATGTAATGAATAAAAAACACAAATAACAAAGACTTGTTTTAAATCATTATTTAATTTATTACAATACAATACAATTCAAGTAAATAAAATAAATGCATAGCTGCCATGTGCATTTCTGTGCAAAGCTCAGTAAAGGTACACAGTCTGAAGCTGCAGTATATTGTTTTGCATTCTATTGCCCCAGGAGAGTTTATTCTCTTGCCCCAAGCCAGGAACATCATTTAGATATGTCCATACAGATTAGCCCACCTATACATGAATAATTAAAACAAATGGTAAATGCTTACTTTATTAGAACTCTGCACTGCAAGTAATGACAGTTGAACATGTCACTGGTGAATGGTTCTTTAATTTTTCAAACGAACCGGCTTAAAACAGAGAATACTGAAATAAAAAAAAACAACATAATTTAGTGTTTTAAACAGACCAGTACAGAATAGACTGTGGCTGCAAAGGAAAAATCTCAGCATCATTTCAATGTTCAGACATGGAAAATCTTACCAAATGACTGGCATCTCCAATTTCCTACCAAGGTAAACGCTTATGCTCTTTACCAGTTTTCAATGAGGGGGAACCTTTCCTAAGAAAGCTTGACGAAACATAAACAAAGATCAGATATTTATTTATGTCAAGAACTTTGAAATATTTACTCAATCAACAAGTGAAAAGAGGCCAAATGTTAGATGAAATTTTCCAGGCTCTGCACCATTCGTCCTATGAAGACAGTCTGGAAGTTACTGTGAAGAATGAAGTCTGACTTTTGGAAAAGCACAAGAGAAGAGGAAGTATCTAAATTTTAACACAAACGTCATTGTGTAAATTGCAAGTAACAAAACAACAGTAATTTTAGTGAAAAAGTCGCTGTCTCATAACCTCTGCAGCAGAGTGGCTTTGTTGTAAGACAACTTCCTCACAGCTCCAAGATTTTGAGTTCAGTCTTGCCCTCTGGTCACTGTTCTCATGTCTCTGACTTTTCTATGGGGTTGAGTCATGACTGGTAAGAGTCTTAGAAGGGCCATATCATTTAGTTAGTCAACAAATAATATTAAAGTTAAATAGGCATCGGGAAAATAAGTTATCCCATTAACAAGAAGAGCAGGAGCCCTCCAATGTTCCACATACAGATGCTTACTTGGCCTGAGCTGGTCATTGACGAAGGACAGAAATGCAGACCTTATGATTATTTACCATACATTAATGGTCAAAAGTGTACAGTGCCAGGTGTGGGAAGAATCCTTATCAGCTTTTGTTTAAACTATAAATCCTTCAGCAGAAATGCACTTCAGAATGTGATCTTACAGTTCATTGCTAATAACTGCCAAACAACTTTATCTAGGACTAAGCATAATGTTTTTCCTTGTTAGCTTTCTTTTGTGTTAATAATGGGGTATAGGGTCCTATGGACATAGTCTGCCATTATATATTCTTAAGAAGATCAAATAATGTCTGCACAGTAATTAGCATGTCAAGAAAAGTTTGCTGAAAGTTCAATTTAGGCATCTGGGCCGTATTCTGATTTCCAGAGAAATAAGCAATAAGTTGGTTATTTTGTAACCATGTTTAAAGTAAAGCATATGAATCAACTTCCATAATGCAGTATTTAATATTAGGTGATGTGAATGTCAATTGGCTGGACATAAACTGCAACTGCCCTATGTCTAACATGAACTTATATGGCTACAACTAATAGCCCCACACATTATAGCAAGACATCAAATTCCCTATTAGACTGAATCCCAGTAACAGTTCCCAGCAAATACTGCATCACAGGTATAATGTCTGCCTGTCTCAGTGATCATCACCCAGTCTGTACGCCAGACATCTCACACATCCACTTAAACAGCATATTTATAAAACAGCACACAACTTTTCCAAGTTTAACACGAGAATCTTCAATGCTTCACTATCATTTATTAACTGGAACTTCCTAAAAATCCTCCCCTTAGACGATGCTGTAAATGAATTCAATACAACTTTTCTAAATATCCTTGCACCTCCTAGAAGGAAGAGAGTAAAAGCAAATAATACAATTTGGTTATCCAAAAAGAGTAGAATGCTAATTCAGGATAGAGAAAAAACATGGAAAGAATGGCAAAAATATAAAACACCCCGATATCTTGAACACTTCAGAATGCTTTCACCATTGTAATAAAAAACAAATAAATGAAGACAAAAACCTATACTATAATAACTTTCAGAATAATACTAAACGTTACCATAAAATATTTTCGACATCCATTAAAGAAATCTTACATCCGATCTAAAAATTCAACCCAAACCCCTCATACAATAACTCACCACTCAAAACTGCAATACAGTTCAACTCTTATTTTATAGATAGTATAGCATCTCTAACCAAGGATTCCTCAACATATAATCCCAACCCTGCCCAACAGCCAAATATCACCAAATCCACTTTCACCTTCAAACCTGTGCCCACATCCTATATAAAACTACTCTTAAACAAATTTAAACTGTACTTTTCTTCAGCTAATGACCTTCCAAGCAAGTGCCTAAAAACAGCAGCCAACAGCAATCACTTACTTCCTTTCTTCTATCAAATTCTCTTCCCTGACTTTCTTTCTGAATATACCATAAGCCTGTTTTTTTCCCTCACTTCATATTGCAATTTCTGTTTGTATTAGACTAACTTACCCTTAATTTCTCTACAAATTGTCTAAAATGTCTCTAAATATTAAATGATTGCCATATAACTTGTAGTAATTCAGAACCAATGTTTTTATATTATGTCTAATTTGTTATAATAGGATCATAGGCTCATAGAAGGTTATTAGGCTAATAAGCCAAGAGCCCTTAAAAGCCTAGCCAAGTTCAGCCTGTGTTCTCAAGGGTGTCTGGTTCGAGCAGACACTTAAATAAGCACCTATTGCCCCTGTCCAAGAGGGATACATGTGGAACCTCTGGGGTGAATTTCTGGTTACCCATGCAGTTGTCTAAATTACGCTTAAAAAGGGCCAATGAAGGACTTTGTTTAACATGAATAGAAAGCTTGTTCCAAAGGTGGGACAACCTCTGTAAGACAAATCTATCTCTCCAGCAAGTTCTGTTGATGTCATATACCAGGTTAATGTCCTTTGAGCGAGTGACCCATGTGCCATTTGACTTGTGAATGTGCAGCATTTCCATTAAAGCTGGGTCAGAGATTGCTCTATATGCAAGGCACAGGTTGCCCCTGAGCAGTCGGTATGACACAGAATAAAGTAACAATGATTTCACTCTGTCTGCATAAGACAGATCTTGAAGACTGTGAATTTCTTTGCACGGAACCTTTGTGGTTTCTCCAATTACTGCAGGTGTTTGGAAAGGAACATATCAAAGGGAGTGTTGTACTCTATTATTGACTTGATAAGGGAAGAGTACAGGGGGGTTATAACCTCTTTTTTTCTGGAGACAGTACCCTTATCTATGAGATGAACAATATAAAATGCCCTTGTTACCACCATGGAGACATAGTGATCGAAGTTATGGTTACTGTCGAACAGTGTGTCCAGATCTCTCACTACTGATTGTGTGCTTAGGGTATTGCTGCTGATGTGGTAGTTCACAGGAACATCACTCTTGCCAAAATTGATGATAATGCAGTTTTTTTGCATTAAGTTTAAGATCATGACTTTGGCTCCAATCATTAGTCTGCGTAAGACCTTGCTGGATGTTGACATCGCTATGAGTTTCAATGATCACTCACAGTTTACAGTCATTAGCAAACTTTGACAGCCACACTCCTTTAGTTTTAGCCTGTACATTGGAGAAGTAGATTCTGAACAATTGGGATCCCAGAACCAATCCCTGTGGAACACCACTGGTTAAGGGTCTGCTGGAGGAGGTGGAGTCCCCTATTTTGACCGTATGAGTTCCATTAGTGAGCCAGTTTGCAATCCACCTAACAATATATGGGTTGATACCTAGCTGGGTGAGTTTATCGATGATGCATGAGTGGGGGATTATGTCAAAGGCTTTGACTAAGTTTAGATATGCCATATGCATAGATTTGCCCTCGTCTTGGGCTTTATGACTGTCTCGGAGAAGTCCACCAAGTTTAGCAGGCATGATCTCCCCATGAGAAAGCCAAACTGGGCGGGGTTGAGTGTTTGGAGATTTCCTATATCTTTGTTAATATGGCCCATGATGATTTGTTCCATGACCTTGCAGATGAGGCTGGTCATGCAAATGGGTCTATAGTTCCCGGGGTCCGTGGCTGCACCCTCTTTGTGCAAAGCAGTAGGCTGCTTTACATTCTGCTGGGAAGAAGCCAGTACTTAGGCTGTGATTGAAAAACGTGCCCAATGGTGATGCTAATTCCTGTTTTAACCCATGTAGAACACAGCCCAGGATGTTGTCTGGTCCCACAGAGGCCTAGGAGAGGGAGTTTAAGATCTGCTACTCAGTGATACTAGGTGGGGGACAGGTTTTAGGGATGCTTTGGGGTAAATGTGGTAACGACAGGGGAGTGAAGTTTTCACTGAACCTGTCAGCCAGCAGGTTTGCTATATCCACAGGTTCTGTATATGAAGTACCATTAACTACCAGTTCAGTGCAAATCTGGGCCTTACTTTTGAGGTTATGGATGTAACTAAAGAATGCCTTGTGGTTATCCTTATCTAGGAAAGCTAATTTATATTCATAGTTAGTTTTGGAGGACTTCACTTGGAATTTTATTTGCTTGTTTAAGTTGAGTCAGAGAGTGTTTCCAGTTTTGAGACCATTTCTTCCTACTCTTAGACAGGAATTTCTTTTTTCTATTGTATATCCTGTTAATAGCAGTTGTCCACCAAGCAGGTTTCTTTTTCCTTGAAGACCTTGATTTGCTGCTTTCAGGTATGATAGAATCATTTGTACAGGTGCTTGTATAAAGCATTAGTGTATAACTCAGCACTGGTGTGTGTGTTCCATCAGTGGGGAAGGGGCTATGAAGCTCTTTAAGTTGTAACGCAAGAGGGTGCAATTGGCCTTGAAGAAGCTTTAGTCTAGTTGTTGCTGTGTTATCAGCTTTCTTTTGTATTAATAATGTGGTTCTTGTGTTATAGTTACTTTAGGTGAGACTGATTTGTGGTGTGGACCAGATCCAGGATGTTTGAGCCCGTTGTGGGTGTATCAACCAGCTGTTCCAGGGCATTGGTTGTGGTGGACCAGATCCAAGATGTTTGAGCCCGTTGTGGGTGTATCAACCAGCTGTTCCAGGGCATTGGAATTAACGAAGTCCAGGAACTTTTGGGCAAGTGAGTTAGAACACGTATAATTTACCCAGTCAATGGATGGGTAAATAGTCACCCAAAACCAGGGTGTTTAGTTCTATCTTGATGGACTCAAGTAGATCCGAGTAGGCTGAATGGATGTCCTGATTAATGGAGGGGATCCTATAGCTGGCAATGACCTGAAGAGGAGTCTTACCTACAGTCAATTGCACCTGAAGTAATTCAAGGGAATCATGCTATTTAACCAATCTAGAGGTGTATTTATCTTTACTCAGTATTGATGCACTGCCTCCTTTAGCTCTCATGTCTTCAGTTTTGTAGTCTGAACCTGTGGAAGGAAATGTAACCTGTTGTAGCTGGGATGCTCTCCATGGCCTTAAACCAGGTCTCAGTGACTGCACAAATGTCAGCATCTTCCAAGGTTAAGACTGCTTTTAGTGAGTGCAGTTTCTAGTTTAAACTCCTATAATTTAGCAGCATAACCTTGAGGTTGTTTTTAGAGAGTAATTTTACAATGGGAATTTTGTTCTTATGACATTGCTTAAAAAAGCACTATGAGGGTGGCAAGAGCCTTAGCCAGTAACTGAAACCACAGGAGTGACATATGAATACCATCTCTGGCATAGCATAGAGGTCTGTCGACCATGTCATCCCAGGCTGACAGATACTGGATCCCCTTTGAATGACACCAGAAACTAAGCCAATTGTTGAAGTAAATAATTTTTGTTTGTATTGAGGTATCATCCTAGGCAAAGGAAAAATGCTGCTTAAGGCTAGAGACATACATAGGTGAGACAGATAATCAGAGAGCTCAGTCATGTCTCTCTTCATATAGTTCAGAGAGGTATGTCTCAAGTCATTCACACCAACATGGACTATGACAGAGTCATAACAGTGCTTGTTGTTGAGAGACTTGAGTTGAATGTGTGTGTGATGTGGTGGATCCTGGCAACTGACAGACAGCTGACCATGACCATTTCCTTATCCAGCCTGGTGAGAGGGACATCTGTGTGTCACACAGTTCAGTTGCCTATGACTAAGAGTTTTTTTTGTGTTAGGCCTTAGTGGCTTGACTGGTGAGACACTGGTGTGTGATATATTATGTGTACTATGTTCTGCAGAGGATATATTGTGTGAATCATTCTTGTGTTTGTGCTTGTGAGGTCTCTGATGTTTAGGTACGTATTTGGTAAGGACCTCCACTTATGTAGGTTTATGTGTTGTTGGTTTGGTAGGTGCAGGAGGTGAGGTGTGCATGCTAACGACCTGCTTAGTAGCAGATGAACTGACTGGTGAGTGACAAAGCCTGACTTCTAGGTTCTTGATATAGATGCATCTCTCACATAATGAATTTGTGTGGACTAGAAGAAGTGGGTTGTCGGTATATGTGAGGAAATTGCTACATTGCCTCAGGATGCCCATGTCAACCAGGCTGCCTGGGAAAACTGTGGGAAATTGTCTGTCCATAATGCTAGGTAAGTTAATGTGGTCAAAAAACAAGGAGAGGACACGATGGACCAGGTAAAGTAGAGGACAGGAGAAATGGACACAAAATAAGAAGGGCTAGTGGGTAGGGTCTATGTTGGTACCTCAAAAGCTTTGCTGAATGTATCACCTGTCAGTGAGGGACAATCACAAGAACTCACTGATGGAGCACCAGCAGAGTACTAAGGGAAAATTTGCAGGCAGAAGTGTTTGCATCTAAAACCACAAATGGTGCCCACTGCTGCTCAGCAGTGGGGGATGTGCAAACAAATGCAAACCTGCACAAACACGTTACTTATGTAGCAATGGGAGCAAACTGATTTAAACAAATTAACCAATAAAAAAGCTCAAAACTGAGCCCTGTTCCAGCAACCTTCAATCAGATGAGTTCAAACTGTACACTCCTGCCACTAGGGTGCAGGAGAACCCTTTCTAACAAAAGATGGCCTGGTTTAGTGCTCAAGTTATACAAACAGAACTAGATTCAGCAGGTCTGAATCTAGTCTATGCTACAGCAAACAAAGTGCAACAGTTTCAGAAAAAAAAACAGTTTAAATAAGCAGTGATATTGTAAAAATGCAGTTCAGAAGTACAATATACTGTGAAAAAGTCTACTTAAGTTTTGCAGAGATCAGCAGATGCCTTGGATTAATCAGATAAATAGAGCAGAGCAGTAGCTGGTTGCCAAATTCTGTGGAGCTTTGCTAAAACAAGTGCAAATCCACACAGATATGGTGCTTATGTATCAAATTAGAGCAAATTGATTTAAACAAATTAACCAGTAAAAAAGCTTAAAACTGAGCCCTGTTCCAGCAACCTTCAATCAGATGATTTCGTACTACACACTCCTGCCACCAGGGTGCAGGGGAACCCTTTCCAACAAAAGATAGACTGGTTTAGTGCTCAAGTTATACAAACAGAACTAGATTCAGCAGGTCTGAATCTAGTCTATGCTACAGCAAACAAATTGCAACAATTTCAGAAATGTTATTTTAAATAAGCAGGCACAATAAACCTTCAACCAGCTACTCTCAGTTTAGAAGGGCAGAGGCTACCCTTTCCTCCCACAAAAGTGTATACTACAAACCTTCTTAATGTAAAATAACTGGTCTGAGGCCTAAGAATTAAGACACTTTAGAATAACAGACACACTAAGCCTTCAACCAGCAATTCTTAACTTACAATGATGTAAGCTACCTCTCCTGCCAAAAGAGTGTAGACTACAAACCTTCTTAATGTAAAACAACTGACCTGAAGCCCAAGTGCTTAAACCAAAACTAAGAGGCTTAGAATATCAGTTACAATTTAATTAGGTTACTAACAAGCCATAATAAATGCAGCAGAATGAATGCAATTGAACACCTTTAAGAACAAGCAGCAAAAGCAAAATAAAGTAGGAAGGAACACAAATACAGTAAAAGCAGATGAATAAAGTGAACATTTTTAAAGTTAAGTGGAATGAGAGGAAATAGAAGATAATTCAAGGTTAAGAAACTAAGGAGGTGGGCCTTCCCAAATGAGCTGATGAGATGGAACTGGGAGGATTGTCCAAAATCAAATTTATAGTAGGGGCAGGCAACTCAAAAGCCACCAAGTTTAAGAATACAGCAACAGTTCGGTGGGTGGGACAAATAAAAAGCAGACAGAGATCAGCAATATTCAGGTAGAGTACAGAAAGCAAGCCAAACAAGCACGCCGCTAAATAGAAATAGTTCTAGCTAAATGAGGAATGCTTTTTCTCAGCTCCTTCCACTAATTAGCTGATGTTATTCACTATTTGCAATGGAATTCTTTGCTAACTTTTCTAACTGACCCTAGCCAAGACCTCTTAAAACTCCAAACAGAATAGAAAATGTAAAACAAAACAAATGTAATACAAGAATGAGATACTAAATAGAAGTAACCAAACCTTAAATGAAAAACTACAAATCAAAATAAAACGCAGACAGAGATCATCAATATTCAGGCAGAGTGCAGCAGATGTTTTTGTTTAATGTTTGAAGATTATAAAATTACCGTTCTTAAAATGTTTTGTAATAATTCAGAGTTTTTCTCTGTGAGCCTCCGCTGAAAATGGGCTTCAACCCAATCAGACTTTCCCAGTTATCAAATGTCAATAAAAATAAAAATAAAAAAATAAGTTAATTATGTTGTACATTTAGACAACAGCTTATGTGGAGATCAAAGTGAATAAGTAGTGATTATGCATGTGCCTTTTATATTATATAATGAGGGACTCATTTGAAAATGAAAGAAGTTTAAGCCAAAATCTGTATATTTTATGTTTTGGTCAGATGATGCAATATTTTTCTCAGGTTTAGCCACATGCGTTTTCTTTTTCCTTTTATCTTTAGAGACATTATGTTGAATAATCGATTAGTTTATGATGAGTAGAAATGAAATGCAGAAAAAGGTGAGTTTACACTAGAATATTTATATATGTGGACATTGTGCCCAGTGGCATATTGATCAGAAAGAAGGTTTTTGTCATCTATGACAACAGAATAAATATTTTTGTAGAGATGCAAGAAATCTTTCTAGTATCATTGTATATAAAACAATACGTACAGTATGTTGTCATGAAAGTAATGTATTACCTTCACAAGGTATATCTTACAAGTTTAAATTTCAATGTTAGCAAGTTAGCAAGATGCGAGGGAGTAGTTAAAATATTTTATTTAGAAATTAAAAACTGTGTGGGTGCAATAACAAAAGTTGATTTGATTACAGAGTTTTTTTTTTATTTTTTTTTTTGGGGGGGGGTTGTGATGTTTTACTAAAGTGCAATGAAGGACTTGGACACGAAGTAAATATTCAGGATTTAGCATCATATTTACTTATTTTGTAATAAATCTTGGGTCTAGTACAAACATAAGAGCAGCCTAAAAGCTATTCCTTTTATTCTTTCTTACAGTGAGGCAGGAAGTTACTAGTTTACAAGGAACACTTGTTTTATCCATTACTTGCCTTGTGGCTTCACACTCTTGTAAGTGTCATTGTTAGATTTCTCCATTTATATAGCATCCTTCCAAAGACTCCTGTCACCGTTCTTCTGTCTGGACAGGAGTTCTTTTGTTCTCCATGACCTCCATGGCATGACAGTCATTAACAGCTTGGTATTCACCTTGATTATATATTGTATATTGTTTCTGTTTTCTTGCTGTAATATCTAAGTATGTTTTATCTCTAAGTGCCATTACTTCTAATGTCATATCACACATATCTCATGTTCTCATGTCACTATTACAAGATGGACTTAACTTTTCTAAGTAGACCATTTCACTTACTAAAATATACAAATATAAACTGTGTCATATATACACACATGGATTCAAGGTTAGCAACATTACTACACATATTTATTTATTGAATTAACAGACTATCCTTTCCAGGTTAGACCTAAGGTGACATGGAAATATCTTCCTCTGCATCTCAAAGACCTCTCTTTTTACTCCAGATTTAGACCACAATTCATAGCACATCTTCTCAAACAAGATGAATGTAAATGTATTCAGTGTGTCCGCATAACCTTACCCACTCTTATCCCTCCTATGCATTCCTTTAAAAGCCCCCCCCCCCCACACACACACACACTCAGGATTGTCAAACCCATTGGCTGTATATTCAATCTGATTCTTTTCTGTTTCTGCCTTAAATGTAAGACCTACTAGCCTCAGCTCTTATTTATAATTGCATGAAATACTATGCAATGCATTATTTTTTCTTTTAGGTGAAGGTGTGTCAAAACTGCTTTCTGTGGAATTACTTGTTACTTTTATTCGTAACTTTAATTTTTTTCTGTGATTGTAATCACCCAGGCTGCACCTGAAATTAGTCCACTGAACAAATTTAAATCAGGCAATCGGTTAATCAAAAAATAAATCTAAAAATACATATTCATACAGATTGAATGAAATACTGTCACATTTTCTGGGCTTTACAGATGGAGGCTGTGATAGAAAGAAAATGAAGGAAGTTTAGAGTTTGTCAGGCATAGAGGAGACTCAGGGGAGGTATAGTCACCTGAAAGTCTAGTGTAAATGCTGAAAGAAATGATGGACACTCTGGTAAAAAAAACGGAAGGAAAAAAAACAGCAGTATAAAGTGTTGTGTTATAAGGAACTTTTGAAGGTTTATCCTTCATTCTGAGAATGGAAAGATGGTTATTTCATGTGAATGGAGACTCTGAGTAGTTACCAAGACAATGACCAGGGTCACTTGAGTGTAATGGAAAGGGGGACAAATATGCCAGAGCAATATTTGCGAAGTCACAAATTGTAATTATAAAAATCGATCATTACAAGTTGGGAAGCTAGAATAGGTTTTGAGCATAAGAGGCAAAATGTGCTTTGCAGGTTGTAATAAAGTTTTTGTGTGGAGCTGTTGTCACAAGCTGGACTATTGCAAACAGAAATATCAGACATTGATAGTAATGTGATGTGGGCAAAAGAAACGGACACCATAAGACTAGAATGACTACTGAGAGAAGTAAACACATTTTGCTAATGCAGTAAAGAAAACAAGTATAAGGAACAAACCAGGTATTTATTAGTAACAGTAACTATAAAAAAGGGATATTAATGAAAACATATTTGGGATGTTTCCATATGGGATACATACATTTCTCACTTCACTAAAGAAAAGATGCATTAAGTGAATATTAAGACCAAGAAATACCCTGACAAAGTGTTAAAGGTATTGTTAGATGGAGGATTTTTGATTTACATATTCATATTTTTCTTACAATGAAAAACTAAATAAACTTTGAGCAACAAGTCAAAGAAACTGTCAGTTAATGTGAAGGACACTTTGATTTGGTTGAAACAAAGATGTGCAATTTTGAAGAAATCAAAACCTGTGTTTGATATGGAGAACATTTGCAATTGAGGATGCAATGTTAAAACTGTGATAAAAAGTGGATCTGATGGGTTACTGTACCTGACTAATTACTTACAGCTAGAACAGGATAAAGAAATGTCATTTTATGCAGGGCAAACAAAATATTTTTGACTGAACCATAAGGATTTTCTTGAAATTTGTTTCATGTACAATCTGTTAGGAAAGGACAATCTACTACAGTAAGACCTGTAACAGTGTGATAAATAAACTGCAATTAAAACAGCAGATTTTATGTTTCACTGTTACACCTTTCAAACACTGCACCTGCCAATGTATGTGTCTGTGCCGTAACACATCTGCTACTTATAATTACTATCTCTGATATCACTATACCTCAGATTAAATGGTGTACTCCATGATACCAGACCCTTGGACTTGATATATACCCCCTTCATCCTCCCTCCGTTATTCCAAGGATCACATTTATGGTCCTCAGAATTTCAGCAGGCACCTCATGAAATGATTTATTCTGTACGTCAAAACATTTAGTAAGATTAAAGTTGAATTTAGGATTGTGGACTAGAAAGCAATAAAAGTAGAGTAACGTTGGACATAAAAAAAGAAAAATAACGTCTAGGAAGGTATTACAGTTGGAGAGTATATACTTATGCCCCAAAAGAAAGATATAAAAATCTTGCCATCTGTTTTGAGAACACATAATTAATGGGTTATTAATATAGAGGTCTGATAATAATACTTTGTAGCACAGAGCTTTGGCTGATTTACTACAAATTGCAGAAAAATGTGTTGGAGCACAAAATGTTTTAAAGTTTAAAAAAGTGTTGCATTGTGGTGTGCCTAACAGATTTTAACATTGCTGGTTTATCAGTTTCACATCTGGACACTGTGTGACACTACTAAAGGTATTACAGAATTTAAAGCTGTCACACACTTCCAGTGCTGTTGTGACCCTGCTAAAGGTAAATGCCACATATGCTGTATCACGATAATAAAATGTAAGAGACCAGAAGGATGCGTACCAAAGCTTCTTAGACTTTATATCAAATGTGTGCATAACAAGCATATCTTTTTTGCAGTTATGCATCGTAATCAGTACTCTCCATGTAATACAATGCATTTGTATACCCTCCATGTGATACAATGCGTTTGTACTGAAGGTGGGAAGAAATTGATGGAGCAGAATGCCGGAGATGCTAAAAAGGAGGAGAAAGGGAGTAACATGGAAGCTTTTTGCAAAAATGGTGTAAAAAATGCTAAGCAAAAAAAAGTCTTTAAAAATGCAGGAGTATGTGACCTTCCATAAGATTTCTACAAATTCAAAATGCTAATGTTATAGAATGCGATGGCAATAATGCTGTAGAAAACACTGCAGAAAGTATTGAAGACAAACAAAAGGCATTCAAATAATTTTCTTCTTCTTTCGTTTTTTCCCAGTTAGGGGTTGCCACAGAGGATCACCTGTCCGCTCATGATTGGCAGTGGAGTTTTACAGTGTCAAAATGCCAGCCCGGCACCCAACCTTCCACAGAAGGCACACACACATGCACACACTCATGCCTATGGCCAATTTAGAGTGTCCAATCCACCTACAGCATGTCTTTGGGATGTGGGAGGAAACCGGAGCACCAGGAGGAAACCCACGTGACCACAGGGAGGACATGTAGATTCCACACAGAAGGCGCCCCAGCCAAGAATCGAACTGGAGAACCTCTTGCTGTGAGGGGGCAATGCTAACCGCTGCACCCCCATGGCCGCCCCATTCAACTTTTAATAGAACTTCAAAAATCAATGTTTAGGATCTCCATAGGTTCCTACATTCCTAATATTTCTAATTTTTATTTCTTTTTCAGAAAATTCAAATAATTTTCTGAAAAGGAAATAAAAATTAGAAATGTATTTTTTGAGCCTGGGAATAAAATAAATTTTGAGGGACCAAGTAGACCAAATCCAGACTTTTACAGCAGTATTTAAAATTAAATGCACACCGATATGAGAGAATAGGTGTCTGTTGAAAGTCAAATGACCATTCTTATGATTCTCGTACAATTTATTAGCGAGAGTATATATACTAATTTCAAGACTGTGATACCTGTGAATAAAGATGAAATATCCAAAGTTACAAATAAAAAAACCCTTGGTTTAAAAAAATAATGTTTAAATCATTATACCAACACCGTAATTTCGCTATAAAATCTGTGGTATCTCTCAGAACATTAGTACCAAGCCACAAACAGACTGTTTAGCTCTCTGTTATTAAATAAAACTTGGACCTGGAAAGCACAACATAAACTGCTTTCATTAATAAATTAATCTTTTTCGTATCTTGAACATATTAACATAGTTTTGTGAATTTAATGGGAAGCTGAATGAAATGATGGACAAATTGTATATAGACAGGAAACAGGAAGGGAGAAATTTTACATAATACTGGCAGTTTCCTTGTAAAACCGCCTTCGCTGTTCAGCATCCATTTGAAAATGTCAGCTTTTTTATCTCCTGCCTATTGTATTATCCCAAGCTGAGCCTGAAAAATATTCCATTTCAATCAATATTCTACCCCCAGTTAACAAATGAAAATAAATAAACAAGTAAACAATATAAATACAACCTGAATACCATACTTTTTTGCTGGGTATTTTTTGTGGAAATGCTGACCAGCATAAATGTGGCTTTTTTGTGGCAAAGATGACCATTTAAGTAATCATATGCTACAAGATAGTCTACTGGAGGTGAGAAAATGTACCATTTTTTCTATCTGTTCTTAAATAGAGTCAAACAAAGAGAGAAGATGTAATGAAGAGCTTGGTCAGTTTAATAAGAATATTGACAGCAGTACTGTAACAAAAGAAATTCAGGAAGAGTCATAAGAGGAAACATGGCAGGGAGAGCGAAATGTAGTGAAAATAAATACATAGTAACTAACGTAAGAAATAAAGACAACTGGGCACGAATCCAAAAGACTAACTCTCAGTGCAAGAATAGATAGAAAACCTTCTTCACTATAAATGTAGCATAAAATTGATTTTGCAGGGGGGCACCCAACCACACCCTTACTTATATATATTAACTCTATGGTCATATGACTGGGGAGAAAAGAATGAACAACACACCCAGTGAATCAGTGCTGGACCAAAACCACAAGAGATCTGGCAGTACAACATGATGCTGACCATTGCAATCCACACATATTCTGCCAGACTCACCTCCCTAATAACTTCTGTGATAAGAAATGACACCATCAGATACCTTTTATACTTTCTACAGACTTCTACACTTTTCTAGCAAATGAGTTTTCGGTCAAATGAATTTCCAATCAAATGACATAGACCTGTTTATATATATATATATATATATATATATATATATATATATATATATATATATATATATACATACATATATATATATATATATATATATATGTGTGTGTGTGTGTGTGTGTGTGTGTGTGTGTATGTTTATGTGTGTGTGTATGTATGTATGTATATACTTGTGTGTGTGTGTGTGTCTCTCTCTCTCTCTCTCTCCATATATATATATATATATATATATATATATATATATATATATATACTGGGGTTCCTTCTGTGCAGAGTCTGCATGTCCTCCCTGTGATCGCGTGCGTTTCCTACGGGTGCTCTGTTTTCCTCCCACATCCCAAATACATGCTGTAGGTGGATTGGACACTCCAGATTGGCCCTAGATGTGAGTGTGTGCATGTGTGTGCCTTCAGTGGAAGGCTGGGCAACCGGGCTGGCAACTCAACACCATAAAACTCCACTGCCAATCATGAGCAGACAGATGATCTGCTGTGGCAACCCCGAACCGGGAAAAGCTGAAAGAAGAAGAAGATATGGTTCTACTTCACAAACCTGAAATACCACTTCCTAACTTTTAAAATACCAAGATGACAAAGCCGACAACTCAGAAGACTGACCACCTGGAACACCAATTTTCAACTCCAGGTAAATAACAGGTCGGCCAACCTGAAAAACAAATTAAAAACAAAGCAAAGTTAACCCACCCATGTGGTTAGCTTCACCCTCCACACCTACCCACACCCCTAACTAAATATACCAACTCCGAGATCGCGCTACCATGAGGGTAAGGGGAAAAGTTCACTAGCCAAGTGGTTTCTTACCTGGAGTGAAATGTTAGTGTTCTGGGACATTGTTTTATATATATATATATATATATATATATATATATATATATATAAATACATAGGTCTGCTTTACTACATCGAAATACCACTTACCAGTCTTAGGGCTCCCACTCCCATATATATATATATTATCATTACCAGAGCCTTTGACCTTGTTGATCACTTAATTCTTCTAGACCATCTAACTGAAATAGTCATTATTAGTTAGGGAATAAGTAGAGTACATTCTGTAGTAAAGAAGAAAAGCTACACAGCGTTGTATGTTACTTTTGGAAAGGAAACAGAGCTAGGTAAGAGGAATGTTGATAGCTTCCTGAGTGTGAGAGTGGAAAATGGAATGCGTGCCTTCGATCGGTGCTGTTATGTTGACAGACGTGGGTGTGGAAAGGGAGAAATAAATTTGTGGAACTGGCAGTAACTGGGGAATTGGGAGTAGGAATGGAGCAAAGTGGGCCAGAAATCACACTCAGTGTGATTCAATTAGCCTGCACACCCTCACTGAGTAAGAACATTCTCTGGTAAGCTGATATATAAGGCACGTTTTATGTTCCAGAGAAAATAACAGCGAGCAATATTTTTAAAAATGAAAATAATAATACAAACCAAAGTCCACTGATTAAATCAGAATTGAGGTGGTTCAGATGAGCTTATTTAGTAGTTATAAATAGCTTGATTCAGGTGACTGCAGTGGTGGTGCTGTGGTAGCGTTGTCGCCTCACAGTAAGACGTTGCCCTGTTCGATTCTCAGCTAGAGCGTCTTCTGTGTGGAGACATGCGTGAATGGGCATACCTTCGTTGAAGGTTGTGCATCAGGGCCGGCAACTCGGCACGTAAAAATCTACTGCCAATCATTTAGCAGACCGGAGTTCTGCTGTGGCGACCCCTAACCGGGAAAAGCCGAAAGACACAACAAATAGCTTGATTCAATCCCAGAAGTTCTTCAAATACTTGTCAAGTGGGAGGGAAGAGAGGAAGTATAAAATCACAGAAGTTTGGGGACTTGAAAGCAGAATGGTAAGCTATATAATACACAGATTTGATACACTGAAAGTCAGTGCAAATGAAGCAATTGTGCAAAGAAACACTAGGAATAAATAATATTGGATGGGAAAGAGTCATTTTAGAATAAGGAATAAGGCTAATTTCAGCAGCTGAATCAGTATGGCAAAAGACATTAAGCAATGGTTTAGTACAGCGATTCTTATATAATGAGGACATCCTCCCTGGTGAGACCCAGACCTGATTCAGGGAAGGCTAAAGTAAGGCTATTTATGTTGGATCAGGCAAAATGCAGAATGTGTGTATGGAGCTACTTCAAAATACTAAATTATCATAAAGTTGAATCTTAAAACATCGAGACCATAACAGCAAAACCACAGAACACTGAAAATTTCAATCATCGCATCCCATAATGTCGAATGTTACAAAGCACACATTAGTAATATTCCTCTTCTTCAAACATAACTAAACCTACAAACACACTGGTTTCAACATTGCTGCAGGGGGGGGGGCAAGCCCCCCCCCCTTGCACCCCTCATAAATGAACTATACCAGCTCCAAGATCACACTACAGTGGAGAAAAGGTAAATTTCCCAATCCCCACTGTATTGCGATCTCCTTATGAAATGTCCAAACAATATCTCAAACATGTATCTGTACTGAAAACACATTCATACTGCCAAAATAAAAACTTCATCCCCTACTGACTTATCCCGACACTTTCGTCCACCACTAACACAGCTTCTTTCAAACCAATAAATCCCTCACTCAAGAACAACAATGCTTACCCTTTTTCTGATAAACATTTACTATACAACCTGACAACTTCTCTTAAATCCCAAAATGTACCAGCTGCCCTGTTTCTTTACTACAAATTGCAGCTTCTTAAAGTGATACCACAAAATCAACATTTTAAACCATAAGCAGTTAACACTTTCAACAATGTACAACTCAATGATTTCTATTTTCATTGTTATGTGATTTCGATTATATAACTTTGTAGTGTTCTGTACTTTCAATGTTATGGTCTCGATGTTTTGTGGTTTGAAGTTATGCTAATTCGTTATTTTGAAGTAGATCTATATGTAGATACACACACACACACACACACACACACACACACACACACACACACACACACACACACACACACACACACACACATGTATTATGTATTTATGTATAAATTGTTAATGAGCTGCCGCTTCCTGTAGTCCAAGGTTTGATTCTTTTGGCCTCAATTTACCTACTGTGCTACTCTGACCAAGTCATTTGATTAGACATTACTCCTGGACTGAGGCTGAAAAAGGTCTGTGTGGATCAGTGCTCTACCCTGGCTAACAAACTGTAAATACATACACACAAACACACACACATACGCACACACTCATGCATACAAACACGTTTATGAAAGCATGAAAATCCTACTTGCTAATTGGAAATACAGGCAAACAGAACAAAACGAATGCCTTCGAACTGAAATTCATAACACGCTCATTGGAGATCTAGATAAGTGGCCAGAATCATACCACGCAACATAACTGGTTTTATTCTACCTCTGTAACTTTGTACATGGGATAGTAAAACCAGTATGTTAAAGTTAATAGTTTGGTAATGCAGGGAAGTAATTAATCTAGTTGCAGGAGAACAGCAGGTAACATTTCTTAGCAGGAGTTTCAGTGCAACTTATTAAAATGTTGCTCTAACTGGCCTTTCATGAATTGCTTTGCAGTTGTGCTTATTTTGTCTCCTTTTTTTTTTTTTTTACTACGTAAACCATATTTTGTTATAGTGAGGGACACATGCATTACATCTGCATTGATTTCTGAGATTCACAGTCTAAGCTTCCTGCAAATGCAATATAATAAGAACTTGAGTAACCAGTTGGTCTCAAGCTCATTAAAGTTAATGTAATGAGTCACTGACCAGAGTGCATGCCTCTAAGTCAATACTGTGATGAATCCTTTGCTGCAAATTAGCCATAAGATTTCTCAGAAGCTGTAGACAAATAATTACATAAATTATGCATTTGTGAATAAATTTGTCCAGAAGTATAGTCTCTGCTACAGTTTTCTGGATGTAATTCATGCCTCTTTCTTCATGTTATAAATGAAAACGTATTTTATTAAAGCCGTACTGAGCAAATCTTGAATCATTATGCCTTTTTACATCCTAATACTGCTGCCATGTTTATTAAACGTATATCAGCATTTGTTCTGCAAAAAATAAAGTCATGATTTCCTAAACTTAGGGTGCACTACTGGGGACACTGAAATAAAAATGGTACAGATGAGCAGATAATGGTCAGATGGGGGGAAACAAAAGTGGAAAAATCAGTCATGATTCAGGGCTTGTAGAATGTTAATTAATTCAATCTTTAATTTCTTGGAGTAGCATGCTAAGACCTGTTTCAGTTTAGGAATAACCTGAGAAGAAAACAGGAAACACATTTGTATTAGAAAGAATCCAGGGAATACACAAAAAATCAAATGCAAGAGGTCATGTAATTAAATATAGATTTGTTATCCAGGTAGGCCCACACTTCCTTTTCAGGGTTGACCTGTTTTAGTTAAGTTATTCATGCAAGGTCGCGCAATGGGCAAATGAGGGCTAAGGGAATCAAACTCTGTACCACAGAAGATACAATGCACAGCTTTAAACCTCTGCACCAACTGCCAGACAAATTCAGACACTACAGACTAGATGCATCTGATGTAGGACACATGCAGTGTTGGTAGCTCTAGCGATGGAAAATTAGATCATACAAAGCCTGTATGAAAGCAGGGAAGGTTCCAGTTTGCACAAAAAGGAGTTGTGGGGGATTCAATAGATAGGTTGTTATTAAGTGAAAGGCTTTGGAGCCTGCAGACAGTTAGAGATTCAGGACTGCAGAACAGACCAGCTCTATAGTCCATGTCATCTAAGTAGGTATAAATGTCAGGCGAAGAGCAGACAGTAGAAAGCAGGTGGCGTAATGAGTGTCATCTTATTCACAATGCAGGCCTTTGAACCCCCCCCAGCTATTTATATATACCAACTCTGAAATCTCACACAGTGGAGAAAATGGCAAATTTCCTTATCGCTATCATAACATGATATCAAGTCAGAACAGTTCGACAGCTTGCATTGTTGATGAGATGACATTTGACAATGTGGTTGTTTGATGATATGATATAGACCCATTGTTAAATGGTATTGTAAAGGGTATTTAGAGTCTTATAATGATAGTGATGCTATGATATGAAGAGAGTGGTGGTGTCCATGGTAGGCCTACTTGTACTGAAGCAAAACATACTTCTGACAGGCAAAGTATTATTCAAATGTTGAATAAAGTTATTGAGCACAGTGAATTCTCCCTAGAAATTTATTAATAAATATGTTCATGGAAAGCAAATTGCCTACAATGTCCCCCTCTCTGAATGCTTATCATGTTTCCATTGTTTTCACGATAATGACATTTGCTCACACAGAAAAATATAACAAAGGAATACAATTAGGTGATAAAAAGAGGTATACTTTTTAAGTCTGGATGACATTAAACATACTAGAAAAGGATGAAAGAGCAGAGTGAAAATACCTTGGAAGGAAAGTAGCATAGAATAAGGTTGAACTATTCCATCAAGTACACTGAATAAACTTAAAACAACACCTCTGAAAAGAGAATGCAGACAGAAAAAAAAAAAGATTTGAAGACCTCCAATAAACCTGAAGTGTGATGTACTCTTGAAGGTTCTTACTAGAGGAGGTATATAGTCTCTACGAAGGATGAAGAAGGAGCAACCACTACTGATGGTTTGTTTGGATAAAATAAGCACTAAGGGTATGACAAAAAATGGTTATGGAGGATCCAATTCTAACTCTACTAGTCAAGCCAAAATGCCATTTGGGCCTCAGTGATTGGCTCCAGCATGGAGACACATACCAAAAGAGGAGTGCATTAACCACTGTCAATCCTAGTAATAATGCCAATTAAGCTTTCATTGCTCCACCTACCTTCATTTGATCAAGCTCCAGGGTTTGGTGCAGATGTTCATCAGCGGACGTTTTTTAAATAGTGCTGCAGGTAATCAAACAGCAGTGAAAACACCATATCATTGTGGGCCAAGGACACAAACGTCCCGGTCAGTGTCAGTCTTCTAATGATGGTCTACCCCACCTCACATTTAATCCCTTCCTCACATTTATCTCCATTCCAGCAAGTTCCGTGAAAGTAAAAGGAAAAGATTTGTGTTTCACAACATCCTCCTCAGAAGAGGAAGATGTTAATGTGAGGTAGCTTTAATCCTGTGTGAATACAAACACAGACGACAATAATGAAAGGTTCTTTCTGTACAGGTTATCCCATGTGAATGTAACATTTAGGGAGATTGTAAATGTGAATTATGAATTCTTTAGTTCGAACTTGAAAAATTCATGTCTATCATAACAGAGATTTTATGTTCTGTGAATTACTTAAGCTGAATGAGCAACACTGGGCAATACCCCAGTACTAGTATTTTTAATCTGAACTTCTTTATTTTTAATAAACAACATCTGATGAAACAGATTCTAATAAGATTTTGAATTCAATTAACAATAAACAGTAAACAGAACAAAACAATTAACATCCCTGTATATACTATTTACATGGTTCAGCATTCGCATTATGTTCAGCTTCATTGCCATATGTTAACATCACTTAACCCTTGCATCAACCCATATACTTGGAATGTTTTATATCATTTACCAGGCCTATTTTCCTAGTCTCCATTGATTTAGATGACATTAAAATTAAATCCAAATATCTGGAAACAAACTTGTCAGGCTCCATATAATGCAAATTACAAAATATTTTATGTTCCCTGGCTATCAAGCTTTCTTAACACTAGCTAACACAAATGCAACCTCCAGACTTCACCTTTATTCATTGGGCAGCTTTTTTTCATATTTAGTGATTCCCATGATCCAAAATTCTCAGCTCTGGTAAAAGTCATGTACACCAAATGTGCTTCATTAATTGTCTTGGTTCTCCAAAGTATTTTTGAGATTTTCTACAATAGTAGGATATATGAATATGCCCTTCCACTTGCTGTTAAAACCTCCAACATTTAATGTTTTGTTTTATACCCTCTCTGAACATTTTTGACAAAAGATAGCAGTTATAAATTATCATCATCTGCTGGTCTTTAAATGTATACAATTTACCAGTCTAGAGAAAACTAACATTGCATCCTCCCAATCCAGTTCATTCAGGTTTACTTCCTCCCTCAATGCCCACTGACTATGTAAAATGATGTTAATAGCATGTTTTTCATACTCCATAAATCTCTATTAAGTGCACCTGCTCTCCCTTTCTGAATAGAGCTCCCCTTGTCCAGCGGACACCTTAAATACCAGTGCAGGTCCCCCCTGAATAGAGGATACTAGCCTTGTGAGACTAACCTGGTCAACAACGAATAAATAAATAACAACTTGTCTCCCAGGAATGTGCTCAATCTACGCTGTACTATCACCTGAAAATCCTACCTTCACACTCCCTCTCTTCCTGGGATTCTCTTTATATAACTCTTTACGGTATTATATGAATTCCTCTCTGACCCTATTAGTCCCCATAATTAAGCCCTCCTTTGCTGTTGATGTATTATATGTTACCATTTTGATTGTTTAAATTTCCATGCTATGCACTTTGGGTCCTGTTCCCTTTTGCTCATCATCCCCTTTCCTCATTAGCTCTGCTTCTTCTTGTGACAATCTTAGATAGCTGACCTTAACTTTTAAAAGTACCTCTCTTTACATGCTTTACTAGTTCCATTCTCAGCCTTTCTTCCAGTTGATTTTTATCACTTATCACTGGTTTATCTGCCCCCCAACTGACACCACCCTAGCCTTAATTTGTCATCTACATTCCTCTCTATGACTTTGTTTAACAAAACTCATAATTTCCTCTTTTTGATCTGATTATGCCATTTATACTGGGCCCATCTCTATATTCTTACCATAAATCCCATGGGGCCTCAGATTCTGCTACCAATGGTGCACTATCAGAAATACACATCTCCCTAATATGTACTGTACTCTGCTCAGTATGTTTAAAATCTTACTAGGGTTAGACTGAGGCTGACTCTATTATCTTTTTATTCATATGAGAAAATTACCTAAGATTCCTCCCCATGTTTGATCATTCCTGTATAACATAAATCATTTTCCTCAAAACACTCTTAAAAACTTTTGAGCCCTTCTATGGATTTTTTCCTTATCATATTGTCCGTACAGTTTCTTATCCACCTCTAAATTGAAATCTTCCACCACTGGGGAGTAATCTGATTGGCTAATTAATCTTCTCCACTCCATTAACAGGATAGAGGAAAAAACTCCAGGTTGTCCTCATTTGGGGCAGAAAGTATAAAGACATCTCAACCCTCCCCCCATTGACCTTACCTGTCCATAGCTTCCACCTACCCTGTGTGTTGGAGATACATTGTTGTGTGACAAGGTCAAGGGAATAGTGAAACATTAATGCCCCCTTCTCCAACCCACACCCCCAGTGGCTTGTGATCTGCAAAACTTGTATTGCCTGGTTCAGAACTTATACCCCTCTCTAACTTTAAGTTTCATCTCCTGCAAACAAAGTACTTGAGCACCTTCTCTTACTACTATTTGCTGAATCTTTCTCAGTCTAACTTGACTAGAATGTCTTCCAATGCTCCTGGAAATAGATTTCAATTTAAATATTCTTAAAGCCACTTTTTGACCTTTGTCTTCTTTATGCCAGACATTTCCTTCCTCTGTTATCCTCTTCTAGAGAAATTTCTAGGTTGGATCACCCCTTTGCTGATTTAGAAAACACATATGCCTGATTCTAATATCTTTGGTTGCTTATTAAGATGCAACATTAATGCCTGGTTGTGATCAGCTATCATTTACCCGTCCAAAAGCAAGGTCCCCAATGCATGTTCATGACTGTCTAGTGAGCTCTGTATATTAAACCCCAGACTATTAAGGTATTGATGATTATCATGTCCTTAAAATTATGAACATAACGCCTACTAAACAGTATGATATTGTACTTAGTTAACTTACTTTTCTTCCTTAAATTATAACTTCAGCCTCAGAGATTCACTGAAATGAAGGTGGGATCATTATGGATAGCCAGTCTTATTTATATAATACAAATTCATGCATTGCACCTGTATCTATGGAAGATAAGCAATGTTTAGTCGCACAACCAAGATGGAAAGGAAGGAAGACTACCAACCAACCACTCTATTATTCCTTTACTATGTTACACATTATTACAGATGTCTGACATTGGCCAGCACCATATTGGCTGAGGGTACCCACAGAATTAAAAAGCAAAAGAAGAGGTTAACATCTGATCATCCTTTACTAAGTTGCACATTATTACAGATGTCTGACATTGGCCGGCACCATATTGACTGAGGGTACCCACAGAATTAAAAAGCAAAAGAAGAGGTTAACATCTGATCATCCTTTACTAAGTTACACATTATTACAGATGTCTGACATTGGCCAGCACCATATTGGCTGAGGGTACCCACAGAACAAAGGCAAAAGAAAAGGTTAACATCTGATCATCCTTTACTAAGTTGCACATTATTACAGATGTCTGACATTGGCCGGCACCATATTGGCTGAGGGTACCCACAGAACAAAAGCAAAAGTAGAGGTTAACATCTGATCATCCTTTACTAAGTTACACATTATTACAGATGTCTGACATTGGCCGGCACTATATTGGCTGAGGGTACCCACAGAACAAAAACAAAAGAAGAGGTTAACATCTGATCATCCTTTACTAAGTTACACATTATTACAGATGTCTGACATTGGCCGGCACCATATTGGCTGAGGGTACCCACAGAATTAAAAAGCAAAAGAAGAGGTTAACATCTGATCATCCTTTACTAAGTTACACATTATTACAGATGTCTGACATTGGCCGGCACCATATTGGCTGAGGGTACCCACAGAACAAAAGGAAAAGAAGAGGTTAACATCTGATCATGTAAGTATAAAAATACAACAAACCACATGAACAATGATTACTACAATAGACATACGCCAAGTCTCTTATGCAAACTTAATATAAACATTCCGTCTAATGGTAAACAGAAAACAAAGAGCTGTTCCCAGTAACAGTAACTGGATAACTGGATGGGGAGCTGAAAATACACCCCTGGAATTCAACCTGTGCCCCTGCTGGACAGTGTCATAGGGTCTGACTTGTTGGGGCATGGGTTAAATTCTTGGATAGGCTTGTAAGAGCCTCAGGGCCAATAGCCTAGTAACTTCCTATGATCGTATGAGCCTATGAATAAAATAAGAATAGTGTCAGTGTCAGTTAGTAAGACACTTGTGCATAAACAACTCAATTTTCCACATAGTATGGTTTGCACAATCAAACAGTACTTCTCAACAAGCAAAGGAGAAAAAGTTACCTGTTTTAAGTCTAAATCTATGCTGATCAGTTTAGCATCCACATAGTTAACTCTGGTCCCTTATGTTGCAGCTCTGTGTTCATATTCCTCCCTTGAGGACATCTTGGTCTATTATAATACAGCTCAGTCTCTTTCTTCTTCTGATGATGATGATAATCCTGCCTGGAATCTTCTTTTTCTCTGCTCTTTAACTCTAATATTTAACCACCAAGACTAGTTCTATAAATAATCATTTTTGCACTCATGTAATTTTATTCCCTCTGCCACAGAACACACTCCCCTCCACATAGTTTCCTGATCTAACTGTACATTCATGAGTTTACCCTTAAACTGAGTCAGTCATTCCTCCATTTGTACCTCTGACACTGAAAATAGGGACAAAGGCCCCTGACATTTAATAAGCATAAAATTTGAATTGCAAATAGCACATAACTCTTTCTACTTCCAGTCGGTATGTGGGATACTACTCACAGAGTGATAAAATGATGGAAAAATAAAAGCAGATGATCAAAGACACAGTGTAAAATTCCAAGACTTTTATAAAATGTATTTCAAAATGTTGCCACACAAGGTCATTCATTTTTGCTGCTGAAAAAGGGAGATGTAAAATGTGTGTCCTCTTTCTTTAAATTATTGGTGCCACTAGTGTCTTGGTCATGTAGCATGGTTTTCTGTGTGCTAGACAGCTTCAGAACTCACTTGTGATGACAGGGACTTCAGAAAATTGTGTGAAGGGGTAAAGCAAGCCTGGAAATAGAGACATACCTCTAAAGTAGGTACATCATGCGCAGGGGTAAATCAAGCCTGAAGATAAGGATGTTCATCCAAAACAGGGACACTTGAGAGGTCTGCCTCCATTTCCTTCATTTGTTTTTGCTGTTGTGTGGCCACTGTATGGAAACTTCCACTTTAGCTACCACCAAAGGCTTTCTGTCATATAAGACTAGGAGCCTGTTGTCCAGGGAGGCATTTTTTAAAATGGCTCATTAAAATTACCTGACCTACAGGTCTCAACTGTATCACCCATTATTTTTTAACTAAACTGGACTAGCTTCTTGTATATAATATGAAAATAATGTATCTGGCTGAGACAGAAATTTGAGCTTAGGTATTCATTTTCCAGTGCAGAACCCTGCCTCAAGTCATGATGTAAGATGACATACAGCTGTGCAGAACCTTGCCCCATGCTATACTGTAATATGACATACAGCAGTGCAGAACCCTGTCCAATGCCATGATGTAAGATGACATACAGCAATGCAGAACCCTGCCTCATGCCATGATATAGGATGACATACAACAATACAGAACCCTGCCCCATGCCTGTCAGTAATATGACATACAGCAGTGAAGAACCCTGTCACATGCCATAGTGTAATATGACATACAGCAGTGCAGAACCTTGTCACATGCCATAGTGTAATATGACATACAGCAGTGCAGAACCCTGTCACATGCCATACTGTAATATGACATACAGCATTGTATAACCCTGCCCAGTGCCATAATGTAATATGACATACAGCATTACAGGACCCTGCCCCATGCCATGTTGTAAGATGACATACAGCAGTGCAGAACCCTGCCCCATGCTATACTGTAATATGACATACAGCAGTGCAGAACCCTGTCCAATGCCATGATGTAAGATGACATACAGCAATGCAGAACCCTGCCTCATGCCATGATATAGGATGACATACAGCAATACAGAACCCTGTCCCATGCCTGTCTGTAATATGGCATACAGCAGTGCAGAACCCTGTCACATGCCATACTGTAATATGACATACAGCATTGTATAACCCTGCCCAGTGCCATAATGTAATACGACATACAGCATTACAGAACCCTGCCCCATGCCATGTTGTAAGATGACATAGAGTAGTGCAGAACCCTGCCCCTTGTCATGACATACGATGACATAGAGCAGTGGAGAACAGTAGTGCAGAACCCTGCCCCATGCTATGTTGTAAGATGACATACAGCAGTGCAGAACCCTGTCCCATGCCATTCTGTAATATGACATACAGCAGTGCAGAACCCCGCCCCTTGTCATGCCATAAGATGACATAGAGTAGTAGAAAACCCTGCCATGATGTCATATGACATACAGCATTGCATAACCCTGTCACATGCCATACTGTAATATGATATACAGCATTGCAGAACCCTGTCCCATGCCATGTTGTAAGATGACATACAGTAGTGCAGAACCCTGCCCCATGCCGTGTTGTAAGATGACATATAGCAGTGCAAAACCCTGCCCCTTGTCATTACATAAGATGACATAGAGCAGTGTAGAACGCTGCCATGATGTAATATGACATACAGCATTGCATAACCCTGTCACATGCCATACTGTAATATGACATACAGCATTGTATATCCCTGCCCAGTGCCATAATCTAATATGACATACAGCATTGCAGAACCCTGTCCCATGCCATGTTGTAAGATGACATACAGTAGTGCAGAACCCTGCCCCATGCCGTGTTGTAAGATGACATATAGCAGTGCAAAACCCTGCCCCTTGTCATTACATAAGATGACATAGAGCAGTGTAGAACGCTGCCATGATGTAATATGACATACAGCATTGCATAACCCTGTCACATGCCATAGTGTAATATGACATACAGCATTGTATATCCCTGCCCAGTGCCATAATCTAATATGACATACAGCATTGCAGAACCCTGCCCCATGCCATGTTGTAAGATGACATACAGTAGTGCAGAACCCTGCCCCATGCCATCTTGTAAGATGACATACAGCATTGCAGAACCCCGCCCATGCCATGATGTAAGATGACATACCGCATTGCAGAACCCCGCCCATGCCATGATGTAAGATGACATACCGCAATGCTGAGCCCTGCCCATGCCATCTTGTAAGATGACAGACTGCAGTGCAGGACCCTGCCCCATGCCATGTTATAAGATTATTTTTTTAATCTGACAAGATGAACCTTATGTGTTATAGGCTGCACATAACAGGAAAGCCCACAATAGTTATTGAATGGGCACAGCTTTAATAGGCAGATACTTTACAAATGTAATAATACTACTGCTGAGGTTACATAACATTCAGGTTACTCTAATTCCCTCTACCTGAGGCCGTGATGCAGACCATGATCACATTCAGCTGGTACAACTTTCTCTCTCTCTCTTTTTTTTTTTTTTTGCACTATTTCCCTTGATGTCTGTTGATCATCAGCCCCTTATTGATGAATCATCCCACTGATTCCACATGAGTCTTCTAGCAATTCTTATGGCATTGCCTGGGCCATCTGGAATTCATTTTTATTTTGCACCAGGCACTATACTCTTGGTTAGTGGTTTAGAGGTAATTCCATACCAGTTATCTTTTATAAGGACCTTGAAATTCATTGTATTTTATTTAACTCATTCACTCCAATGGAGGTCAGGATGTTTGCACTGTAACTTCCAATGGGTGGAGCCTAAGCCTTTTGACAAAATCAAATTACGTTCTCACATTTCAAACAAATGTTTATATCTCTGCAACCATAGGGGTTACGAAAGAAGTATTAATGGCAAACCCTTCAGCACAAACTATTTTTATAATGGTATTATTCTTTAGGTTCCAGGTCTTAAACGGAATTTTATAAGTCACAGTAAACACAGTAACTATTATGTGTGTAATATTTTGAAAACAACTTATAATAAAATATATCAGCAACCACTCAAGTTACACACATACTGTCAGCAGCATTTTATTCATCTAGTTGAGAGCTTTCATATGAGGCTAAGGAGTTCTGTCTGTGTTACTTGGTTGTTGAAATATTTAGAAAAATGTGAAAATGATATCTATATAAATTAATATCCTAAAACAACAGTTAATATCTTTTTAGCTGCACTAGACAGAGGTCAAATATTAATGCAGTTGAGTTTGCCATTGTGTAAGCTTTTTTAAGATGAAATCTTTTAAAACCTTGTACATAGCATGGTTTTGGATTTATTGATGCAACCCAAGTTGGTGTATATCCCTATCTCATCAGATGGGTGGCCAACTGGCTCACTGGCAGGACCCTCAGAATCAAAATAGGCACCTCCACCTCCGATAGCAGACCTGTCACTAGTGGAGTTCCCCAGGGATCTGTCCTGGGAACCCTACTGTTTGGTAAATACTTCTTAGAGGTCCAGGGAAAGACAAAAGGCCTGTGGCTGACTAAGTTTGGGGATGACTGTAAGTTGGGTGCTGTCATTGACTCCCCAAATGATGTTAACATACTGCAAGAGGGTCTCACAGCAACTAATCACTGATGCCAAAGTCATGGCCTTAAGCTAAATGCAAAAAAATGTATCATCATACCATTCGGCAAAAACACAGCCCCTACTGATTACCACATCAGTGGCAACCCTCTAAGCACACAACCTGTGGTGAGAGACCTGGGCACTCTGGTTGATAACAACCTCACATTTGACCATCATGGAGTAGCAGTGGTCAGAAAAGCCTTTTACTTTGTTCATCTTGTAAGCAAAGGGATTGCATCCAGAAAAAAGGAGGTTATTACCTCTCTATACTCCTCCCTCATTAGACCAATAATTGAGTATAACACCATGTCTGGTATGTACCTCTCCAAACATCTGCACCAACTGGAAAGGCCACTGAAATACCTCCCAAAGAGAATCCATGGCCTCCAACACCTGTCCTATGCAGACAGGCTCAAATCACTATCACTGTGTTCAGTATTGTACAGCTTGCTCAGGGGTGATCTGTGTCTCGTCTACAAGGCAATCTTGGACCCTGCCCTACAAGAGATGCTTCATATCCATGTCTAACTCCTCACGCATTACCTGCTCGAAAGTCCTGAATCTAATATGTGACTTCAACAAAACCTGCTGGAGAGACAGGTTTGTCTCCCAGAGGCTGCCCCATCTCTGGAATAGACTTCCCATACATGGCAAAGAGAGCACTTTGCTGACCCTCTTAAAGTGCAACCATGATGAGTGGATGGGAAACCACAAATTTGTTCCAGGGGTTCCACCTGTGTCCCTCATTGACAGGGCCAACAGGTTCTGCCTGAGGTTTCTTTTTGGGGATACACTCTTGGCTAGGCTTGTAAGGGATCCAGGGCCATCAGCCTGGTAACCTCCAATGATTGTATGATCCTATAAATATGAACAAGCAATATTTGATGCCTACAGGTGTCAATAAGAGTTAACTGCAGATTCACTTGGAGCCATCACTCAGACGAAATGATTTAACTTATTAATATAGTAGCATTGCTATGTTTATTGTTTTTATAGCAATTTTAAACCATGAAATCAATTGAATCACTATTTGCACATATTAATTTTTAGTTGCCTGCTTAGGGATAAATACATTATTATTATTAACTGAATATTAATTTTGAAACTATATTTCTTACTATCTAAACTCTGCCATTATGCTAATTAACTATTCCACCAATACCAAAAAACAAAGTCTCAAAATGTTGAATCTTTTTTCAAAAAAGTGTTTAAAATTTTGACCTCAGAATTCTCTACATTAAACCATCAGTGGGAATCTGTATGTCAGAGGGTACATAGTATGAATTTTACCTCTTGGATCACCTCTCCAAAATTTTTCTTGTGAGTTCTTAACTAATTAGTCCCATTATGTCAATGGATGATAATAGAGATATCCGTCTTCCAGTGGTTACAATGTGAAGCTTTACCCGCATTTTATTTTATTTGTTTATGTTTTGATTAGCAAATTGTTCAGCTGGCACTGGTTCATTTTAAGTGGAATTCTGTGGAGAAAATCTACTATGAAAACATTTATGTTGATCTGTCAGTCATTCGTAAGACAACAACTCTCTGGCGCATTGTGAATCATATACAGCAACAGTTCGATGCAACATAATAAGAAGACATAAATGACTGTGCACATCTATGAGTCATACAGAGTAATAATTTAAGAGTAACATTAATAAGACACAAGCAACTGTGTAGTAAAAGTGTGATACAGTAACAGCCGGTATGGAAGCATATGATATCATGAACTTGTAAGATGTAGTAGACAGAATAAGTTAGACTTGCATGCAGTATAAGCAGCGAATGTAGACCTCATTATAAATGTACAAAAAAAATTGTTCTAATTTGTAAGATTTGCAAGTTGCATTGCACTAAAAAAGAAAACCACAGGCAACTGAAGTGAAGTTGTTGGATTGTCTACAATCATAGACTGCAGTATCAGATTCCTAGCAAAAATAGAGACGCTCAAGAATAGAATAGAAAACTGCTTTTAGAAGTATGTTTGATAATTTTTTGTAATACAGTTATGTACTTATTACATTTTGAAGCTGAAAATGTATACATATTTATAAAATATGCATTTATATGAATTATGTAACCCTTCCTTAAACATTGAAGGGGCAAATCATATAGAATGCAGTGGAATATATGAGGAAAACTAAAAAAAAACAAAACCAGGGAAAGGATTTGTTCTACAGTTGCATGTTATCTGTTCTTAAGACATAGCTGCATTTTTCAAATTCAGTGATATGAACAATATTTGTAATGGAATGTGAAAGTTTATTCCAGATATTTTCCATTCAGTTTTAGAAGAAGGCATCACCATATAAGTTGTTAGTACCTTTGAGATGACTACAAAGTATTAGATGGGTGTTGGGTTTCTATTGGGTGTGAAGCAGAACAGTGTGCCCTAGTATTTAACAATTTGTATACATTAAACAGCAGAAAAGAGTTGTATTTATTTTTAAAAGATGGCCAAGACAGAGAGTTAGTAGCAGCATACAGCAGTGTGTGTGTGTGTGTGTGTGTGTGTGTGTGTGTGTGTGTGTGCGTGCGTGCGTGCGTGCACGTGTGTGTGTGTGTGTGTGTGTGTGTGTGTGTGTGTGTGTGTGTCTAATGATGAATTTCTGCAGTGTTGTGATATGTGATATGTCTGTTTAGGTTTGTCTGAGAGAATGGAAGCTGAGTTTTAAGTATATATTATGCAATGCTGGACTAGCTTGGAATGCACTGGTGCAATAACTTTTTAATCTTGACTATGGGTGGTAGGTACTGTCTTATTCTACACTAACTAACAAGTCTAATGCCATATTTTGATAGTTCTGAGTACTTGGCCTTCTGGGAGATGGTATAATTGATGATTGACTCTAGGTATTGTACCTTTTAAGTGTAGAATATTATGGTTTGTCATGGTTTGGGATGATTTTTTTTGTTTCTAGTTTAGAGGACTGAGACTTTTTGTAATGACTGTTCAAGACAGAATACAAGTACTTTCAGTTATATTTTACACTAGATGTGAATACTGTAGCCATTTTCTAAGCTTAAGGGTCCTAAGATGGATCTTTGGAGAGTACCTTAATTAGCTTTCTTCTGATGCAAAGTACATTGAGGGACAGAACAAACCTACAGATGTCCTTTGCTTACTTGAAAAAGAAGGAATTGAATACGTTTTACTCAATGTGCCATGAATATTATGAGTTTCTGCACAAGACTGTGAACAGGAGAGACATAAACAAGATAAAAGACAGAGGGAAAAGATATCCAGAACTTAATCAGTGACTCTGTACTCTGCAGATTACTCATGTGAACTAGGACTTGGTAATCGAAACAATATGTAAGTGCCTATGTACACTAATGGAATGTTCATTAATCTATATGCGTTCCAGTGCTAAAAACACCATATCATAAGAATAGTAACAATTAGAAACACTTTGTTACATTAAACAACAATGTGACACAATGTAAGGTGCTGCACTGCTGCGGTTAAATAGTCACAAAACTATAATACCTATCACATATAGCAGCCTGAGCTATAAAACTAGAACAAACACAAAACTATTGTAGCATAGAAAATAAAATATGCTGTTTGACAGGAGATTAGGGTATCAGAACATTCAACATGTAGCCAGTAAATTTGCATTAACAGTAACAGCTTTACTAAGAAATCTTTAATGGTCACTATTCAATGTAGAAGTATGGATTAGGATAAGATGGACACTTGCTTGGTCAGCTGCTGGAGCACTTTTTGTAGTTTTATCGACTCAGTAATAGGGAAGTGTGACCCCGTGGTTTGGGTAAAGCCTATAATAAGGTGAATCTTTCTTGGTAGTCAACATATATTCCTGGACTATAAAGGATGAAAATAAAAATTATTGACAAGTATTTATTAACTTTCCTAGCTTAGAAAACAAGGTTTGTCCAAACAAATCTAACTAGTCATTCAGAAGGTGTGTTAGAATGTCTAAATACAAATATCACATTAAACTGTTGGTCTAGTCCTGTGATAATAATGTCTTTTTTTTAAACCACCCAAGATAATACAGGAAGAATGAGCAGGGGAATATTAGTATACCCCTTAATAATTTAACCATGTTAGATGCTTACCCTGTTGTTGAATTTATTTACTTATTTATTTATTTTATGGAGGACATGATGTCACATTGCAAGTATTCCCGACTAATATTGCACACCTTGAATAATGCCCAGAGATTACCAATAATATGGTGGCATAAGCTACCCAGGGATCCAAGCCTAATGCAGCAACTAGGCTAGATGGGTTAACTGGGTTCTTTTAAATTAACATCTTAACTAACCTAATTCCTTGTCTTACCTATTTATTTCAAAGGACAATCTTAGTGGGATGTTGCTGTTGTTGTCTTTCGGCTTTTCCCGGTTAGGGGTTGCCACAGTAGAGCTCTGGTCCGCTAATGATTGTCAGTAGATTTTCACGAATGCTGAGGTGCCAGCTTGACGTCCAACCTTCAATGAAGGCACGGCCATTTACGCATGTCTTTCGAATGCCCACCCAACCGGGGGAGGACATGCAGACTCCACAGAAGGCACTCTCCACACTCCAGCCAATAATCGAACGGGAGGACCTCTTGCTGTGAGGTAACAACGCTACCACTGCATGACCACGGATATATGTACCTAATATTTGGAAAGAAGTTACTGTGGCACCAATACTAAAGGGAAGTCCTAGTCCTTCACAGAATAATTCTCTAGCCATAAAGTTAGCCCATACAGTGATCTTAAAGTACATGAACAAAAGATTATACTTTCTTAAGGACCCATGAAATGTATATCTGTTCTTACTGTCTGATGGTGTGATAGTGGCAGATTCACCACAGTGGTCATGGCAGCGCTCGTCTACCATGTATGGTATCCTGGGAGACACTGGCACCCACCACTAGACACAACAGAAAGGAGTTCCATGTGATAGTGTGAGAAAAGCAAATAGGTAACGCATCACTTAAAATGGCCCTGGTCTAGAAATAAAACAAACAAAACAAGACATTATTTTTATGCTAAAGCTGCTGGTACAGTCACTTACAAAGACCAGCTGCAATTTTTATTTTTAATTCTAGAGGATTCAAATATAAAAATAATGCATGGACATTAAAAGATGTCATCCCATCATTGAACTATGCTGCCTCAATCATCCAGGCACATTGCTTGGTTCACTGGATATATATTCAGAAATGACCTGGGTCTCTGCACATATCCATGTTGTTCTGTGATTGACAATATTTTGCTTGACTACATGGTCAGTTTTAGGAAGATACTAATGGATTGTTTGTGGGAGTCAATGAATTTTAATAATAGTCAAATGCATCAGCTTTATGAAAATTACACTAAATACAGGAAAGCTTTGGATTAACTGTAAAGCAATACTTTCTTTAGAATATTTGTGCCACAGAATAAACTAAAATAAATAGCTTTATGTAGTCATCAAATGTCAGTCTTATCAAAGCAGCAGTAATAGGACAGTTCATGCATTCTATTCAATCTTCATGTAATATGATGATAACAATCCTCATCAATTGGTGAGTAGTTACTGTAACCGAGTAACATGCATTCTGGAACAAATTCCACCAATGTAGTTCAATGAGTAATGCAGAAATCTGTTTTGTCATTTGAGTAACAATACCATTTTCAAAAATTTAGCTTCCTATGTTGTAGAAGATCTATGCCTTCTTCTTCCTGTGGCTTAATAATCATGTGTGCACCTTCACGCCACCTGTTAAGTCAGAATATGGTGCTTAAACAGAACTAGACAAAGCAACTGTGATTCATTTTTTTACATTAAGATAACCATGATTTACTTCAGTTCTAATGTTAACCCACTTCCCTCTGATTAATGTTTCCTCTCTGGAAGACAGTGCAAGCTCTTAATTGAGGTTCATAGATCCATTCCAGTTGTAAGTTTCTTTTTTCACCTGGAGCATTTATTTTTAATTCCAAGTATATTGTTTGTCTTCTGATGCCCTTCATATTTTGAAGGAGAGCAGAAAGACATTTACTAGAAATCAATACTTAAATTGAATAATATATGTTGCAGAATAAAATATATAGTCAAGAATATGTCAGATATTGCATGCACTCTGGTTGTTGAAACAAAAGCACCAGTACAACTCAGTCATAATTCATGTGGATGTAAATAACCTAGAGACACCTTCCTGGACTATATGAAGTGAGACATGATGGAGGTCTTTGTGTTCCAGGCAAGTGTGAGCCTAGCACTGAGCAGCATTCTACCTTCTCCAAAGATGATGCCACAATATGAACAGAATATAAATGACTTTTATAATTGGGTAAGATTTTGGCGACATTTAAAGCGGGTACAGTATTTGTCAGCCTGGGAGGATATGGTTGACAGACCATGCTGCTTTGCCAGGGATGGTTTGCATCTGTCCCCTCTAGGCTCATAAATATTGGCTAAAACTGAAATAGTACCTTTTTTAAGCATTGACAACCTGATAAACCTTCCAGCCTAGCAAAACCAACCCAAGAAATTCTAAAAGTGCTACTACTCAATGCCAGGAGTCTAAACAAGAAACTCTACTCCTTGCAACCTCTGTTCGTCCTGGAGAATGTACATGTTTATGCAGTTACTAAGGTATGGCTTAAAGCCATAGAGGGTAGCAAGTAGTGCAGGTCTATAAAAACTTGTTCACATTTATACCAGCTACTGCAGAGAAAAGAACAAAAAGTGGAGGAGTCGAAATATACATCACAAACAAACACACCTCAAGTCTGGTCAAACAGTAACACACTTGAGCTTCTCCACATTCAAATTATCATAAGTAAACTCCCATACCATATTCTTGCAAGCTATAGGCCCCCCCTCTATGACCCAGAAAGCATATAACACAAACTTAAACATACTGGAGACACTCCACAGTCAATACAAAACCATAGGTGACTTTAACTACTCTGCTACAAACTGGGAGTGATACATCACCCTAAACATGCAGGCCTAGAGACTCCTAGACTTAGTAAACACAAATACCCTCAAATTGCTAGTTTGTATGCCCACTGAGAGTGTTAACATGGTTGACCTGGCCCTCATAAACATGGCAGAACATTACATGCCACCAGTATAATGTCCTCAGTGTTCAGGTCAGAACATAAAGGTGTTTCCTTTGAAATGAAAATAAATCTCTGGACCCCAGCTAACCCTGGAATTTTTAGGGATTATTCTACGGCAAGCTTCTGACTATTAACTGATACTCTAGCAAAATTTCAAGCACCCCAAGCCCTGAGAGCACTGCTGTTTATGTAGAATTGTTCACAAAACTCCATATAAGAATGTTAGCGGATACAGAGAGACAAACTCAAAAAACAATCCACAATGGTGGAGACCCGACATCAGTAGGTTATCTGACAAAAGGAAGAAGATCATGACAAAAATGAGGAAGTACAATTACCAGCAAAACAAAAATTCCTTTATCAATTCAAGTAAGCAACTTAAGGGGCTAATCAAGCCTACTGAAGCTATGTTTGAGGTAAAAATCACTTCCTGGGGCAAGAGCAATCACAAAGCATTCTTCAGCTATGCGTGCAACCTCAAAAGCAATTCAAAACAATATGCTGAGGTAAATGTAAATGGAGCCAGCTATACTGAGACAGAAGATATATCAAGTCTACAGACTGAAAAATTTATATCTGATTTTACCCCCTCCCTCCCAATCACCCCCCCCCAGGAAATACCCTCAAGCATAACTCCCCCAACTATCACTAGAGAACAGGTCCTTAATTTAATCTCCTAGGCCAAGAACACTGCTTCGATGGGCCTCCTTAACAATAGCATGAAACATAACCTATCAGCATCTTCAGAATCACTGTTTAACTGTAGCCTTCAGACTGGTTTTGTCACAAATGAATAGAGGATTGTAAATGCCATCCATCCCACTCCACAAGGGGGGAGCCACCACGGACCCAGGGAACTACCGCACCATTAGCCTGACTAGCCTGGTCTGCAAGGCCATGGAACGTATCATCATGGAACTTATAAACAAAGACATTGGTAATCTCCAAACTCTGGATCCCACCCAGTTCGGGTTTGTAAAAGACAGATCATGTCTCCTAAACCTGATAGACTTCTTTGAAGCACTCACCAAAGCCGTAGACAAGGGTAAGGTATTTCACACAGCCTATCTAGATCTTGCCAAGGCTTTCGACACCATCCCCCACTCTGGAATTATAGATAAACTCACTAAACTAGGTATAAATCCCTATGTCACAAGATGGGTTGTCAAATGGCTCACTGACAGAACCCACACTGTGAAAGTAGCGTACTCCAAATCCGACTTCAGACCAGTGACAAGTGGAGTACCACAGAGTTCAGTCCTCGGTCCTCTCCTGTTTGGTATCTACATTTCTGAAGTACAGGCTAACACAGAAGGTCTTTGGCTAATGAAGTTCACAGATGACTGCAAACTAGGAGCCATAATCGAAACTCCTAACGATGTGGACATCCTACAAAAGGGCCTCACTGAGACAGATGCCTGGTGTCAAAGTCATGGCCTCAAGCTCAATGCCAAAAAGTGCATTGTCATCCCCTTTGGTAAAAACTCTGTACCAATGAACTGCAACATAGGCGGTAGTATACTTAACACCGAAAGTGTGATAACAGACCTTGGGACACAGGTGGACAGTAGTCTCTCCTTTGATAATCACATTGCCACAGTAGTCAGGAAATCCTTCTACGTGGCACACCTCATCACAAAAGGTTTCTCATCCAGAAAAAAAGAGGTCATTGTTCCCCTCTACTCATCACTCATTAGACCCATTATAGAGTACAATGCCTCTTTTGGTATGTACCTCACAATACATCTACAATAACTGGAAAAGCCGCAGAAATACCTCACAAAGAAGTTTACCGGCCTCAAACAGATGCCCTACGCAGACCATCTCAAAAAACTCCAGCTTTACTCCTTCGCATATCGCCTACTCAGAGGTGATCTCTGCCTAACATACAAAGCTATGTCAAACCCAGAGCTATTGGGCATGCTCCACTTAAATAAATCCCAATCCCTCCGAGCTACACGCTCTAGGGACATAAACCTTGTCACCACATTAAACAGAACATGCCGGAGGGATAGATTCCTGTCCCAGAGACTTCCCATACTCTGGAATAAACTACCTATCTATATCAAACAAAGCTCCTCATTAGCACTCTTCAAGAAAAATCTTGATGACTGGATGGGAAATAGGAAATTCACCCCGGGGATCACCTCTGTGGCTCTGCTCGACAGTGGCACAGGAAAATAATTTTCTTGGGTGGCAAAAGCCAGGGTACCTTTTTGGCTGGGCTTGTATAGGCCCCAGGGCTGATAGCCTAGTACCTACCTATGAACCTATGAACCTATGAAGTACAGGCCATCCACAGAGAAGGGTAACTACAGACCCATAAGTCTGACTAAGCTCATATGTAAAGCAGGAGAACTCTTAAGACACGGGATCCAACTGAATTTGGTTTTGTCTAGGGTAGGTTTTACCAACTCAGCCAGGTGAACATTTGCAAGATGGTCACCAAAGCAATGGACAAGAACAACAAAGTGGTACATACTTCTTACCTTGACCTGGCCAAAACATTTGACACAATACTCCACTTGAGCATTGAAGACAATCTCACAAAAATTAGGTATAACCCCTTGTGTAACCAACTAGATAGCTAGCTGGTTCAAAGATAGGACTCAAGTTATTAGGATAAGGGAGTCTACCTTTACAAAAAGGCCACAGAGTCCTTCAAGGCTCAGTGCTGGGACTGCCTATTTTTGGCAGCTATGTCTCTGAACTCAAGGACAACAACAAATGCCTATGGCTGACTAAATTTGCAGATGATTGCAAAGTAGGCACAGTCACAAAATCCTCCAGAGGCACACATGCCCTCTAAGAAGGCCTGACAGATACCAATAACTGATGGTAGAGCATTGGTCTAAAACTCACTGCCAAGAAATACATAATAGTATCCTTTGTGAAGTCAGCTACCCCTGGAAACAATCACATAGATAATACAATCCTAAGGATTAAACCAGTGGTCAGGAATTTGGGAATACATGTAGACAGTAAGCAGGACTTTGACCATCATGTGTCTACAGTAGTAATGAAATCATTCTCTGTTACACAACGTATAAGTAAAGGTATGGCACCTCAGTCCAAGGATACTAAGGTTTTCCTGCTTTTGCTGCTCATCAGACAAATCATTTTTTTCAGTCCCCCTTTCGGTATGCACCTGACCAGACATATGCAATAAACGGAACATCCTTCCTCCAAAAAAGAATACAGGCAGTAAACAACATGTCATACTTGGAATGTCTCAAAGCCCTAGCCCAGTACTTCATTTCCTGTAGACTGCAGAGAGGCAATCTATGTCTGGCCTACAAAATATCCTCTGATCTCACTCTTATGGATCTGTTGCACATCAGCAAAACAAACAGCATCAGAATTACCAGTCTAGGGACCTAAACCTTGTCTGCAACATAAATAGGACATATTGGAAGGACAGCTATGTGTCTCAGAGACTACCCCCTTCTCTGGAACAGGATTCTCATCCAAGTGGAACAGAGATGTTCATCATATTGATCACTGCTGCAGTAGCCTTAGCTGTATGGGTTATATCTTGCCAAGAATATAACAGCTGGCCATCTTCCAAAGCTTCAGGGCACTTTCCGTGCACGTAAACTGTCACTGAGTTTGATCTGAGCTGACTAAAAGACATGTTTGGGTGCCAAGCCCTTCTGAGCTTTACTGTTGCTGAATAGTATGCTCCTCTAAGGCTTTCAGGGATCGACAATCGACTTGTACTGTTCCTTTTCTGGGCAGATAACTTCCCTTTGGGGAAAACCTTCAGTCTTCTGAATATTGTTTGCATCTTATGCCTTTCCTCTTCTTGAAAGGTATTTTAAAGCTAGGAGTTTTGTGTTTTAACAGGCTGTCATGAGACTTTTAAATGGGAGGACTCCTTTTACTGTCAGTTTAAAAGTTGTGTAT
This sequence comes from Protopterus annectens, assembly GCF_019279795.1. Classification (NCBI taxonomy): domain Eukaryota; kingdom Metazoa; phylum Chordata; order Ceratodontiformes; family Protopteridae; genus Protopterus; species Protopterus annectens. The sequence goes on along the minus strand of NC_056742.1, from coordinate 465,013,069 downwards.
AGTAACTGAAAATCATATTTTCTGAGGAGAAATCGTGTTCATTTTATTTTTTGGGACTGGCAAAGTATTTTAAAGTTTGTTTTACTGTGTTGTTCTCTGAAAATGTGACTTTTACAGACTTGTAGCTTTTACCAACATTTGCTGCTTGTCTTCTTTGGGAAAGAGGCACCATTTTCAGCTTGACTTAACAAACTACCAGTCCCATGGTTGGCCCTTCTTCCAGACAAAAAAAAGAAAAAGTTAAGCAACCAGCCTTTGCCACTACAGCAGGCTAGCAGCTTGCCTCAGCCGCAAGTGGGTGACTCTGCTGTGACCATTTGTTGTACCTCTGACCACTCATCCTTTAAACTGGATCCCTCAGGTGTAGTACCTGCAGCCACTATCAACAGGAGGTTAACCATGTTCTCTGAAGATGTTGAGGTCCTCTCAGTGGGAAAGGACAGCCACTCATGTCTGTCTTGGGAGAGGGAACAGAGAAGGCTTCCATGTTGTGTCAGAATGCTGGGCACATCCCTGGGAAGTTGCTGCTGCCATTTGTAACAGTGTTAGCCCCATTTCTTCCTGTCAGAAAGAAACAGAAGACTAAGCATGTGTCTGCTAATCCTCAAATTTCCTTAAGCAGGAATTGTTTACTGGGTCTGTCTCAGGTCTTAATTCAAGCTAGCGATCTTTCTTGTAAAGTAGTTTCTCATAAAAGAAAGAAGTATAACAGTTTTCCTAAAGAGATTCAAGACTCTGAATATGAACAGGAAGAAGAAAAGACATATACAGAGTTTGTCTTCAGATTTCTGATTCAGACTCAGAGGAGAGCTCAGTTTCTGATTTTCACTGTGGGGGAATCTCTTTCTCTGAGGCTATTACTAGAATGTGCCAATGTTTTCATTGGGTGAACACTGGAGGTTTCTCAGTCCCTCAGAAAATACCATGAGCTGTTACAGGAGGAATTTCCAGAACCTATACCCACTGGTCCTGTTCTGTCTACTTTAGAGGATGTGTGTGTTACTGCTTGCAAGTTTCCTGATAGTCAGCTTCCCTTAAAATGACAGATAGGATGTATAATGTTCCTCAGGTTTTTATACACTATTCCCAAACCTGACCCAACAACTATAGCTTTAGTTGATCCTACTGCTGCTAAACACTTGGTTACTTACATTCTTACTTTTTTTCTGATAAGGATGAGAAAATTATTAAGTATGGGAACAAGTGTATACTTCTAAGTTATACGGCTTTGATTTTCAGAACTTTGAGTTGTCAGTCATGTCAAAGTTTGTTCTGACTAATTGTGAAAGTATGAAGAATGTTTCATCTGCAGTTCTACTTGTGAGGAAAAATCTACTTTAAATAACTTAGTTTCTTCTATTGCACAAGTCACTACTCATTGTTTGTAATGTGCATATGACTCTGTAGATACTTCTTCTTTCCAATGGAAACTAGATCAGGGAGTCTTCCAAGAGCTGATTTATCTGTGTGGAGTTCCTCAAATAGACATCTTTGCCTCCTCTCTGAATAATTAACTGGCAAGATTATATTCCAGGGCTTCATGCAAGAAGGCTTGGAAGACAGATGCCTTTTCTTTTCCATGGACTGGAATGTTTCTGTGAGCTTTTTTACTTTTTTCACTAATATCCAAGATACTTCTGAAGATTCAGAAGGAATCCACCCAAAATTGTTGTGGTGACTCCCTTCTGGCCTTAGTGGTTTTCCCTTCTTTTGAAAATGGCCAGGGGCAATTTTCCACAAGCTTCCTCACAGACTGGATTTACTCACAGAAGAACTGGGTGTTTGATGCAGTCCAGCATCCGTCAATTTCACTTGACCACCTGGATAATTAGATCTTAATTCCATTTAGGCACTTGTTTACTGAGGACATCCAGCTGGTACTAATGGAGGCAGGAAAGCCTGGTACTAGAAAATCATCTATTAGCAAATGGAAAAGTTTTTCTAGCTGGTGCCCACAATATAACCAGCACCCCCTTCATGGATAGTTGTTCTCTGATTTTACAATATTTGAGTGAGTTGTTATCCTGTCATCATCATCATCATCAGCCCCCTTTTTCCCATTTTTTCAACATGGGGTCAGGGTATCATGTTAACTGTTGCTAACTCTCTCGATTCAGTGCCACACTCCTGCCTTCTTCAATACTCATGCCTGACAGTCGCAGATATTCTTTCACAGAATCCATCCACCTCTTTGCTGGACATCCTCACTTCCTATTACCTTCTTCCTGTCTGTCCCAAATCTTCCTCACCAGATTGTGCTCTGCTTTTTTACACATGTGCCAAAACCACTGTAGTCTGTTCTCTTTGATCTTTCCTGGAATTTGAGGTACTTTGGCTTTTTCTCTTATGTCCACATTTCGTTGTCCCACAGTGTGCATCCTACCACCTTTCTCAGGCACTTCATTTCCATCACCTCTAGCTTTTTCAACTGTTCTGCCTTTACTGCCCAGGTTTCTGTACCATACAGTAGTACTGGTTGCACCACTGTCTTGTACACCTTACTTTTCAGCTTCTTTGGCATTCTTCTGTCATAGACTACACCTGATACTCTATGCCAGTTGGCTGCAGCCCCTATGATTCTAGCTTTGACCTCTTCATTCAGACTACCCTTCTCCTCAACCACCCCTCCCAGATGCTTGAAGCTGTTTACCTGTTCCACTATCTTCCCTTCTATCTCTATTCTCAGCTTCTTCTGATTTCCACAATTTGCTGCCATTACCACCATCTTATCTGTGCTTAGTTTCATCCCATGTGTTTTCAGAATTGCATTCCATTATCATATCCTTTGCTGAAGTTCTAGCTCAGAGTCTGCCTGTACTGCCACATCATCTGCATACAGCAGCTTTGTTGATCTGTCCCCTCCAACGCTGAGCTGTTATCCTGTGGCCTTTCTTATTCCTCTTTCATGGTTCATTTATCAGCCATTTCAGCATATCTGCCCATGAATCCTCCTCTCTCAATGCAGCCTCATGTCAAAATGTTTTTGAAAGGGGTTTTGTACAACAGTCCTCCAAGTAAACTGGTGGCCCCTCTTTGGGATCTTGATTTTGTGTTAGAGAAGTTAAGACTTGCTCCATTTGAACCAGCTAACCTGGAAGACTTGAGGTTCTTAACATGGAAAACAGCCTTACTGATTACTCTGGCTTCTGCAAGAAGAGTATCTGAGTTGCAGGCTCTTATGGTGAGTCAACCCTATCTCTTTTTCTACAGGGATAGGGTTTCATTGAGAACTAATCCTACTATTATGTCTAAAGTAGTATTTGAGTTTACTTTAAGTCAAAATACCATCTCTCTGTTTTCTTTAGAGAACCTAAAAATGAGGGAGAGAGGATAATCCATACCTTGGATGTCCACAGACAGCTCAGGTACTATACTGACAGAATGAAATCTTTCAGATCTTTGGATCAATTGTTAATTTCTTGTGAAGGTAAGAAGAAGGGACAACTATTGTCAAAACAGACTATTTCCAAATGGTTGAATAAGGCTAATACATTTTGCTATACTCACCACAACAAAACTATTCCAGGCATGGTCAAGGCTCACTCTACCATGGCATTGGCTTCATCTATGGCTTTTTGGAAGGGGTTGGATTCTAGAAGTATTGTAGAAGCTTTGCCTTAGTCCTCTGTAAGTACTTTTACAAAGCACTATAAGCATGGATCCTTTTCTACATCCAGGTCTGTTTGTTCTAGGACCATTTTCCAGGGGATTCTGGAATCTTCTCCTTCCATCTTCCAGATGTAGTAAGGTAGGGTAACCTACCCATATAGTCAAGCCTACTGCAGAAGTGATCAATATGATGAACACAGCACTGTTGTCTAAGTAAACTTATCATTACAGTAGGTATTTGAATATTTACTGATACAGTGGCATTCAGAGTTAGATTTTGAGCACCAGCTTTGTAGAACAGGTGAATCTTATTAAAAAGTTACTGATACTATCAGCTATTGACTGGATATTGTACCATACCTATGTTAATTTAATGGTAAATTTCATCACAAAAGAGTATATTAATTATAACAGTAGATGTTTAAGGGAGAGGAATTCCTTACCAACGAGGGCACCTACTCATCACCCTCATTTCGGATTTGGATTCTACAGTATGACTTGACGCATTTTTGTAACCAGAAAGGTCACCTTGTGTGATTATAGTACAACAACTGTTACTATATACATAACTGTTTGTTTGCTGTGAACATTCTTTAAGAATAAAGAAATTTGTCACTCAGAGGTTCTGAAAAGGGCACCTGCCATTAGGTCATCTAATGTATGAATTTTGACTACACCATCAATACAATGGTGAGTAGCAGGCTACATATTATGATGTACTGATACTGGACCCTTTCCAGCCATGACTCAGGCCTCAATGACTATGCGGTTAATACAAAATAGATGGGCAGCTTAGAGTAGCCAGTCTATAAGCATGCTTTTTTTTTTGGGGGGGGGGATTCATTACCTGGACAAAACTCACAGACAAGATTAAACCTCTGGGACAGAAGTGATTAGGCAAAAGCCTTACCCAGTGCACCACAGTGGTGCTCAAAATAAACTTACTTTTAAATATCTACCGTTTTGGTGTGCACCTTCACATAACTGTAGTTTACTTTGAATTGAATGAAATACCTCCCTTACATGCAATGCCATGGTGCAGTTTGTACAATATACATGGTTGCTATCCTTTGGACAACATTGCAAATTCTTCCATCATTAACACCTCTGTTCTAAGCTGAAGCTAAAGGCATTATGAAATACACACAAGTGTGTGTGTGTGTGTGTGTGTGTGTGTGTGTGTGTGTGTGTATGTGTGTGTGTGTGTGAGTGTGTATATCTGTGCCTGTATTTATGTTTATTTTCTTATGGCTATTACATTTTGAATGAAAGCCTACATTAGTTGTAGAGCACACATCCAGCAAACAATTCTTCTAGACACTATAAGGATTCCATTCCTTGTGATTTTCAGTTTGTTTCTAAGAATGCTGTTATTGTAGTTGTTTTGTCTATGACACATTTGATCAGATGTATTAACTCCTGGAGAATGCACATTATTAACTTGCCATGCAATTTAAACCTTCAGCTATACTGTAGTAATCAACAATTCCAGCTTATTTTATGACCATAAAAATATAACACAATTTTTGAATTAAGAGTTATTTTCATCAGCATTGTATATTGTCCATCTATAAAAAGCTTGCATCATTCTACTGCATAAATGCAACCCAGTGCCTTAATCGGTATTGGCATCATTTGCACAGGGGAGCATCTGTAGCCATTCTTGTGTAAAGCATCGGTAATATTCCTCTGTGAATATCTCATCTTGATGGCCGTGGAACCAGCAGCCTCTTTAAGAGTCTCAATAAATGCTCATAATTGCTGCATTAAACTTCAGTTTATTATTTTTCTCCAGGTGCAGGTATGCGGATGATATGAAACCCAACTGCATTTACATACAAATTGAAGATTTTTATTAATCAGCCCAGTAACAGGAATCAAACAGCAACACTCCATCAGGTCTTTAAATACATTTGGTGACATTTTTACCATGCATTAGCATGATAGGGCAAGCAGAGTATAATGTACCAATGATTGCTTTTCCATTGAAAGCACAAACGGTTTCATTTTTCCTGTCATCTCAAATAAGTGTTAAAGAGGGTTTGGAGGCTATTGTGTACGGTCCTTATGCTAGGGACTTACAAACACTGATGGCCATATTAAATAACCATTAGTAACACGGCTTAGATCAGTATGACAGCCCTCTCTTCAGAATTTATTCTTTGATTTAAAGTGAAAGCAATCTGTGCCTGCTTTCATAAAGTCCAACAGCCCCCTCCATTTTTCCTCAAACAAAATAAATTACAAGAGTAATTTTATGAGTGCTAAGATAACTGTCGTTAACAAGCACTTAATTAAAACGTACAATAAATAGCAGGCTGTGCTCTTATCTCGTCTTCAGAGCTGCAGCAGTCTGAGACTGTGAATGCACAGCCCTGCTGTTACACAGCTTGTTTACAGATTAATTGCTTTTCTGTCTGGCGAAAGCTGATTCTTCTTCAGCCAGATCGTAAATGACCAGATAGGGACTTTATCAATCAAGCCAGTGGTTCATTGATCACTTATATTCAACACAACAGGCCCTGTTTACACAGGATGAGTAGTGGTGTTACATTTGCACCTGTTTTGTCCAAAAGAAAAAAACTGCTTGTTATTTAACTAGTTAAAAGAGACAATAGAGTGATAATTTATGCTCGGTTTTGTAACATACACCTTTTGTAGTCGTGAATATACTCTTAAAAAGCAGTAGTCACCTGTTTTTTTTTTTTTTTTTTTGCACTGAAGAAAGTCGCAAAACTGTAATTTGTTATTTAGGTGTACTGGGGGCAGAATCCAGATACATGTAGTCATCAACATAGTTCCAAAATATTCTAATGAAGACAAAGCTAAAGAAGTGTGTTTTTTATTAGCCATATTTGAATATTATGTTTTATCAACTTACGTTTGTTTACTATTGCATAAAATACTGGTATTAGGGCACATGCATGCACACATGTATTGTACTAGCCTGGCAGTGCAAATTAAACAACATTCTCTGCTAAATCCATGTACATTTTTACATAGTTATTAGAAAATGTTTGGCTTCTCACAAATGCTTTTTACTCAGCTTATGTAAGGGTTAGATGCATGTTACATATCTTTAAAAAGAACAAAGTAATGCCTAACGTACTGCTCTGTATTAGGAAGTGTGCAAAGCCATACAATTTTATGCTGAATATATATTTTTATCAACAGCAATAATGGAAAGGAACTAAATGAATATACTGAGAAAGAATTCTTTGTAAAGGGAGGTATGACAACCTTAAATGATTAAGATTTGTCCTTAGAATATAACTGTATGTATCTTGAAAAAAAACATCTGAACATCTCATGTTGAGTTTTATTCTTGTGTTCATGAAGAGGAACGGCTGTAAAGTGAGTTCTACTTCTCTGATAACATAGAGTGCTGGCGGGTGACCTCTAGTCTGAGAAGTTACAGGGCAACATTTCTATTAGCAGTTTAATTTTGTATATAAAAATATGTTCACTGGACTATCAGAGATGAAACAAGCATATTTTGTGGATCTCACATAGAATCAACAGTACAATAAAAGGAAAGCAGGATTAATACATTTAATGAAATGAATAAACAATGCTGTTAAATTGTGAATATGGTTTCACAAACCCATCCACCATACACCCGTTCACCCCAACCCCTTTTTCCGATTTTTGCATGTGGGGGAAGGGTGACATCCATTCCTGTAAATAAGAGACATGCTAAGGAAGCTTATTTATACTGAAGCAATAGTTATACTATGGTGAAATTGTGATGTATTATGTTTCTTGACATGGATTTTAGATTCTTCATTTATATCTCTATATATCTATCTATCAATGTATGATCTTCCGCTATATCCAATATATAGATACAATAGGAAATTATACCCATGTTACTTGGTTGTTGACATTTTTATGAAACTATGAACATTTTGACCATTTCCATAATAATTATATGAACAACAATTAGTAGCTAGATAGGTGTACTAGACAGAGTTCATGGAATCACAGGCAATAATGGTGTCTGTCATGTAAACTTAAATTGATAGCTTGTAGCAACTTGTCTGCAGTTATTAATGTCAATATGCACACACAAAAGAAGATACTGAGAGGTGTCAATTTGCTGATCCAAGAGGAAACACTAAAAGGGTATCTCCCCATTAATCCATCTCAAACAGAGCACCTCGGTGACCCCCTTCAAGCGCAACCTTGATGAGTGGATGGAAAACCACAAATTTGTCCCAGGGGTTCCACCTGTGTCCCTCATTGACATGGGCAACAGGTGCTGACTGAGGTTTCCTTTTGGGGATAAACTCTTGGCTAGGCTTGTAATGGCCCTGAGTAACTTCCTATGATCCTATGATCCCATACCCCATTTACACATCTAATAATCCCTCCCCTTTCATCTAGTACCCTACTATGCGGATACTTACTAAACTCAATCAATCTATGCTGATGGATAAAATTCTTATGCAAATATGTAAATATATAATTTCTCTGTAAAAACATTATGTGTATATTTCCTTTGTGCATGCATTCTATTCCATGTCTTTAGCTTGCTGTATAATAGTTTTTTTGTAATTATTTTGACTCAAATATTTTAATTTCTGTAAACCGTCCGTGAATGGAGCTTTTCTCCTCCAGACTCCACTGAAACCAGTTAACAAATGTCAATAAATAAGTAAATCCTATGACCTCTCTATCATTAGTGTTAAACATTAGCTGATTACTAAGAATTTTTAGCAGAGTTGTGTTCACATCATTTCAAAAGTCCTAGACCGATGGTCTCAAATTCTTGAATATCCCATGGCGTATAATATATTCTATGAGACTTCTGGGGATAAGTGTTGCTGCAGCATTATAACCGTGAGAAAAAGTGCCTAACCTACTCACTATCACATCATCTGACTTGCTTTTGTATCTCTTGTCATATTTTCATAGTTCATGATAGGGATATCTGTTATATTATATCTTAGTTAATTTAACACCCAAATATATAATTCATTTAGCATGCCATCTCATTTCCATAGTCGTCTTTAGCCTTCCCATAGGTCTTTATCTAAAAATCAATACTTTTGACTTGTTTGAGTTATGCTCATATGCTGCTCGTTTTCAGAGTTCTTGAAATACCTGATTGGTTGCCATTATTGGCTGCCAGTACTGACTTCTCTGGACTATTTATCATCAATAACTTGTCATCAACATACAGGCTGGATCCCATAATCTGACACCAGGTATGTCCAATTCCTTTTCAGTCTTGATCTTCAGCAGCACTGAAAGTAAAGAAACTAGCAGACTGCAAATGGGCCTTCCATCTTGTGGCTTATATTTTTTGAAAGCAAGATTAGTCACTTTTGTTCACCATTCATTGTGCAATACCACCTTTCTTATAATGCTACTTGCTTGTTTCCGGGTGGAAACCAAATTTGCAGCAACAACAGATCAAGCTTGACCCGGAATCCAACAAGCAATTATTTAAACAGTAGAATTTTATTCAGATAAAATCTCTGTTAGCGCTTCAGCTAAAAAGCCTTTTCAGAGTATAAAACAACACAAATAACACACATCCTTTATATACAAAACAATTTCCTCTAATTATTCAATAAAATAAATAAAGCAATTGTATCATTACAAAACATTTAACCAATTAAAAACCTCCAATTACATTCTGTATAAGTTTCATACTTTAATATAAAAATAGATTATTTTTGTAATACTTTAAGCTTCATATGAGAAGTACTGAACCTACCCACCTTAACCTGTTCTAATATATTGACCGGAAGTCCTTCCACATTGCAACCATGATATTCTTTAAAATGTGCAGCAACTGGTCTCTCCATCGTACCTGTCATTATGTCCCTAATATGTTGTAAAATTCTAACTTTGAATGCCCTTTTACTTTCACCCACATAATATTTATTACATTGGTATCTAAGTACATAGACACCCCCTTAATGTCACATCTAAAATGTTTAGTCTCTCATATTTTTTCCATTAATATTTGGGAATAGCCTGGTATCAGTGCAGTACTACACTGGAAAAATAACACATCTGTGGCACGTTTTGTGCTCCTAGTCCTGCCAGGGCCTGCAGGGCTGGATTCACTTATGGCAATTAACTATAATTGGCAGCTTGCTTTCTCAGCAGTTACCGACCCACCAACTATGTCTCTAATTCTCATAGGTGTCTTCATGTTTTCCACAGGGGGCAGACAGCAAAGACTGGTCAACTTCAGCCGAGCTGAGAGGGTCATTCTGCTTCAGCAGTCAGGATTCATGGGTGCTGCCTGTTAGGGAGAGGGGTGTTCACAACATCTGGGACATGTCAGTTCATAACATCAATGCTGTTGGTGGGAATAATAGCACAACACAGTACTGTGGCTGACATGATCAGGCAGGCATGGAAGAAAGCACACAGCACAGCAGCAGAGTGCTCAGCCACAAGAGGGGGGCACCTCCCATGTAGGCGTGACTGATGTGTGATGGCAGGCCACAAATACCAAGGCAGATGTTTCCCATGGGATCATCAGGTGTACAGGCGCATGGGAATGGCAGCAGAAGAATGTGTGTGCTCCACATCTGCAGAGTCTCTGTCACTGTTTACATGCACAACACAGGGCCTCACAGACAGCATGGGTATTCACATTTATTGTTTTTGGATTGCATTGTCTATTCACAGAGCAGACCCCTGCTGTAGTAACACCTACGCAGATGATGTCAGGATAACTGGGTGGTGTCAGCACCTATGCAGGCTCTGAGAATGATAGCTTGACACAACCTGAATCACACTCAGATGACACGTGGCACTGTCTCTTGCCCTCTTGTGTATCACGTTTTCCTCACCTGAGCTATAGGCTGTATAGCATGAGTGCTCGCCATCCTAACTGGGAGATGGTCACCCATATCTGTGAGTACCAGCAGTGCTCCCCCCTGTGGCTGCAATAGTAGAGGACTAAACTGCATCTCATGCCTTTACCCTCACCAAATGGTAGCAGACAATCATGGCACCATCATGTTTTGCATTTGGCCCCAGGTATGTGGTTAGAGGTCAATCAATAGATATGAAGGGCTATCATCCAGGTGCAGTCTGCTACTATCCAAACCAACATGGAGATGATTGCTGTAGTGCACAGGTTCAGTGATGATGTCACTCAACACTACTAGTACCTTGGCAAGGCCACTGAGTCCAGTAACAGTGCCATCGTAGCTCACATGAGGACTGTTGTGGCACATGACTTCTTTATCCACTTTTGTGTGGAGGATAGCAAGTGCTAACTTTTCTGCTCTGTCCAGCGGTGTTGTGCATGAATAGGGATCTATGCAGGGTAGTTGTCTCAAAGTAGACTCTAGGGTTATCTCACACTACCCCTCCATATCATGGTCAGCAGCAACTGCCAGAGTCCAGGGGCAGGATATCTTCTCAGCAGAGGCCATTAAAGTCTCACATAGTAACACAATAGCCATGTCATAGAGGCCATGTAGTTCTACTACACCAAGCCAGCACAGTGGCCACAGATCACAGTCATGTAGTAGGAATCCTTTCCACTAGTGGTCCCATAGTGCCACTGCATCCCTGTCACTGAAGAACGCTGTCTGTGATACAGAGTATCGCTTGCCACAAGACCTCAGTCTCCACCTACAGTGACATTCCCACCCTCTCAGTATGGAATATAAAACTGGGTGTCATTGTGTCTGTTGACATTTGTTTAAATGATGATTACTGTTAACCACTGCTTCCTCCTTCCTTTGTGATTCATGTGAAGATACATACATACATAGAAATATTACAAGCATGGGCATTAATGTCCTTCTAGCTTGTCAATATACCAAAACACTTGTTCTCATAATAAGTGTCCAGGTTGGTCTTAAATATATCTAAACTAGTACTTGCTTTAATGTAATTTGGTAGTATGTCCCATGCATCAGCTATTTTGTCAGAGAATTAATTAGTACACTTCTCATTCCTATAGAATCTTCTACATAGGTTGTCTGACATTTCTCTAGTACTTTTTGATAATCCCAAACATTCTCAGAGGTAGTTGTCTCTAAATACCCTATGCACCTGAATAAGATCTCCTCTTAGATATCTGTAAAAGACACTGTACAAGTTCAGATATTTTAGTCTTTCATAATAACTTAAATTTTCACATCCATGGATGCTCTTGGTATATTTCCTCTGTACTATTTCCAGGTTACTCATGCTTGTTTTCTTATAGGGTTTCTGTATTGTTATTCCATACTCAACTTTGGATCTAATGTAACTAACAAACAATGACCATCATTTTTAATTTCCTAGACTTTATAAATCGTTTTATACAACATGTAGTTCTATAACTATCATTAACCAATTGGTTGAAATGATTAGAAAAACTCATAGCGGAATCTACCCATGTACCCAGTTCCTTAAATGAGCCTACAGTTTAAATCACTGTGTGCTGTATTAAATATTCACCTTTTAAGTTATGTCTCCCATATCTCATGCTCTTAGTTTTTGATGTATTTATCAGCATATTATTCTCCTGTGCCCAAATGGTTAATTTAGTCAAGTTATTTTGCAGGCATGCCTTTATCTGTAACACATGTAATCAGTTTACCCAATTTCAGGTCATTTGCATGTAGACAGTAGCACACCTCAGATGAAAAAGTTAGGTCCGAAAGATATAATCTAAACAAGTAAGGGCCTAGGACAGAGCCCTGTGGGACACCCTGACTGTAACCAAGGATTTCACCTGTCCAGTTGCTGTATGATACTTGCCATGTCCTATTTGTAAGCCATGCATCTATCCATCTTATCAAGATTAAATCAATGCCTAGTTGTACTAATTTATTGATCAGTGTTTTGTGTATGACCCTGTCAAATGCTGAAGTTACATTTATATAAATTACATCACAGCACAATTTTTAATTCATAGCTGTTATTATATTGTTATAGAACATCATGTTACAGGTGGTAATAGATCTATATTCAATGTATCCATGTTGATACATGGTTTCATGTTCCAAATTATCCAGTTTTGACAATAACTTATCCAATATTACCTTCTCCATTACTTTTCCACAATATGAATGTAGACTTAAGATGTCTGCTGCACGGTGAAACCTGATGATGTACTTCTCAGTCACAGACATTAACACTACATGCATCATGCTTATTCCACATGACACTGCATTGTCACTGTGTACTCCTCATAGGCCCATAGAGCTGGACTAGACACCATCCTTGCCAGTACTAACATACTGTGTCAGTCACCATCTGGTGGGGGGGGTAGAGCAACTGCTACTTACTGTCTCTCAGCCTCAGTGCTGTCACTGGATGATTTTAGTGACTATTACAGGATGAGCTGTGGCAGGTTTTGAGGTTCCTAGAATGAATGGCTGTGCTGCAGGCTTCCTAGTATTCATGTAATATAGCATGCAGCATGCTGTGAATATCTTGTAAACAGTGGCAGCAACATACTACAGATTCAAAAAGCAGAACTGAGCCTTCATCAAGGGTGGCGCATGCTCTCTAAATTACACCACTGTTTAGTGATGTTGTGCAGGTTCCTTTTGGTTATCATCAAACAGGGCTCTGGTAGGTATTCTGTATCACCTATAACACACTAAAAATCTATCTGGAGGAGGGGGAGATGTTTGCATGATGTCTTTGGCTATATATATGTCTGCTTGGGTCTACTTCATATGTTCGAAATTTTGGAACAACGCAACTCTGATCATCGCAGACCAGGTCCCTAACTAATGTACACTCACCTTACCCACTCCCTAACCCTAAGGTCCCTAACTAATGAACACTCACCTTACCCGCTCCCTAACCCTAAGGTCCCTAACTATCGCACACTCATCTTACCTGCTTCCTAACCCTAAGGTCCCTAACTATCGCACACTCACCTTACCTGCTCCCTAACCCTAAGGTCCCTAACTATCGCACACTCACCTTACCCGCTCCCTATCTCTAAGGACCCTAACTACCACACACTCACCTTACCTCGGTCCGTTCGCATACTTACCTTAACCCGGTCCGTCATCTTCACACCACAGTCAAGGAAATAGCGAACCCGCAGAAACGGCCCACCGAATACTTTCCCTAGGAAAATATTCGGTGTTCTGCAGCATCGTTATTTCAAGCGTTCGCTGAATTGGGGTCAATATTATAACATTCGAAGTTTTAAGACTTCGATGTTATAATATAGACCTCTTATTTGTGCCATATACCCTACACTGTAAATATTAATTCTGTCCCTTCTTACTGTTAGATACTGGATACTCGATTGTCCATTTAGCAATCTATATGCCATTTGTCCATCCTTCAAAGTTCAAAATATATTTTTTGAAAACTCACTTTCTCACAAGCATTTGTTTTGTTTAAAAGATGCCATTATGCTTTTCTTATTCCAAGGTGAATCGCCAGTGTTGATTCGAGTATGTTTTCCTTCATAACTCTTCCATGCCCCCACACAACTGGTACACATGCCATGTAACATGATTCAAACACGTTTCTTTCGAATCTTTTTCATAGTTAAAATAACACATTTGTTTTGTGGATATCCTTTCTCTGAGCACTTGTTTTCCCAACATGGAAGTAATTCTGCTTATTTTATTTCAAGGTTATATGTCTGGATGGTTGTGTATCATTTTGTCAAAGGTAGCTTTGACTGAAAGAAAAAAAAACGCAGGTACGTTTAATTACTCTACTTTTGATGGAACATATTTTTGACTGAAAACCCATTTCATTGAAAACATTCTATACAACATATGAATCATAAAAAGCTTTTTTTTTCAGGGGACAAGCCTACTGCACCCCCAAAGTGAGGACTGCCCCACCCCCACCTTTATTGTATATTCTAATTCCATGGTCTCTCACCCATTGAGAAAACAAAAAAACAAATCACCAGACGCACTAAATTAGTGCCGATGCACAAACTGAATTATCTACATATCTGGAGTACAGTTTGACTGTAGACATCACTAATCCACACAAAATCTAAATTACATTCCTAGCAACTCCCATGATCAAAACTTATACCTGAAATACCAGATATCGATTTCCACATTTTTCAGTGAAATGACTTTTCATTCAAATGTACATTCAATTAAAAGTACATTCAGTGGTTTCTACCTACTGCTTTTTCATTCATTCAAAGATACCTTCATTGAAATAATACCCACCCAACTGGGCTTACTCCATGTCTGTTTTTTTTTTTTTTTTTAAGTCCTTCTAAGCCCTTGCCCAATAAACAATTATACATTATATCTAGATCACATTAAAGTATTTTACTCTACTCATCTTCCATACACACCATCCTAGAACACCTACTGGAAAAAATAGGTCAGATTTGAGGCTTTGTGACCACATGACACCCCATTCTATTATTAGTACATTTACCTATCTTTGACTCTGCTAATTCATCAGTTCCCACACTGCCCAGATTATCTAACACAAAAATGCACATCTTTATTCAGTAGTAGCATCAAAATCTACATTCCATCCGAATTTGCTACATGCCAAAAAATTTGCATTAAACGTAGTATGCAAGAATGGTATAGAGATGATTTACCAAAACTCTATTAAGTGATGTCCTGTTTCTTTGAAAGGCAGTTGCCTACACTGAAAAAGTCAACAAAGTCAGTACTGCCCATATTTAGCAAACCATGTTTCTCTCATCTAACTCAAGAGATTCCAAATCACACCCCCACCATACATGCACATATTTAACACCAGTCTGAGTATTAAGCTTTTGTTAAAGTTTACCATCCAACATCAACAGTTTAACAGAATTTATGAAGGACAGGCTTTAACATCTTCTCTAAGATGGACTTATTAATTGCAGGATGAAACTATAAATCAGTGTTTTTTAAGAACATTACATTATGTCATCAGAAACCATAATTAATAGGTTTTCAGAAGGAAACACAATTATTCTTCTAGTTTCATCATGTTGGTTTCTACATACAAAGCCTCATCTGTAATATGTATATTAAGTTTATTAATGTATAATAAAAATCTTTTAGCTGTATGAAAGTTTCTTTTTCCTGGTTCCCCACAGAGAAGTCATTACATATTATAGGTTCATAAGTTCATAGGTAGGTATTAGGCTGTTGGACTAGGGCCTATATAAGCCTAGCCAAACAGTACCCTGGCTTTTTCCACCCAAGAAAATTATCTTCATGTGCCCCTGTCAAGCAGAACCACAGAAGTGATCCCCGGAGTGAATTTCCTATCTCCCATCCACTCATCAAGATTTTACTTGAAGAGTGCTAATGAGGAGCTTTGTTTGACATAGATAGGTAGTTTGTTCCAGAGTATGGGAAGTCTCTGGGACAGGAATCTATCCTTCCAGCATGTTCTGTTTATTGTGGTGACAAGGTTTAGGTCCCTAGAGTGTGTAGCTTGGAGGTATTGGGATTTCTTTAAGTGGAGCATGTCCAACAGCTCTGGGTTTGACATAGCTTTGTATGTTAGGCAGAGATCACCTCTGAGTAGGCGATATGCGACGGAGTAAAGCTGGAGTTATTTAAGACGGTCTGCGTAGGGCATCTGTTTGAGGCCAGTAATCCTCTTTGTGAGGTATTTCTGTGGCCTATCCAGTTGTTGTAGATGTCTTGTGAGGTACATACCAAAAGGGGCTTTGTACTGTATAATGGGTCTAATGAGTGATGAGTAGAGGGGAACAATGACTTATTTTTTTCCTGGATGGGAAACCTTTTGTGAAGAGGTGTGCCACATAGAAGGATTTCCTGACTACTGTGGCGATGTGATTATCAAAGGAGAGACTACTGTCCACCTGTGTCCCAAGGTCTGTTATCACACTTTTGGTGTTAATTAGACTACTGCCTATGTGGTAGTTCATGGGTACAGAGTTTTTACCAAAAGAGATGACAATGCACTTTTTGGCATTGAGCTTGAGGCCATGGCTTTGACATCAGGCATCTGTCTCAGTGAGGCCCTTTTGTAGGATCTCCACATCGTTAGAAGTTTTGATTATGGCTCTTAGTTTGCAGTCATCTGCAAACTTTGTTAGCCAAAGACCTTCTGTGTTAGCCTGTACTTCAGAGAAGTAGATACCAAACAGGAGAGGACCTAGAACTGAATGCTGTGGGACTCCACTTGTCACTGGTCTGAAGTTGGATTTGGAGTCTGCTACTTTCACAGTGTAGGTTCTGTCAGTGAGCCAGTTGCCAACCCATCTTGTGACATAGGGATTTATACCTAGTTTAGTGAGTTTTATCTATAATTCCAGAGTGGGGGATGGTGTCAAAAGCCTTGGCGAGATCTATATAGGCTGTGTGAACCACCTTACCCTCATCTACAGCTTTGGTGACTGCTTCAAAGAAGTCTGACAGGTTTAAGAGACATGATCTGCCTTTTATAAACCCGAACTGGGTAGGGTCCAGAGTTTGGAGATTACCAATGTCATTGTTTATAAGTTCCATGATGATACATTCCATAGCCTTGCAGACCAGGCTCATCAGGTTAATGGGGCGGTAGTTCCTGGGGTCCGTGGTGGCTCCCCCTTTGTGGAGTGGGATAACCGTTGCTGTGCACCATTCAGTGGGCACAAAGTCTGAGGTGAAGCTATGACTGAACATGGTACTCAGGTGGGGTGCCAGTTCGTTCTTTTGTTCATGTAGAACGCAGCCTGGGATGTTGTCAGGTCTCATGGATGCTGTGTTCTTGGCTTTTGCTGGACTTTGTTATCCCAGAAAGTACATGTTTTATCTGAAATCGGTTAAAGCACTTTTTCCTTCTTTCATTTTTTATAAAATTTAAAAAAACTTTATTGTTAGCCACTCTTTGACAGCTCTATCTACAGATTTACTGGTCCATACTGAGTTTTCCTGCTTATTTCCAAATGCCTTTGTTGTTGTAATTTAAAGATTTGTTGACAGAAAGGAATGCAGAAAACCCAGTATGGCACTGTTTGCCTTATAATGCCTGTACCCACATGCTTTTTGATTAAATCCATTTATAAATTTCCATTGAAACATGTTTTAACTCTTGCAGAATAAATTTCAAGCTCAGCTGAGGAGGCAGTTTATCGTTCACTCTGCTGCAATCATACTCAGCTACCTTGTACTTTTAAGCTTAGTCTAAACTACTGCAGATGAAGCTACCTGCATTCCAGTTGTGGGGATGTGAATCTCTTTTAAATGACTCGCTCATGGGCTATACCTCCCTATTCATTTAAAGGGAATTATAAAAAATGCAGCAGGCCTGATCTTTCCTTGCAACCAATCCAGAACTCTTTAAACTAAGGTAATAGATCAAATCAAAGTTTGTTAAAATCAAGATGGTGCATTCTCAAGACTGGCAAGTTAGTGAACTGCACAGGTGTGGTGCCTGAGATGATCAAAATAATAATTTCCTAAAAATCTTAGCTACATTCTCCAAACTACAGGTAGTCTCTTTCCAGTCAAATGAAGGTGTTAAGTTGATTAACAGTGTGTTAGCAGAAGAACCCACTTCACTTAGAGTTCAGTATGTCAGTAGCGAAACATTCCGCACTGACATCCAGTTCATTGGAAGCTGGTGCGGACTCCATAGCAGAGGAGTGAAGTGAGCATGATGGGTAATATCTAGTAGGAATCTAACTATGGAGGTCTTCACCTGTTGCAGATGATTAAGGTCAGCGTTTGGAAGTTCCAGCTAAAGGCCATTAAGATAATCTCAAAGTAAAGAGATCAAATTATGAATTACTAGAGCAAAATGCTCAGATGAAATAATATACTTTAGGAAGAAAGCATAGTTAAACACCACTGTCACCTAGTCCTTAAGTGGCAACAAGCCATCAAACATTATCTGATCTGCTCTATAAATAACAATTAGGGTTAGACTTGGATGGACTTATGGAAGTATGGAACGTCTTGGTTAACATCTTAGAAACACCGAACATGACATCACCTATATCTCATTTAATAAAATATGGCATTGAAGCTGTCCTGAAAGGATTTAAGGGCTGACATGTGATCTTCAAGGAAAGTGAGGTGGAAACGAGTATCAGATGCCACCAAATCAACAACTTTGATTTGTTTTGGTCATCCTTGTGATTGTGCACCACTCTGGACATTCGGCTACAGTCTTCTATTGTTTTTTGTTTTACCTAGTGTAGATTATGTAGAGCATTGTCTCTAAAACTAAATCATCTTTGAATCACTTTCTACATTGAGGAGGGAGAGATGAGTCAGAGTGACACTGCTCCTAGTAGAGGTCCGGTGACTATGTTACTGTAGACCTAACAACACCTTGTATAGGAATGGTCTGTTCTGGTGCTCTGCCGCTGTACATGCAGAACAAGGTGGAGGCCATTGAAAAAAAAAAACAGTTATGGTGTGTGCCCATGTCTACATACAACATAACAGCAGGAATCATATGTTATCAGCCCTGGAGATAGGGGTAGATTAAATAATAGCACAGATATCCAGCGCTGAGCTAAACCAGAGGCTGCAAATAAAAACTGATATAAGAAAAACAGTGGTTACTTATTTATTTGTTTTATTTTACATTTGTTTACTGGGCTGAGTCCATTTTCAGTGGAGGCCCAGAAAGAAAAGCTCCACAAAAAAGTGACAGTACATGCAACATTAGTAACAGTAGATACAGCATAACAAATAATATAAACAACATAAGTTACAGTAGATACAGCATAACAAATAATATAAACAACATACGTTACAGTAGATACAGCATAACAAATAATATAAACAACATTAGTAACAGTAGATACAGCATAACAAATAATATAAACAACATTAGTAACAGTAGGTACAGCATAACAAATAATATAAACAACATAAATAATATAAACAACATACGTTACAGTAGATACAGCATAACAAATAATATAAACAACATTAGTAACAGTAGATACAGCATAACAAATAATATAAACAACATAAGTTACAGTAGGTACAGCAAGTCTAACAGTAGATATAACATCAGATATGGAACTTAACATAGTGATATTATTAACATAGAACCTATGAGTATTAGTTTACATGTATAAAAGGAAAATAATTCTAGAGATATCACACATTTGAGAATAAAAAGCAAAAGAACTTTTTTCTTCTTCAGTTATGTTAGAAACCTCCATGGCAAAGCCCAAGTTTGTTCTGAATTAGTACTTAATGGTGCCACTTACATTGATCCTGCTGACTAGCCAACCTACTAGCTGATAGCTTCAGCACAAACTTCACCCCCTTATCACCCCCAAAAGCCCAGTTGACATCCCTGATACTTGTCCCACACCTCACATATCCATAGATCAAGTGTCAAAGGCCCTATCCAAGGCAAATAACACAGCTTCAATGGGACCTGATAGTATCCCAGGCTGTATTCTGCACTCCAGCAAGGACCAGCTTTACCACTGAGCACCCTATTCAACCACAGCCTAATTATAGGCTTCATTCCAGCAGAGTGGAGAACTGCCATTGTCATCCCCTTGCACAAAGGCGGTGCCACTACTGACCCAGGAAACTATCACCCCATTAGCTTGACAAGTCTGATCTGCAAACCCATGGAGTGTATTATTATGGATTTCATAAACAAAGACATAGGCAATCTCCAAACACTCTACCCCATCCAATTCAGATTTGTCAGGGACAGATCTTGCCTATTAAACCTAGTTGACTTCTTTGAGACTGTCACCAAGGCCCTAGAAGAGGGAAAGTCAGTACATACAGCTTATCTTGACATAGCCAAGGCTTTTGACAGAATTCCCCACTCGGACATCATTGAAAAGCTAACACAACTTGGTTTTAATCCCTATCAAATCTGATGGGTGGCCAGCTGGCTCACAGATAGGACCCACATGGTCAAAATAGGTGCACCACTTCTGACAGCAGACCTGTCACTAGTTGTGTTCCTCAGGGATCTGTCCTGGGACCCCTACTGTTTGGCATCTACTTCTCAAAGGTCCAGGCAAAGACCAAGGGCCTGTGGCTGACCAAGTTTGCAGATGACTGTAGGTTGGGTACCATCACTGACCCCCCAAATGACATTAACATACTGCAAGAGGGTCTCACAATGACAAATAACTGGTATTAAGTCATGGCCTTAAGTTAAACACAAAAAATGTATTATCATACCATTTGGCAAAACACGGTCCTTACTGATTACCACATCAATAGCATCCCCCTAAGGACACAACCCATGATGAGAGACCTGGGTACTCATGTTGACAACAATCTCACATTCGACCATCATGTGGCAGCAGTGGTCAGAAAAGCCTTTTACCTGGTTCATCTCATAAGTAAAGGGATTGCATCCAGAAAAAAGGAGGTTATTACCGCTCTGTACTCTTCCGTCATTGGACCTATAATTGAGTATAACACCCCATTTGGTATGTACCTCTCCAAACACCTGCACCAACTGGAAAGGCCACAGAAATACCTCACAAAGAGAATGCATGGCTTCCAGCACCTGTATTATGCGGACAGGCTCAAATCACTATTACTTTACTAGGTATCATACAGATTGCTCAGAGGTAATCTGTGTCTCCCTTACAAGGCAATATCGGACCCTGCCCAACTAGAGATGCTCCATATCCATAACTCTAACTCCTCATGCATTACCTGCTTGAAAGGCCTAAAGCTAATATGTGACATCAACAAAACCTACGGGAGAGACAGGTTTGTCTCCCACAGGCTGCCCCATCTCTGGAATCGACTTCCCAAACACGTCAAACAGAGTACCTTGTTGAACCTCTTCAAGCGCAACCTTGATGAGTGGATGGGAAACCACAAATTTGTCCCAGGGAATCCACCTTTGTCCCTCAATGACAGGGGCAACAGGTGATGACTGAGGTTTCTGTTTTGGGGATAAACTCTTGGCTAGGCTTGTAAGGGCCTCAGGGCCATTAGCCTAGTAACCTCCTATGATCCTTCATAATACAAATAAGATCACTGTGCAAGAGACGGGCTGAATAATTAATGGAGAGTGTACTTATGATAGCAGGAGTTCAGCCAGGGGTGTTGCATGAGCAGAACCAAGTGTAAGATAATTTTTGAGTAGTTTTTTAAACTGGGGTGTGTTATCAGTGGTTCTAATATTATGGAGGAGGGAGTGCCAGGTTTTTGAGATATAGGAAGAGTATAAGGAGTCTCCTGCAGTGTTGTTAGTTTTAGAGACTTGTAGTAAAGGTTTATTTCATGATCGTAGTGTTGGAGTGTTAGAGTAAGATTGTAGTAAGCTGTGGAGAGATGGAGTCTTTTCGGGGTTATAGAATAATTTTATTTGCCACGATTAATTGGCTGTATGCAAGAAGCTGAGGTAGTTCAAACTAGAAGAACTTTTTGACGGTTAGATAGTGATATGACCTGTGTAATGATCCAGTAGCAGATTTAGCTATTTTGTTATAGCATGTATTCAACTTATCTAAATCTGTTTTTTTTTAGGTTGATAAGGATGGGTGAAGCATATAATAGAGTTGCTAGTGGGGGGGGGGGTACTGGCTATGACAGATCTTGAGGAGTCCGTTAAAAACTTGCAAAATTCAGTCTCAGTGAAGAGATTGCAAAGGCTAATGCTAATAATGAAATCTAATAAGGTGAAAGAGACAAATGAGAGAGAGAGAGGTATATATATATATATATATATATATATATATATATATATATATATATATATATATATATATATATATATATATATGGTTCCCTATTAAAATTGCGAAGGCCCACTTACCTGAATACGTCGACACGTATACGTCAAACCACAAAAATACTGATCGTCCTGAAGCGCGAAATCCAAAATGTCGAATCGTCATGGTTGGCCCTTCTGCGGTATAGCTCCGTAAGGTAAGTGTGCGATAGTTACGGACCTTAGGGTTAGGGTGCAGGTTAAGGTAAGTGCATAGATAGTAATGTATGTAAGGTTTAGTGTAGGGTTAGAATTAGGGTTTTGGTTAGTGTATGTATGTGGTTTATTTATTTTGTTTGGGTAGGTAGTATGTAACACGTGGTGGGGTTGGACAACTATGATGGTTTGAGATTTTGAATTTCGCAGTTTAGAGCATTTGGTGTATTCGCAGTTCAGGTAATATGTGTCGATGATTACGTATTCGCTGAATAGGACTTTCATGGTTCTAACATAGACCCTATATATATATATATATATATATATATATATATATATATATATATATATATATATATATATATATATAGAGAGAGAGAGAGTAGGCAAGTCATAAATACTGATGGATTTACTGCTCATCAGTAAGTCAAATGGCATCAGAAATACTCATTCTAGGGATCTGAACCTCTTCTGCAACATCAACACAATGGTTTGGAGGGACAGGTATAGCTCACAGAGGATACTATTGCTTTAGAACAGACTCACCACTCACATAAAATAAAGTTCATTCCTGCCCAGATTCAAGCGCAACTTGGATCTATGGATGTGAAACAGAAAATTTACCCCAGAACTACTAATGGATAGAGGCAGCTCCTAAATTCTCTATTGCATGCATTGGTCCCCCTCAAATTATCTCTGGTATGATCCCAGTTATTTTCAATGGGGATAATATATAATATTCAACCATGGAATGGATAAGGCCAGTGTCTAATCAAATTTGATCACAGAACCAAAAATTGGCTCGGCTTAAAATGTCTCACAAGGGCAGCTAGTCTAGTATTTATCTATGAGCCTAAAAGTTTTAGACTTGCAGATATCATGTTAGTTACCATGATAACACGGGTCTATGTTATAACAGCGAATGATCAAAAAATCGAATGCTGTTATATCGACTACAAAAGAACGAAAACAAAAAAGAGCGAGCAGCCAGAACAGTGAATTTTTTCAAAAAAACACACACTAAACACTAATTTAAGTGGGGAGCTATGCCCCCCACACCACCCATGTGGGGGGGCTGTACCCCCACACCCCCCTACTTAAATATACCAACTCTGAGATTACACTACAGTGCCAAAAACGGCAAAGTGACGGAAGCTGCCAAGCCACTTCTTTCCCAGGGAAAGAATTTTCTTAAAAGCCGCTTCGTCATTTTGCATTTTCAACATTTACAGTTCAATGAAGACACATTCGACATAATGCTTCTTCATTCTTCTGACAAGAACCCGATAACACATATGTCACCAACTATAAAAATCATCCATATGTGTCTGGTTTAATTCATGGATGAAAACATACACAGCAGCAACATTCCTGCTATACTTCTTTATGTATCTATTAAGCATGATAGTTTAAACCTGCATACATAGTGCTACCAAGTTAAAGTCACTTCATTAGAGTTTAAGCTGTACATACTGTTATTCATTTTGTTGAGCAAAGAGTGAATGTCATTTTATGCTGATGGAAAAGAATGCATTAAAATGAAAATGTTAGAAAAATAAAGCTAACTTTAGATCAATTTCAGTGCAAATACACATAAGGTACTATGAAAACATTCACGAGTTATGCCTACTCAGCAAAGTACTTTCAGACAGAACTTTTTTACTGTAAGGGGAACAAAAATGCTGACTAAATTTAGGTAAGAAGAAGAAGAAGGAGCGATAAGAGGGGAGATGAATGCATCGAATCTGGCAGCATTATTTTCAAACCTCATCCAATTACCAACGCATTGCACTCATTTCAGGCAAATGTTTTTTCTTGCATAATGAATTACTCAGTAGTTAGCTTTCTGTTTGCTTTAACTGATTACTGTCCAGGTATTTTCTATTTAGTAATAAATATTACACTGCTCAAAGTATTGTGCTATATTGAGTATGACACCTGATGTTTTAGTTGATTTGAACATTACAAAGGCCACTGAGATTTCTGTAGCTGACACTCAGGTAAAGGTCTGAGCCAGATGCCACATTCCATAATCCTGAGTGGCCTGAATGATTTCTACATAAGGAACACAACATGGGCGATTGAAAGTAAACTGATCAAACCTAATGCTGTCGATACAAAACGTCTCCTTATGATAAAGAAGAAAAAGAAGTCAGACGAGTGGTAATTGAATGAGGCAAAGAACTGCATGAATCTGTACCTTCTTACATATAAATCACCAGGAAGGAACTTAACTTTTCCTCATTCCTTTCTTTCTGTCTTCTTTTTGTCGTTTATGCATTTCTTACTTATACTAACACAGATTATTTTGGAGAGGTATACCAGCCACATTTCTGCAGTTCCATTTCTTCATAAATCTGGCGGGCTTGTCTCTATCTAAAAAAACAAAATGACTCCCTGCTGATTTGTAACACTATGAAAACGTGTATAGTAGTAAACTTTTTTTGCTTCTTTATTATCTGGTGAAGTCCTCTTGAGGCTTTTGACAGCAAGAACCTATATTATATGTGATAAAATTGGATACCTCCAATTTTATTGGCAGATCAGTTCACAGTATCTCCTGTGCGGTAGCAGAGAAAATATTTTTCAAAGTAATGATGCATGCAATTTACTTCATTTCCTTTGAGAGTTTTGGCCCTCTGTTTGCTTATTTTGGACTTGCTATTAGTACTTAATGCCTATGTAGTAATACTGACTCATAAAATGATTCTGCCTGCATATTATCTGAAAGCAAATACGAGCTGAATTAAATTTCCATCTTTGCTTTCTTCTTTTAGCCAACAAATATTTCTCCACTTCTGTTGAAAGATTGCAAAGGTAATAGTTTGCATTTGAGCAGTTCTAAAATTGGGTCCTATGACATTATAAGTTTCAAAAGCTGAGTTTTATTGAAACATATTGTCAGTCTTTGGTTTATGTAATTGTTACCACATGCAAACACTGCTGCTGAAATAGAAGTAACGTTTTGTTGTGGCATTCACTATTAGCACTCATTGGGTTAAATGGTTAAATCTATCAGGCTGAAATTCTTTAGTGCTACCTTATCATTATGATGCAAACTGGGGCAATTAAAATCACTGTTTAAATGATTGATGTTCCTGATGATGAATACCGCATGCCTGACAGCAGCGGAATGCCCCATTGCAGCTTAACAGTCGAGTGTCAGCTGGTTAAAGAATCACTGTATATAGACAGACTTCTTTTGGTTTAAGCCAAGACAGGGACGGATTAATTTTATAATGTTATAACTCAGTAATTTTTACCTAGTGATCTATTATAGAATAAAGCTCACTATTTGCATTTATCAACCCTGTAGTATTAACTGGTGCCTGCTACATAAGTTATTTGTGTTACAATCTGATAATTTCCATTGAAAACATTTCTCTAACTGTTTTATTCAGTCTGTGTCTTAGATTTTACTTTGTACAACATATTGTAAATAAAAAAATGCAACTCTACTTACATTGTAGATCTACTGCTGTGAGCCAGCACTGAAAATATCAGTATATGCTTATTAGGCATTGCATAAGCATATCAGTATATACTTATGAAGTGTTTAATTGTTGGAACACATCTTTGTTTACCTAATAAAAATGATTTGTTAGTGCCGACCATCACATACATTAGTACAGCATTTTAACGGTAGGCATAAATATCTGACCATCAGAGTGTGGCTAGTCCATAGATTATGTAAACGTAATTGTTATGAAAGAGAATGTCTTTTGTCTTAAATACAAAAGAATACAATGTACTTCCTGTTACTACAATTGCACTGTTACTACAAATTATTGCCGTGTGGACCAGGCTCATGGCTAAAAGGGCCTGAGGAGTGGCCTACTTACCCAGTTATCAAATGTAATAAATAAAGAATCATCATCATTATCAGCCCCCTTTCATTATCAGCCCCCTTTCATTACCAGCCCCTTTCATTATCAGACCCATTTTTCCCATTTTTTATATCGGGCTGGGGTGTTGAGTCAACTGTTGCCATCTCTCTATTGAATGCCACTCTCCTGCCTTCTTCGACACTCATGCCCGACTGTCACAGGTCTTCTCTCACACAAATGTAATAAAGAAATAAGGAAAAAAAATTAGGACTTTAAAACCCACACTACTCCCTCAGTATATTGCCTGAAAGTATCTGATTTCTGATTCTTCCCCATATACCCTCAATCAACTGCTACGGAGTAGTGTGACATGACAAATCTTCCTAATTCAGCTTCTTGCATAACCCCCTTTGTCCAACATAGGTTCCAGAGACCACACCACTCTTCTTCTTAGTCGTATGACCACACCACTCTTCTTAGTCATATGACCACACCACTCTTCTTAGTCATATGACCACACCACTCTTCTTCTTAGTCGTATGACCACACACTCTTCTTCTTAGTCGTATGACCACACCACTCTTCTTAGTCATTTGACCACACACTCTTCTTCTTAGTCATATGACCACACCACTCTTCTTAGTCATATGACCACACCACTCTTCTTCTTAGTCGTATGACAACACACTCTTCTTCTTAGTCGTTTGACCACACACTCTTCTTCTTAGTCATATGACCACACCACTCTTCTTATAGTTTCATAGTTTCATAGTATAGTACTAGGCTATCTGCCCTGGGGCATTTGTAAGCCTAGCCATAGTGATGTGGCTTTTGCCACCCCATGAAATGGTGCAAAAATGTACATAATAAATCTAGAATACTGTGCCTCTGTCTAGTAGTGACACAGTGAAGGTCCCCTTATATAATAGAATTAGTTTACTGTGCCCCTGTCTAGCAGTGACACAGATGTGACCCCTGGGGTAAACTTACGATCTCCCATCCACTCATCAAGATTTCTCTTGAAGAGAGTCAGTGACGGGCTCTGCCTAATACGAACTGGGATCCTGTTCCAAAGCATGGGAAGCCTCTGGGTTATGAATCTATCCCTCCAGCATGTCCTATTCATACTTGTGCCGAGGTTTAAGTCTTTAGCTCTCGTGGTCCTGATGGATTTGGATTATTTGAGGTGGAGCATGTCCATCAGATCCTGATTGGACATGGTCTTGTACGTCAGGCAGAGATCACCTCTGAGCAGGCGGTATGCTACTGAATAGAGCTGAAGTTTCTTTAGTCTGGCAGAATAAGACATATGTTGGAGACCCTTGATCCTTTTGGTGAGGTACTTTTGTGGTCTCTCCAGCTGTTGCAAGTGCCAGGTGAGGTACATACCAAATGGGGCATTGTACTCAATCATGGGCCTGATGAGGGAGGAATATAGGGGTACAATGACATCCTTGGATCTGGATGTGAAACCCTTCATGATGAGGTGTGCAAGATAGAATGTTTTTCTAACCACTTTGACAACGTGGGTGCCAAATGAGAGGTCGCTGTCTACTTGGGTCCCTAGGTCTCTGATTACTTTTTCCGTACTCAGTGGGTTGCTGTCTATGTGATAATTTGTGGGTACTTTGTTTTTTCCAAAAGGGATGACTATACATTTTTTGGCATTTAGTTTAAGGCCGTGACTACGGCACCAGTTGTCCATTTCAGTGAGGCCTTTTTGTAGGATGTGTGTATCTGCTGGTGTATCGACTATGGTGCCTAGTTTGCAGTCATCTGTGAACTTTGTCAGCCACAGCCCTCCCATGTTTGCTTTAACATCTGAGAAATAAATGCCGAACAAGAGGGGTCCCAGGACAGATCCCTGTGGGACACCACTTGTGACTGGCTTTGAGTCTGACATTGCTCCAGCGATTTTAACTTTATGGGTTCTGTCCTTTAGCCAGTTTGCAACCCATCTAGTGACATAAGGGTTTACTTTTAAGCTGTTTAGCTTATCTATGATGCCTGAGTGGGGTATTGTGTCAAAGGCCTTAGCCAAGTCCAGGTATGCTGTATGGACTGCTTTGCCCTCATCAATGGCTCTAGTGACTGTTTCGAAAAAGTCAACCAGGTTTAAAAGGCAGAATCTGCACTTTACAAAGCCGAACTGGGTGGGGTCAAGCATCTGTAGGTCCCCTATGTCTCCGTTTATGAGTTCCATAATGATTCTTTCCATAGCTTTGCAGACCAGGCTAGTCAAGCTTATGGGCGGGTAGTTTCCAGGGTCTGTAGAGGCACCCCCCTTGTAGAGTGGGACCACTGTTGCTGTACGCCAGTGTTCAGGTACATATCCCGAAGTAAGGCTAAGGTTAAATAGCATTTTTATGTGTGGGTTTAGCTCCTCTTGGAGTTCACGTAACACGCACCCCGGGATACCATCAGGTCCCATTGATGCTGTGTTTTTTGCTTTGTTTAGGGCGGTTCTCACTTGGACATCTGAGATGACAGGGAGATTACATTCAGCTGGGATAAGTATTTCTTCTTTTGGGGGTGAAGGAGGTGAGAAATTTGCACTGAACCTGTCAGCCAGAATGTTAGCAATATCTGTGGGTTCAGTGTATTTTTTGTTGTTGTGAACCAACTCTGAGCATATCTGAGGGTTTCCACCCAGGTTTCTAACATAGCTGAAGAAGGCTTTGTGGTTATCTTTAGTGTCCTTAGTGATTTTTCTCTCAAAGTTTGCCTTGGATGTTTTTATGAGAGAACGTAGTTTTCTGCTAATGTTGATCAGAGATGTCTTCCCTTCATGGGATTTTGCTCTGACGTGCAGTAGCTTCCTTCTTTTGTTATACAATTTGTTTATGGCTGAGGTCCACCAGACAGGATGCTTACATTTGGTGGAGAAGGACTTAGATTTTTTTGGGATTGCATGATCCATGCATTCTTGGAGATGTCCATAGAAAGCATTTGTGAAGGATTTGGCATTGTGGGATGTGGTATCCACTGGCACAAAATATGTGATATTCACTGGGCTTAAAGGATACCATCTCAGTCTTAAGAAGAGTGAAGTCTGCTTTTGAGAAGTTTTTCACTGTGGTCTTTTGTGCTGGGGGTGGAGGTGGGATATGTATATCCAGGGTGATTAGTTTGTGGTCAGATCTCACTAGTGAGGGTATACTTCCGGTGTGGAGCATTTTGTCCCCATGTTTGTGATGATCAGGTCTAGTATATTATCTCCCCTAGTGGGAGAGGTGACTAGTTGTTCCAGTGCATTTGAATTTATGAATTCCAGGAACCTTTGGGCTAGGGTATTAGGGCTAGAATAATGTACCCAATCTATGTTTGGGTAGTTGAAGTCTCCCAGTATGATGGTATTTTGTGATACATTCATATCCTCCAATGTCTTCAGGAAGGCTGAGTGGGGTTCTTGAGACTGGAAGGGTGGTCTGTAACATACTACCAGTTGTATAGCAGTTTTGCCTATGGTTAGTTGCACCTGTATGGTCTCTGATGCTTCATGTGTTGCTACTAACCTGGAGGTGTGGGTGTCCTTTATGAATATGGATGCTCCCCCTCCCTTTGTGGTTCGGCCCGGGTTTTGGGGCCGAAAAGCATGATACGAGGTATAGCCTGGTAGCACTGGGGTGCTCTCTGGAGCCTTGAACCAGGTTTCAGTTACTGCACAGACCTCGATGTTCTCCATGCTGAGGAGTGCATCAAGTGCCTGCATCTTGAGATTTAGACTTCTGGCGTTGAGCAGCATTACCCTTAGTTTTTTTCCATTTTTGTTTTCTAAGGAGGTGGGTTTGTCTTTTGAGCCTTGCCTAAAAAAGGCACTATGGGGGTGGCAAGAGCCTTAGCCAATATCCGGAAGCCCAGTGGTGACAGGTGTAAGCCATCCCTTGCAAAGCAGCGTGGCTTGTCCAACATATCATCCCAGGCAGACATACATTGGATCCCCTTAGAATGACACCAGTACTTGAGCCAATTGTTAAAGCTGATCATCTTGTCTTTGTATTGTGGTATCATTCTTGGTGAGGGCAAGATGCTGCTCAGGGTCAGGGTCATACCAGCCTGGGCTACATAATCGGAGAGCTCCTCTATGTCTCTTTTCATGTAGTCCAGGGAGGTACGTCTCAAGTCATTCACACCAGCATGGACAATGACGGAGTCATATTTGTACTTGCTTTGGAGTGACCTGAGTGCGTGTGTTATGTGGCGGATCCTAGCTCCCGATAGACAGCTCACAGTCACCTTCTCCTTGTTCAGCCTGGTCAGTGGGACATCAGTGTGTCTGACTATGGAGTCACCTATTACTAGTGTATCAGGCAAGGTGTTTGGCCTTAAGGGCTGCGATTGGTCGACACACTGATTTATTGAAGTATGTGTTGCATGTGTTTTGTTTTGAGGTGGTGGATTTTGGATGTCTGCTTTGGGAGCCTCTGTTGTTTTGGTAAGTTTTTTATTAGAGCCTCCGAGTATGTCTTTGTGTTTTTATGTGTTTGGTTTGCAGTTGTGGTAGGTCTATGTGGGACTAGGATTGTTGTGTGTGTGGTTGCCATCTCCTCCTGTCTGGTCATGCCAGCCCTGAGTTGAGAGAGTTCAGCCTCCAGTTTGGCTATATAGTTGCATCTCTCACATGTATTTGTGTTTGTTGGGAGGAGGAGAGGGTTGTCTGTGTACATGAAACAATTGTAGCATTGTCTCAAGATGCCCAGATTGACCAGCTGAACTGGAGATGACGCCAGTAATCTACCACTCGACATGCTAGAACAGTATAAGGGAGTGGTATACCTTTAAGGGAAGTGGGTATTCACAGGGGTGGTAAGTAGATGTAGTGCTTTACTTAGTACGAGAGTGCTTACTTAGTAGAGAAGTATTGAGAACAAGTGCTAGGCTTATAATACAGTGAGTAGTCTGGTTATACTAAGAGTAGAGCTTCCTTAAGGGAAAATTTGAAGAACAGACTTGGCGGAGCCAGAAAAATGTAACCTTGTTTAACTGGCGCTGCGCTATGCATACGCATAAAGCCGTGCAAATGCGGATTTTAAACAGTGAACTCCAAAAGAGCTGGAAATGGTCCCAAACAACCAATTACTACAGCTTCTTGTGCTGAGGTCAATTCCCCCAAGGACAGATAGGCTGCTCAAGGCTCCCCACTCCCACTGGTGAGCAAAGAAACTTCCTTCTATCCAAGTAAGGTAATGGACAACACAGGAACTACACCACATCCCAGAATACAGCAATGCCTGTAAACTGGTCTAAACTAGTCGAGGAAGGCAGGAAAACAAGGATTATTTTTTGTTTTTGGAAGAAACACACAGAAAATGCAGAAACAGTGATAAATTAGTTGCACAGGCTAGCACACCTTAGTGGGCAGCCTCCACAGTTAAATTAAACAAACAAACAAGCAAACTTTCGATCAAATTTGACTAAAATGTAACTTTAAGTGCAGATTTTAATCTTCTTAGTCATATGACCACACCACTCTTCTTAGTCATATGACCACACCACTCTTCTTCTTAGTCATTTGACCACACACTCTTCTTCTTAGTCATATGACCACACACTCTTCTTCTTAGTCATATGACCACACCACTCTTCTTAGTCATATGACCACACCACTCTTCTTAGTCATATGACCACACCACTCTTCTTCTTAGTCGTTTGACCACACCACTCTTCTTCTTAGTCATATGACCACACCACTCTTCTTAGTCATATGACCACACCACTCTTCTTAGTCATATGACCACACACTCTTCTTCTTAGTCGTATGACCACACACTCTTCTTCTTAGTCATTTGACCACACCACTCTTCTTCTTAGTCATATGACCACACCACTCTTCTTAGTCATATGACTACATCACTCTTCTTCTTAGTCATATGACCACATCACTCTTCTTCTTAGTCATATGACCACACACTCTTCTTCTTAGTCGTTTGACCACACCACTCTTCTTCTTAGACTTTTGACCACACTACTCTTCTTCTTAGTCATATGATAGGGAGCTCAGAGTTTTAGATTGGGTAGGCACATTGGTGCT
Organism: Protopterus annectens; assembly: GCF_019279795.1. Taxonomy (NCBI): domain Eukaryota; kingdom Metazoa; phylum Chordata; order Ceratodontiformes; family Protopteridae; genus Protopterus; species Protopterus annectens. The sequence goes on along the minus strand of NC_056742.1, from coordinate 464,980,837 downwards.
CTCTTTGACCAGTTTTTGGTGTCATATCCTGTAACTGTCTAATGATTCTTCTCTCACTTCCTCTCTTCTCTTGTGGACCAGTCTGTAGAAAAGCTGGCAGACCTCTTTCATTCTTGGGTCAAAGTGTATCTAAAAATATCTTTTTGATGGTCATCTCAGTGGGAATTCACATAGTATGCTGTAATTTTAGCTGTACTGATGCTGTATCTAGGAAGGCAGGTTCAGATCCGTGTCATCCACAGATGGTGCTGCTCTCCTTCTCATTTTTAAGGATGTCTCATGTTTCAGGTAAAAGACGTGTGAAAGATGGTCACAATGTTACTGTCCACTGCTTCATCTTCTTCTTCTAGGTCAAACCATTCCCACAGGATGAAGAAGAGCCATCTCATATCATAATGAAGGCACCCAAGCATTTGGTCAATTTGGTCCCACAGGCTCCTAAGTTTTGGGCATGGTTTTATATGATATGTCTCGCAGCATAGCTTCAGTAAAAGATCAGATCTTGTATTCAGAACAGGCCCAAACTCTGCTCCTCATAGCTAATGTAGGATGTGCCATTTCCTTGGAGAGGGAAAGAGGGTTTTGTAGCCCGGGGCATTTGAATAATGTCAATGACATCAATGCATTATGGCAGAACCATGTCTGGGGTCTTTACACGAGTGTCCTTTTGTTTGTTCTGTGTCATCTTAAGTTTAAATACAAAACAACTGCTATTTTGTCTCTTCTTTATACTTTGAGTGCTTACTAGTGTGCATTGTATGTTGTCAGAGACATTGCAGGGAAAAGGACATATGTTCCTGTACATGGATCGATAATTGACTTATGGTGGCCTCATTAGAGGATTCCTTGGCAAAGGCTCTTGCTAGAGTTCTTTTTTTTGAAAGTCAGAGATCATCCAGCAGCTGTAAAAAGTCTGTGACTGACCTTCCACTGAGAATTTCTTTTAATTAAGCAGAGCTGTGCATTGCCCATTTTAGTTGGTCATTTTTGTATGTAGAGAATGCTGTGGATGTCATAGTTCTGGCAATATCTATGAGTGTACAGAAGTGGGTGAAAACAAAAATGAGTCTTACAACAGCTACCATCTTAAGTATGATCATTTCACCAAGTTAAGGACTAGAGTTGTGAAGCCTTCAAGCTATGATGGAGGAGAGGTCAAAGGTATTTTTTACAGGAGACTGTACTCCTATACTCCTGTTTCTAAACTTCCCAACTGTTAAATATATTGCCTCTGTTGTCTCTTTATTTTAGAGGAAGAAGCAAATTTGTAACATTTGAAATGTCGGGACCCGTCCCATTAGACTGAGTCCTGAAATGCAGCCTGAATGGCCAAAAGCTCAGGCTCGCGTATACGAAGTCTGAGATGCCATTTCTCAGAATATTCCATTTTCTCTGAGGTATGGTGATCTCAGAGTTGGTATATATAAGTTCAGACAGTGCAGGGGCCTTGCCCCACACCTGCGGGTAAAAGGGGGCTTGCCCCTGCAAAAAAAAAAAAGTTTTAAGGAGAAGAGCAATTTTCGAGATTCACTCTTCTCCAGTATTTTCGGCCACTTTTTTCTGCTTTTCAGCACTGAGCATTTCAAGTGTCAACATTTCAATAGGAAGCCAAGCAAATCCCATACACTCTATTTTTACAGTTTAGGTGCTTGCATGTTCCATCCACAGTATTATGATAGACATTGTTTTGGTGGAGCTGAAGTCCATCTTTTGGAAAATGCTTTTCTTTGTGGTCATTACCACTACCTGTATGATCTCAACTGTACTGAATTTCTTGGTATTTACCAGTTTTGAGTGCAAAATATTGGGATGCCACGAATTCCAGAGTGGCCCCCATAATTTCCGAATTTATCAGTCTTTTTTTTTTGTATTACCACTTAAAATTTTTGGCTGATGTCACCACACATCATCAGCCTATAGGGGTGTGTGTGATGACATCAGCTACTGCCTGTTGGATTCAGAGGGAAATAGGAAATATAACAGCGGAGGGCGGCATAATTTAAATTTTACAGAGTCCTCCAGGTAAGAGGAAAAATAACAATTTTTATTTGTTGTGCATTATTTTATTGAACTGCTGGCCTGCCAAGATACTGTGTGCAAGTCCATTGTCAGCCAAGAACTGTGTGCACTTCCATTTTTGGCTTTATAAGTCTACAGCCGCTTTATCTGTGTGTGTATTTATGGCATTATAATTCCACCAGCTGGCCACTCTACTTCAACCATTGCTACATTTAGTTTATCTGGTGTGTATGTGTGTTCAACCATTGTCCAGAGCATTCAACCATTAACTGGCTCTTTGCTGCATTTAGATTGTGTGTGCATACCTGGTGGTTAGGGTTACTCAAGCTCAAACCCTGTACCTTAGGTACAAGAAGCAAGAGCCTGAGTTCTCTACCCATACCACCACTTCTGATTGAAGGAGTTATAGCTCTCAACTGCATAAACTTTCATGGAATGTTTGGCTAATACTTTTGGTCTGTTCCTCTTAAATTTGGATGGTACAGTGGTGCATTGGTAGTGTTACCTCAAACAAGAGGTTATCTGGTTTGATTCTCGACTGAAGTGCCTTCTGTGTGGAGTCGGCATGCCCTCCCTGCATTACTGTGGGTTTCCTCTGGGTGCTCTGGTTTCCTCCCACGATACAGAGACATGCATCTGGAGCATTTCTCCCTGGGCCTCTGCTGAAAATTGGCTTTGTTCCAAGTTGGACTTTTCCAGTAAAGAAATGTTAAATAAAAATAAAATGTATGTTTTTCTGGCAAATCAGTGAGAACTGAATTCATTAAATAATGATAGCCATTTAAGTTCAGTCTTCCTGTCTTTCAGGAAACACATGGTAACACAACATTTTATTCTAGCAACGTTCTATGATTTTACAAGCAATGTTTAAAATGTGCCCCTAGTTTTTGGCCTTTGTCCCTCTCCCCAATAAATTTTGGCTTTTTCCTGATTTCTTGTGCTGCACAGTTCTTCAATGAAAGAGAAGTTTAGTGCTGCTTATGCAAAGTCTACTTGCATTGTTAGTAGCACAACAGATAGTAAACTTGCTTTTGCTGCAGAAGGCTGTGGGTTCTACTCCCACAGTATGTAGATGGATTGCTGATACTGTACTGTGTTGTACTTTTAAAGGCAGTGGATGCTGCAGTCCTGAGAATGTCCTCCTTTGGTGGAGATACCTAGCAACTATGAACCTGCTATCAGTTTGCCATCTATTCCCTATTGAAATATTACTAACGTATCTTTTTTTTTAATGTAACATTGGCAATTTACTCTTCAAGGGCAACGGGCACTTTACTTGTAAACAAAACGAAACATAAAGTTGCTTGCTAGCAGCAACCTCTTCATTAGTTACAGATCTCTTTCATGTGGAATTATTTAGATGAATTTTACTTCTGCGGAGATTGTGCATATTTATTGATACTGGTGGAATGTAGAAGTCTGAGTAGACTTTTATGATGGAAATGTTCTGAATTGGGCAGTTTTGTCATTATTGGTTCATGCATTTTGTTTCATTGTTTACTGAAAAAATGTTCAAAACAATAAATTTAAAACACGCTCTAACAAGTGTGCTGTATTATACAAGGAATATCATTTAATACAGTCAGGAAGGTGTATCAAAGAACACATGCACGTTTCTTGTGCAAGGGGACTATGATTTGAAAACAGTCCAAAGGTAATCTTTATCCACCACTGGTCAGATGCATTTTCTTTGGATGTGAGTTTCAATGTTGTTTCAATGAATGTGAGTTTGAAGGGCAGATAAGTTTTAATACTAAGTCTATTTTCATTGTGAGACTGTATTGCTTTGCTTAGGAGATACCTATTAGTGTTTGTACTATAAAATGTAAAATAAAATCCAAGTAATCATTGTAGAAGTAAAGCAGTATGCACATTATAGTGTTTATGGTAAATGCGGCAAAATAGCCAAGTAACGGGACATTAGAATGGCTGCAGGGGACTCTGGAGCCATATTTTGGTTGTCTGTTCTTCAGTTTGCATTTGAAAGTTGGTATCCCACAATTCCATTGGAGTGGGTGAGGTTACATACTTATGTATGCAAATTTTATGTTAGCGTACAGATTTATACCTATTTTTCATGGGCCTTTGTCCAGAGTTTTGATGTTTCCATGTTGAGATGCATGATGATCTGAATGCTGCAGACCCTTAGTTGTAGGGAATCCTACTTGCTTTTTTTTTTTTTCACAAGGATTACGTGCCCCTTAAAATTAATCTGCTGCTCCAAGTAAAAGTACTGTCATAAATTTCCCAAACTTGTTCAAATCACTTCCCTGTTTTTATTACAGGGGCAGAATCTATGGACAGAATATCCTTTTATGCCCTTAAAGTGCACTGCCAGCTCAGATTTTATGAAAGAAGGGTGCACAAGTTCAGGGAGACAAATTGTTTTCTTTAATCTGATAAAGAGGATCCAGCTGTGGTTAAGCAAACCTGGTGCAAGTAGATCACAAACTGCCTTGTCTTTTTCCATTTAGTGGCTGCTCATATTTTAGTTAATATTGTCTAAGTCCACTTCACCAGAGGTGTGACTGTGTCCATTTCTTGCTTAAGGAAAGTGTCCATTGTGGACATTTATTCCCTGGCCAGTTGGTTGCTGGTTCATATCTTTACCAAACACTGTTTCTTGATCCATGATTCCAGGAGTAAAGCATCTTCATCTCTTTGGTGCTCTAAGACTCAGGCTTCTAAGACATTGTCTTTCGTCTCACCTCTTTTTTTGGCCTAAAAGAAAATTTTAAAATGTTAGTTTGATTCTTCTTCAGAGTTACCCAGTCAGAGGGCATTTAGGAATAGATATAACAGGTATGTACTCACCATATCAGATAATTTGCAAGACAGCCCTCTAGAGTGGATGCTCATCACTCTCTTATCATCTCTCCCACCCTCTTGTCTTGACACACCCAGGTCATAAGTGGGTGAATTTTCCTGCTTGTCATGCAAGTAACTCATAGGTTCATAGGTGTGTTCTAGGCTAATGGCCCTGGAGCCTTTACAAGCCTAGCCCATAGGATTATCCTGGCGTCGTGTCACATGACCTTAGTTACCAGTGCCTCTGTCGAGTAGAGCTACTGGAGTGATCCACGTGGTGAATTTTCTGTTTCCCATCCACTCATCAAGATTTCTCTTGAAGAAGGCTAGTGAGGTGCTCTGTTTGACATGTATGGGAAGTCTCTTCCATAGCATGGGCAGTCTCTGGGTTATGAACCTGACCCTCATAGCCGGCCTTAAGCATAGGCCAACTAGGTGGCCACTTAGGGCACCACTCTAGCAGGGGCACTCTTCCAGTATTTATTTGATGTAGGTAGACCAGGATGGGGGCACCAGGTGGTGTGGTGGGGGGGGTGCCATGGAGCTCTTTTGCCTAGGGCAATAGTTGACCAAAGGCCGCTCCTGCTGTCCCTCCAGCACATTCTGTTGATTGTGGTAATGAGGTTGAGGTCTCTGGAGCATGTGGTGTGGAGAGATTGGGATTTCTTTAGATGTAGCATTTCTAACAGAGCTGGGTTAGACATGGCTTTGTAAGTCAAGCAGAGATCATCTCTAAGTAGGTGATATGAGACAGAGAATAGTTGGAGTTTTTTAAGTCTGTTCATATAACAAGTATTTAAGGCCTAGGATCCTCTTTGTGAGGTACTTTTGCAGCCTCTTCAGTTGTTGCAGGTGTCTAGTGAGGAACATGCCAAATGGGTCATTTAACTCAATGATTGGTCTAATGAGGGAAGACTAGAGGGAGACAATGACCTCTTTCTTCATGGATGCAAAACCCTTAGTAATAAGATGTGTCACATAGAAGGACTTTCTGACCACAGTGGCAGTGTAGTGGTTAAAAGAGTGGTTGTTGCCAACCTGTGTTCCCAGATCTCTTATAACACCTTTTGTGTTCAGTGAACTACCATGGATGTGGTAGTTCATGGGAACTGGGTTTTTCCCAAAGGGGGTGATGACACATTTTTTGGCATTGAGCTTAAGACCATGGTTTTGACACCAGTCATTGGTCTCAGTGACGCCTTTCTGTTGGATGTAAACATCACTTGGGGAGTTAATAATGGCTCCCAACTTGCAATCATCTGCAAACTTTGTCTGCCAGAGTCCCTTCAAGTTGGCCTGGACTTCTGAGAAGTAGATACCAAACAGGAGCGGACCCAAGACTGATCCCTGTGGGACTCCATTCATGACTGGTCAGCATTCTGACTTGGAGTCAGCTACTTTCACACTGTAGGTTCTATCTGTGAGCCAGTTTGCAACCCACCTAGTGATATAGACATTGATGCCTAGCTTGGTTAGTTTTTCTATGACTACTGAGTGGAGAATGGTATCTAAGGCCTTGGCCAGATCAAGGTAGGCTGCATGAACTACCTTACCTTCATCCACACTAGAGCTGTGGATGAAGGCAAGGTGGTTCATGCAGCCTACCTTGGCCAGATCAAGGTAGGCTGCATGAACCACCTTGCCTTCATCCACAGCTTTGGTGACTGACTCAGAGAAGTTGACCAAGTTGAGCAGGCATGATCTACCCTTCACAAAATCAAACTGTGTGGGATCCAGAGTTTGGAGAATCCCTATATCCTTGTTTATTAGGTCCATGATTATATGTTCCATAGCTTTGCATATCAGACTTGTCAGGCTAATGGGGCAATAGATTCCAGGGTCTGTAGTCATTCCTTCTTTGTGGAGAGGGATGACTGTAGCTGTGCACCATTTGGTAGGTGTATTCTTGGCCTTGGACAGAGCTGTTTTAACCTGTGCAGCAGTAATACTGGGTGCCTGGCAATCTACTGGTATTGTGATTGGTACTTTGGGGGGTAAAGAGGGGTAAAGATGGCATTGAACCTGTCAGCCAGTATATTGGCAATATCTGTTGGCTTGGTATAGGAGGTACCATTGTGCAGTAGCTCAAAGCACATCTGGGTATTTCCATGGAGATTCTTTGCATAACTATAGAGGGCCTTGTGGTTGTCTTTACTATCTGCTGCAATTCTGTTTTCATAGCTAGCTTTAGAGGATTTGATGAGGAATCTCAACTTTTTGTAGAGGCTGATAAGGGAGTTTTTCCAGTCTTGGGACTTCACCTTATTCCACATCAGTTTCCTCCTTCTGTTGTAGAGTTTGTTTATGGCAGGGGACACCAGATTATCTTCCTGTTTTTGGAGGAGATTGTCTTGGTTCTATTGGGTATGGCAAGATCTATGCATTTGTGTATGTGTTTGTACAGTGCATTGGTGTATGATTCGGTGGTCATGCAACTATTTTCCATTTGCATGGGTGCCGTGAAGTTTTTCATGGTGGTTACCTTTGTGGGGTGGGGTGGGGGGTGGAAGAGATGTGAATTTCCAAGGTGATTAGTTTGCGGTCAGATCTAATCAGGGAGGAGTAGACTATTGGTGTAGTGCAACGGTCGCCCATGTTAGTAATGACCAGGTCAAGGATGTTGCTACCTCTAGTGGGGGTAAGAATCAGCTGGTCCAGGGCATTGGAATTAATGAATTGCAGGAAATGTTGGACAACTGTATTGGTACATGAGTAGTTTTTCCAGTTAATGGAGGGGTAATTGAAGTCTCCCAGTATGAGAGTGTTAGGTTGGACCCTAATATTCTCCAGAGTACTTAGAAACATGGAGTGTGAGTCTTGGGACAGGGTTGGGGACCTATAACAGGCTATGAACTGAACCACTGTCTTATGCAATATTAGCTGCACCTGAAATATCACTGATGTGTTATGTTGGACTAACAATCTGGACGTGTGCGCATCTTTTATGAATATGGAAACACCACCACCTTTGGAGCTTCGGTCCAAGTTCTGGGGCTGAAAGGTGTGGAATGAGTTATACCCTGTTAGTGCAGGGGTGCTTTCTGCTGTCTTGAACCAGGACTCTGTTACAGCACAAATGTCATTTTATATTCTTTTTTATTTGTGCCTTTAACTGTGCTAGTTCAGGGTATAGTAGATGACTGTAGGTAGCAGCATTTAGTTATGTCCTCATAGCCATGCACATGTCATGACAGCCATTAAGTGGCAGAGATGGGCTACTGTGACAGGCCACAGAAGAAATCACAGCAGTTACTCACCACAGGGGGCTTTCCCATAGGTCAATGAAAATGAGCAATACATATCTGCTATGTATTCTGGTGTGTGTGTGTGTATATATATATATATATATATATATATATATATATGTGTGTGTGTGTGTGTGTGTGTGTGTGTCTGTGTGTGTGTGTGTGTGTGTGTGTGTGTGTGTGTGTATATATATATATATATATATATAGATATAGATAGACATAGATACAGATATATCTATATATGAATATCAGTTGATGGAGTTTTCAGAAACTTGAAATTCATATTGGCGACGATATGATCGAATTTCTGAAAACTCAAAGCTTTTGAGTGAAGATCATGGTACAGTGAGGATTGGGAAATTTACCATTTTCCTCAATGTAGTGCGATCTTGGAGTTGATATACAGTATATATAATTTTCTGGGTGTGGGGAATGTGCAGGGGGCTTTTCTTTTTTTTTAATGTTCGAGTTTTCAGAAATTCAATCATATCATCTCTCTGATATGAATTTTAAGTTTCTGAAAACCCGATCAACTGACATAGATATATATATATATATATATATATATATATATATATATATATATATATATATATATGTGTGTGTGTGTGTGTGTGCGTGTGTGTGTGTGTGTGTGTGTGTGCATACAGAGAGTAAGACACATAGCTGTTTGTTTGTCTTTCGGCTTTTTCCTGGTAAGGGGTCGCCACAGCAGAACTCCGGTCCACTAATGATTGGCAGCAGATTTTTACGAAACGCCGTGGTGCCAGCTCGACGCCCAACCTTCAACGAAGGCACGCCCATTTATGCACACATGTCTTTCAAACATTACCTATCCACGGGGAGGACATGCAGGCTCCACACAGAAGGCACTCCCAAGCCAAGCCGAGAATCGAACAGGAGAACCTCTTGCTGTGAGGTAACAACACTACCTCCGTACCACCGCGGCGTCAATAAGTTAATCATATAATAACATGATTATTACTTATCTGACAAGAGGCAAAATCAGAAATGAGAGTTCCAAGCTCACTTTCTGTATGTGACAAGCAAGTTATCATGAGATAACTTTTTTTGACTGTTATAACCTATGAGAATTTGGGTCTATATGAGATTTCCGAAAAGGACAAATATCGAATGCTCACATGAGCGAATATGCAAGAACTCAATGTTTTTTTTTTTTTTTTATTGCAGTACAGTGAAGATCGGAATATTTGCCCTTTCTTCATTGTAGTGCGATCTCGGAGTTGAAATATATTTTTAGTGGGGGGTGCAGGGGTGCAGCCCCCCACAATAGTGATGTCGAGTTTCTGTGTTTTTGCTCATGTGAGCATTCATAGGTTCATAGGTTCATAGGTAGGTACTAGGCTATCAGCCCAAGGGCCTACATAAGCCTAGCCAGCAAGGTTCCATAGCTTACGCCACCCAAGAAAGTTATTTTCCTGTGCCACTGTCCAGCAGAGACACAGAAGTGTTCCCCGGGGTGTATTTCCTATTTCCCATTCACTCATCAAGATTTTTCTTGAAGAGTGTTAATGAAGAACTTTGCTTGACATAGATGGGTAGCTTGTTCCAGAGTATAGGAAGTCTCTGGGACAGGAATCTATCCCTCTGGTGTGTCCTGTTTATTGTGGTGACAAGGTTTAGGTCCCTAGAGTGTGTAGCTCGGAGGGATTGGGATTTCTTTAGGTGTAGCATGTCCAACAGCTCTGGGTTTGACATAGCTTTATATGTTAGGCAGAGATCACCTCGGAGTAGGCGATATGCTATAGAGTAAAGCTGGAGTTTTTTGAGGTGGTCAGTGTAGGGCATTTGTTTTAGGCCAGTAATCCTCTTTGTGAGGTACTTCTGTGGCCTTTCCAGCTGCTGCAGATATCTTGTGAGGTACATTCCAAAAGGGTCATTGTACTCTATAATGGGACTAATGAGTCATTAGTAGAGGGGAACAATGACCTCTTTTTTCCTGGATGAGAACCCTTTTATGATGAGGTGTGCCATGTAGAAGGACTTCCTGACTACTGTGGCGATGTGACTATCAAAGGAGAGACTACTGTCCACCTGGATCCCAAGGTCTCTTATCACGCATTCGGTGTTAAGTAGATTGCTGCCTATGTGGTAGTTCATGGGTACAGAGTTTTTAGCAAAGGGGATGACACTGCACTTTTTGGCATTGAGCTTGAAGCCATGGCTCTGACACCAGGCATCTGTCTCAGTGAGGCCCTACTGTAGGATGTCCACATCATTTGGGGACTTGACTATGGTTCCTAGTTTGCAGTCATCTGCGTACTTCGTTAGACCCTGAGAATTTTAGACTAGTATAGCAGGTTACCATAATGTTGCCCCATTTTCATAATATACACACATAACTCACATTTACACGTTTGCACTGAAAGTATGATGTCTGGAAGCATAATAGTCACATTTGCATTCTCAGACCCGAGGAAAGGTTTTCCTTTTTTAATAACTAATAAGATATAATAGCACTTTCCTTGATGCTCCAGGAGTCTGCTATTATTCAAACAGTGTACACTGTCAGTTTTTTGCTGCTCTAAAGGTTTGTCATGCATTGCCACATTAGGCTTTAGAGAAAAGTGTCTGAATCATACAGAGTATATTTGTGTAATGTTATTACAAGTCAGCGACACTCATAATTTACATCAAGAGGTATGGTACATACTGCATTCGGAATGGTGGAATTGTTAATTCATTTATATTTAATGATTTTCAGAGTCAGGTGGGACCCAGAGTCTTTCTTGACAGTCTCTGGGCATAAAGCAGTGAAATCAGTCCTGAATGGGGCACCAATTTAGTGCGACATATGCAGACACACTCACTCACATGTGGTATGCATACCTACTCACATGTTGTTTGCATACCAGCTCACACATGGTATGCATACAGCAGTAAAACCAGTCCTGAATGGGGCACCAGTGCACTGAGGCATGTGCAGACACACTCACTCACTCACATGTGGTATGCATACCTACTCATATGTGGTATGCATACCAACTCACACTTGGTATGCATACCTGCTCACATGTGGCATGTTTACATACTTGCATGTGGTATGCATTCCTACACACACATGGTATGCACACCAACTCATATGTGGTATACATACCTACTCACATGTGGTATGCATACCTACTCACACGTGACATGTATACCTACTCACATGTTGTATGTATATCTACTCACACATGATATGTATACCTACTCACACGTGGTATGCATTGCTACTCACATATGGTATGCATACCAACTCACACATGATATGCATACCTACTCACATGTGGTATGCATACCAGCTCACACGTGGTATGCATACCTACTCATATTTGGCATGTATACCTACTCACATGTGGTATGCATTCCTACTCCCATGTGCTATGCATACCTACTCACACATGGTATGCATACCTACTTACACATGGCATGTATACCTACTCATATGTAGTATTCATTCCTACTCACACATGGCATGCACTGTGGCATGCATACCTATTCACATGTGGTATGCATACCTATGGGTAATTTAGAGGATCAACTACTGAATGTGGGATTTGGGAGGAAGGTGAAATACTCAGTAAAAAACTTAAACAGACACAAAGCTGACTAGCAGACTCTATAGAGAAGGTAATCCTGCTGTAAATCAAGCACTGCGAGGCAACAAGTCTAACTGCTACACTTTTATATTTCCAGAGAAAGTGCTGTTTCATGAAAATGAATTTATTCACCTTGTACAGGTGGATGAACAGTTTATCTGGGGATCATAGAGACAAGAAAGATTCAGGCCACCAGACCTAAGTCCACCTGAAATCCACCACTAAAAACACTAGCAGCAGGAAATGATGGAACAACTAGTCACCATTCCACAAGAGGAGAAAATATACTAGACCTGATCATCACAAACATGGGGTCAAAATGCCCACAATCGAAGTATATCCCTCATTGGTGAGATCAGACCATAAATTAATCTCATTGAGATCCACATCCTGCCCCCACCCCAGCAAAAGACCACAGTGAAGAACTTCTCAAAAGCAAACTTCACACTTCTTAAGACTGGAGTGGTATCCTTCAAGGCCCCGAGCCAGTGGAAACCACAACCCACGCCTGCTGAAACCCTTACAAATGCCTTCTCACGAGCACCTCCAGGAATGTATGGATCAAGCAATCCCTAATAAAATCAAGACACTTTCCACCAAAGGCAGGCGCGGTCTGGTGGACCCCAGCCATAAACAAACTCTACAACAAGAGGAGAAAGCTACTACATGACAGAGCAAAATCCCTAAAAGGGAAGGCATCTCTGATCAATACTAGCAAAAACTACGATCACTCATAAAATCATCCAAGGCCAACTTTGAGAGAAAAATCGCTAATGACACAAAAGACAATCATAAGGCCTTCTTTAGCTATGTTAGAAACCTGGGTGAACTCCCAGATATGCTCAGATTTAGTCCAAAATGATAAAAATCACTGAACCCACAGACATTGCCAACATACTGGCAGACAGGTTCAGTGCAAATTTCTCCCTCCCTCCCCAAAAGGAGAAATATCTATCCCACCAGAGTCTAGCCTCCCAAACATCTCAGATGTCCAGGTGAGAGCTGCTCTCTAAAGCAAAAACACAGCATCAATGGGACCGGACGGTGTCCCCGGCTGTGTACTACACCTAACTCAATGAGGAACTAAACCCACACATAAGGCTGCTGTTTAATCTTAGCCTTACTACAGGATACGCACTCCAAAGAATGGCGTATGGCAACTGTGGTCCCACTCCACAAAGGCGGTGCTTCTCACGGACCCTGAAATTACCGCCCATAAGCTTGACGAGCCTTGTCTGCAAAGCTATGGAGAGGATCATAATGGAACTCATAAATAAAGACATTGGGGACCTACAGACACTGGATCCTACCCAATTTGGCTTTGTCAAGGGCAGATCCTGCCTCTTGAACTTGGTCGACTTTTGAAACAGTCACTAAGGCCATTGATGAGGGTAAGGCAGTTCACACAGCCTACCTTGACCTAGCAAAAGCGTCGACACAATACCCCACTCGGGCATCATAGAAAAGCTCACCAGCTTAGATGTAAACCCATATATCACAAGATGGGTTGCAAACTGGCTCAAGGACAGAACACACAGGGTTAGAGTTGCTGGTGCCATGTCAGACTCTAAGCCGGGTCAGTGATGTCCCACAGGGCCTCAGTCCTGGGCCCCTCTTGTTCGGCATTTATTTTTCTGAAGTGCAGGCAAACATAGGGGATTGTGGCTGACAAAATTTGCAGATGACTGCAAACTGGGCACCATAATTGACACTCCATCAGACACAGACATCCTCCAGAGAGGTCTCATAGAAATGGATAACTGGTGCCAGAGCCATGGCCTTAAGTTAAATGCCAAAAATGTATAGTCATACCCTTTGGGAAAAACAAGGTAACCCCTAATTACCATATAGGTGGTAATCCATTAAACACGGAAGAAGTTATCAGGGACCTGGGGACCCAAGTTGACAGTAACCTCTCTTTTGACACTCACATTGCCAAAGTGGTTAGGAAGACCTTCTACATTGCCCACCTGATCATGAAGGGATTCACATCCAGATCAGGAGAGGTCATTGTACCCCTGTACTCTTCACTTATCAGACCAATGATTGAGTACAACACCCCATTGAATGTACCTTACCCGACACCTGCAGCAGTTGGAAAGACCCCAAAAGTTCCTCACCAAAAGGATAAAGGGGCTCAAACATATGTCATACGATGCCCGACTGAAGAAACTCCAGCTCTATTCAGTCGCATACCGTCTGCTCAGAGGTGATCTGTGCCTGACATACAAGGCCATGTCCAACCCGGAATTAATGGACATGCTCCGCCTCAAAAAATCCAAATCCACAAGAGCCACGAGAGCAAGAGACTTAAACCTCAACACGGATATAAATAGGACGTGCTGGAGGGACAGATTCATCACCCAGAGACTCCCTACACTATGGAACAGAATCCAGTCCATGTGAGGCAGAGCCCCTCACTGACTCTGTTCAAGAGAAATCTTGACGAGTGGATGGGAGATCGTAGGTTTACCCCGGGAATCATCTCTGTGTCACTGCTGGACAGAGGCACAGCAAACTAATGGGTATAGTATTCTCATCCTAAGGGGTGGTGAAAGCCACACACACTCTGGCTAGGCTTATAAATACCCTAGGGCAGATAGCCTAGTATGAACCTATGAACCTATGAACCTATGTAGCAGGTTACCATAATGTTGCCCCATTTTCATAATATACACACATAGCTCACATTTACATGTTTGCACTGAAAGTATGATGTCTGGAAGCATAATAGTCACATTTGCATTCTCAGACCTGAGGAAAGGTTTTCCTTTTTTAATAACTAATAAGATATAATAGCACTTTCCTTGATGCTCCAGGAGTCTGCTATTATTCAAACAGTGTACACTGTCAGTTTTTTGCTACTCTAAAGGTTTGTCATGCGTTGCCACATTAGGCTTTAGAGAAAAGTGTCTGAATCATACAGAGTATATTTGTGTAATGTTATTACAAGTCAGCGACACTCATAATTTACATCAAGAGGTATGGTACATACTGCATTCGGAATGGTGGAATTGTTAATTCATTTATATTTAATGATTTTCAGAGTCAGGTGGGACCCAGAGTCTTTCTTGACAGTCTCTGGGCATAAAGCAGTGAAATCAGTCCTGAATGGGGCACCAATTTAGTGCGACGTGCAGACACACTCACTCACATGTGGTATGCATACCTACTCACATGTTGTTTGCATACCAGCTCACACATGGTATGCATACAGCAGTAAAACCAGTCCTGAATGGGGCACCAGTGCACTGAGGCATGTGCAGACACACTCACTCACATGTGGTATGCATACCTACTCATATGTGGTATGCATACCAACTCACGCTTGGTATGCATACCTGCTCACATGTGGCATGTTTACATGCTTGCATGTGGTATGCATTCCTACTCACACATGGTATACACACCAACTCATATGTGGTATACATACCTACTCACATGTGGTATGCATACCTACTCACACGTGACATGTATACCTACTCACATGTTGTATGTATATCTACTCACACATGATATGTATACCTACTCACACGTGGTATGCATTGCTACTCACATATGGTATGCATACCAACTCACACATGATATGCATACCTACTCACATGTGGTATGCATACCAGCTCACACGTGGTATGCATACCTACTCATATTTGGCATGTATACCTATTCACATGTGGTATGCATTCCTACTCCCATGTGCTATGCATACCTACTCACACATGGTATGCATACCAACTCATACGTGGTATGCATACCTACTCACATGTGGCATGCATACCTATTCACATGTGGTATGCATACCTATGGGTAATTTAGAGGATCAACTACTGAATGTGGGATTTGGGAGGAAGGTGAAATACTCAGTAAAAAACTTAAACAGACACAAAGCTGACTAGCAGACTCTATAGAGAAGGTACTCCTGCCGTAAATCAAGCACTGCGAGGCAACAAGTCTAACTGCTACACTTTTATATTTCCAGAGAAAGTGCTGTTTCATGAAAATTAATTTATTCACCATGTACAGGTGGATGAAAGCACACTGGTTACATGTGCAATGTGATGAAACAAACAGCACAAAAAGACCAGCTCACAGAGGGGCATTTGCGTGTTTGAAGAAATGGATGAAAAGAATTGAAAAAGCATGGTGTGTGATACATTCATGTGAATAACTTGAGGCTTCAGAGTTTTAAGAGTAGGAAGACCACTTTAAATTGTCCTTATTTTTTGTTTTAATAGGTTAAGCAGAGGAATATTTTAGGTGTTTTAGTTACTTTTTAATCATTGGTGTATAACTCAGGCTAGCAGTAACTGTACAGGGTACGACTTAGGTTGGATCTGACTGTTAAGGTCTCTTTCTTTTTGGTTTTGGGTCATTGATGGTCAAAGATTTTGAACTGTGAGTGGCATTGGAGAGAATATCCTGGAAGATTTTGAATTTTCTTTGTTTTTTTTTGTTAGTGATTATTTAGTTGTGTCTAGGTTCTGCTGAGCACGAAGACAGTCTGAATGCATCATTTAGATGGGCGCGGTTAGTATTACCTGCTCCATCTGAAGGGTCTGTTTTGTTAGGGGTGTTGTGTGAAGTGTTTCTGGACTTTCAATGCAATCCATTTAGCCTGCAGTACCAGATAGGACTGCAGTTTATCTGGGGGATCATAGAGAGACAAGAAAAGATTCAGGCCACCAGACCTAAGTCCACCTACATTGCAAAATGAAATCCAGCAATAAAAACACCATGCAGCAGGAAATGATGAAAGAAAAGAAATTTATTAAATGGAGAAAACTGCAAATATTGTGTAAATTAAAAACACATTTTCACTCAGTGGTGCTTCATGAAAGTTGAAGAAGAATCACTGAGTATGAATGCACTTGTGTTTTTAATTTTTTTACTTTGTTTAATAACATTGTCATCTGTCATTTGGTCCTGGTGCATGAACGTTTCCTGTTGTAGAGGAACAACTGTAATTTTTTTTTAGTAAAACAGACCCTTTTTATGTCTGGGTATTGCTTCTTTTTTCTTAGTTTTACACCTTTTGTCACTAGCATCATGTTTTTTTGCAGAGGGAGTGGACAGTAGATATGCATTTAAACAAGTAACCTGTGCTTTTTGTAGTCTCAATTTTGTTTTGTCATTTCTGACATTAATTTGTGGGGTTGAGAGGGCAGTTCCTTCCTTTTGTGCAAGTTTTTTTTTTTTTTTAAGAATGAATGCAATTTCCTTTTATTTTGGATGATAAGGAAATTATTTATTCTACTCAGAATTTTCTCAGATTCTTTTTAGTGAGCAGTTTCTAGGCTTGGTATTTCTGAAGAATAACTTCCTATTTTAAATCATGTGCTGAAAATTTCTGCTACATCATACCCATTTTCTGTGCTTTTAAATGTAATATAGTTGATAGATTTTACAGAAACCTACAGTTCTGGTTCTGATTATGGGAAGGGGATGGTGCTGATCTCGCTGTTGGTATATTTATTAGTGAAATGTACAAACATTGTATTATTTCAATATATTTTCTGGTTTCACTGTAGTCAGATTTTTTTTTTTGTGTTTTGAGAGATTGAACAATGTTTCGCCATATATTATATGGTTTGTGGGTGGAAAAGATTGTTGCAATTACATTTTGAGTTATATTTTGTTGAATTATTTTACTCAGAATGTGTTATTCGTTTGCTTTATTTGTATGTGTTAGGCTGGTGCTTTAGCACTTTTAGTACATTTGATGCAATGTACAACACTAGGGTTCTCTATGCCGCAATGATTACTGCTAAAGGTGCAGGAATAGAAGGCTCAGAATGAAGTAAGATTTGTCTCGGGGGTGGGGGGTTTACATAAATTTGATACTGTGCTGCCAAAAGACTGCAGTTGTTAAAGTAATAAATATGGTGGGGGCTGATTCTGGCACTGAGTCTTACTGGAGAACTCCCGATATTAAATAAATAAAACAGGTCAGTGTGGCTACTGAAACATAGAGGCCTATATGTAAGAATTCACTAAAGGATGTAATTGTAAAAGCTGATGAAGGGATAAATTAACCTTATAATAATCTAAAAAAAGAAATGGGAAATGGAACAGGGTCTTAAGCTTCTCCCCTACACCAAAGCAGAGAGGCAGTTAGAAAGAAAAGCATAACTTTAACCATAAAGAAGCAGGAAAACTACTGAAGTAGAGTAAATAGAAACTAGAAGTATCCGTGGTGGAAGAAAATTATTTTCATGAGTTAGCTTTTGCATATGATTAACTAGATGAAAGGATGTATAGTTTCATAGTTTCATAGTTTAGTACTAGGCTATCTGCCCTGGGGCATTTGTAAGCCTAGCCATAGTGATGTGGCTTTCGCCACCCCATGAAATGGTACAAAAATGTACAGAATAGATGTAGAATACTGTGCCTCTGTCTAGTAGTGACACAGTGAAGGTCCCCATATATAATAGAATTAGTTTACTGTGCCCCTGTCTAGTAGTGACACAGAGGTGACCCCTGGGGTAAACTTTCGATCTCCCATCCGCTCATCAAGATTTCTCTTGAAGAGAGTTAGTGAGGGGCTCTGCCTAACATGAACTGGGATTCTGTTCCAGAGCATGGGAAGCCACTGGGTTATGAATCTATCCCTCCAGCATGTCCTATTCATACTTGTGCCGAGGTTTGAGTCTTTAGCTCTCGTGGTTCTGATGGATTTGGATTTTTTGAGGTGGAGCATGTCCATCAGTTCCTGATTGGACATGGCCTTGTATGTCAGGCACAGATCACCTCTGAGCAGGTGGTATGATACTGAATAGAGCTGGAGTTTCTTTAGTCTGGCAGAATAAGACATATGTTGGAGAACCTTGATCCTCTTGGTGAGGTACTTTTGTGGTCTCTCCAGCTGTTGCAAATGCCGGGTGAGGTACATACCAAATGGGGCATTGTACTCAATCATGGGTCTGATGAGGGAGGAGTATAGGGGTACAATGACATCCTTGGATCTGGATGTGAATCCCTTCATGATAAGGTGTGCAAGGTAGAATGTCTTTCTAACCACTTTGGCAACGTGGGTGTCAAATGAGAGGTCGCTGTCGACTTGGGTCCCTAGGTCTCTGATTACTTTTTCCGTACTCAGTGGGTTGCTGTTTATGTGATAATTTGTGGGTACTTTGTTTTTCTCAAAGGGGATGACTATACATTTTTTGGCATTTAGTTTAAGGCCATGACTCTGGCACCAGTTGTCCGTTTCTGTTAGGCCTTTTTGTAGGATGTATGTGTCCGCTGGTGTATCGACTATGGCACCTAGTTTGCAGTCATCTGCGAACTTTGTCAGCCACAACCCTCCCATGTTTGCTTTAACATCTGAGAAATAAATGCCGAACAAGAGGGGTCCCTGGACAGATCCCTGTGGGACACCACTTGTGACTGGCTTTGAGTCTGACATTGCTCCAGCGATTTTAACTTTATGGGTTCTGTCCTTTAGCCAGTTTGCAACCCATCTAGTGACATAAGGGTTTACATTTAAGCTGTTGAGCTTATCTATGATGCCTGAGTGGGGTATTGTGTCGAAGGCCTTAGCCAAGTCCAGGTAGGCTGTATGGACTGCTTTGACCTCATCAATGGCTCTAGTGACTGTTTTGATAAAGTCAACCAGGTTCAAAAGGCAGGATCTGCCCTTCACAAAGCCGAACTGGGTGGGATCAAGTGTCTGTAGGTCCCCAATGTCTCTGTTTATGAGTTCCATAATGATTCTTTCCATAGCTTTGCAGACCAGGCTGGTTAAGCTTATGGGGCGGTAGTTCCCAGGGTCTGTAGAGGTACCCCCTTTGTGGAGTGGGACCACTGTTGCTGTACGCCAGTGTTCAGGTACATATCCTGTAGTAAGGCTAAGGTTAAATAGCATTTTTATGTGCAGGTTTAGCTCCTCTTGGAGTTCACGTAGCATGCAACCCAGGATACCGTCAGGTCCCATTGATGCTGTGTTTTTAGCTTTGCTGAGGGCGGCTCTCACCTGGACATCTGAGATGACAGGGAGATTACATTCAGCTGGTATAAGTATTTCTTCTTTTGGGGGTGAGAGAGGGGAGAAATTTGCACTGAACCTGTCAGCCAGAATGTTGGCAATATCTGTGGGTTCAGTGTATTTTTGTTGTTGTGAACTAACTCTGAGCATATCTGAGGGTTTCTGCCCAGGTTTCTAACATAGCTGAAGAAGGCTTTGTGGTTATCTTTAGTGTCCTTAGCGATTTTTCTCTCAAAGTTGGCCTTCGATGTTTTTATGAGAGAACGTAATTTTCTGCTAGTGTTGATCAGAGATGTCTTCCCTTTATGGGATTTTGCTCTGTCGTGCAGTAGCTTCCTTCTTTTGTTATACAATTTGTTAATGGCTGAGGTCCACCAGACAGGACACTTGCCTTTGGTGGAGAGGGTCTTGGATTTATTTGGGATTGCATGATCCATGCATTCTTGGAGATGTCCATAGAAAGCATTTGTGAAGGATTCAGCATTGTGGGATGTGGTATCCACTGGCCCAGTGAGCTTAAAGGATACCATCTCAGTCTTAAGAAGAGTGAAGTCTGCTTTTGAGAAGTTTTTCACTGTGGTCTTTTGTGCTGGGGTGGAGGTGGGATATGTATATCCAGGGTGATTAGTTTGTGGTCAGATCTCACTAGTGAGGGGTATACCTCCGGTGTGGAGCATTTTGTCCCCATGTTTGTGATGATCAGGTCTAGTATATTATCAGAGGTGACTAGTTGTTCCAGTGCATTTGAATTTATGAATTCCAGGAACCTTTGGGCTAGGGTGTTAGGGCTAGAATAATGTACCCAATCTATGTTAGGGTAGTTGAAGTCTCCCAGTATGATGGTATTTTGTGATACATTCATATCCTCCAATGTCTTCAGGAAGGCTGAGTGGGGTTCCTGAGATTGGGAGGGTGGTCTGTAGCATGCTACCAGTTGTATAGCAGTTTTGCCTATGGTTAGTTACACCTGTATGGTCTCTGATGCTTCATGTATTGCTACTAACCTGGAGGTGTGGGTGTCCTTGATGAATATGGACACTCCCACTCCCTTTGTGGTTCGGCCTGGGTTTTGGGGCCGAAAAGCATGATACGAGGTATAGCCTGGTAGCGCTGGGGTGCTCTCAGGAGCCTTGAACCAGGTTTTAGTTACTGCACAGACGTCGATGTTCTCTATACTGAGGAGTGCCTCGAGTGCCTGCATCTTGAGATTTATACTTCTGGCGTTGAGCAGTATATTATAGAAGAAGAGGCTACAACCTTTATTTCTTGTCAAAATAACAACCTTTATTTCTTGTCAGAATATTGATGAAAATAATATTTATTTGACAGATGTCCATGCAAACCATGTCAAGGTCAAGAAGGTTAAGTAGGATTATATATCGAGTCATTGTTATTCAAAAACAAGCACACTGATCGGACAGCCCAACCATTGTGCCCATTGTAAATAAAGCTTATATTAATAGAAAAAAGTCTGGCCGCTGAAGTACCGTCAAGCGGCTGGACTTAAACTACAGCAAATTATCAGAAAAATCAGGTATGTTTTGCAAAAAAAAAAAAAAATCAGAAACATACCTTATTTTACTTGTATTTAGGCTGTCTCTCATAAAATCTCAGTCTCTGTTGTTTTCCCTGCACTGTACTGATGTACTGTACAAGCATGGAAGCATAAGTCCCATAGCATTTACAGTATATCAGAAAGGCAGAAAAACATCGAGGAGTCCTAGGGTTGCCAATTGTCCAGAATTCTTCTGGACTGTCCAGAATTAAGGGACACTTTCCAGAAAATGGACCAGACAGCATATTGTCCGGAAGAAATACCAGGAGATTAATTTTCTTTTAATTAAAAACAACATATGTGTTTTTAAAGATGTTCTTCATTAAGAGCTCCCTTTGCGTCCAGTTGCACAGATGCAGAAAATGAAAGCAGTCTTCTGTGCCTGTATGACTGATCATTTACATCTTTGTCTTCCTCGCATGCACATTTTAAACTCTTGAAAATCTGAACTGTGCAGCAGATGGACAATGAACGGACATATAGGTGATAAGGAAATATTTTCTCCACTTGTACATTTATCAATAACACACTCCTGGGTATGGGTAATGCTGGATTTACCCATGGTTAGCTTTGTTTAGAAACTCAGGCTTCATTCTTGTGATGAAACCACACCAACTATGGGTAAATCCAGCATTACCCATGCTCAGTCATGAGCTATTGCCTAACGATAACATACTAAGTACAGCTAGAAAGAATATAGCAAGAGTAGGAGGGAAAGCAGCAGAACTGACTATCCCCATCACGTATTCATAGTCTGAATGAAGAAATAACCTGCATTACAGAGTAATTAAATATAAGGAACAGTGATATATCTAGTTGTTAGTTTCAAAACCCTTTAGAACATTTGTAATTAAATTAGTTTACCATAATAGCCTTATTTAGGTGGTCATTTAGGAATGAATTAGGTAAAAAAAACTTAGATTTTACTGTATTGTTATGATGGACAAAGACAATGTATTGCCAGCTTGGCACGAATATCAAATGACAGATTGCTGCTGGCTATATTTTTATCTGTGACTGCATAAGTGTCTGAAGTTTTTTTTCTAATGTTCTTCCAATTGGCTCAGTATCTGCATATACTAAGTAGTTGGTTCAAGACATTGTCCTGCATGCGGTTTGCTCAGTGTGTTTTTTTTGTAATCTTTATAATATATATTACCATCTCAAAGTGCTTACTCCTCTCTGTACTCTTCTTTTCTAGACCTAACACCACTCTTAAGTATTCAACTATGGTACCACCTTTATCATTCTTGTAAGACAAGTGCAGTCTGGGTCTGAACTGTCTGCAAACAGCTACAGTTAACTTTGAGTATGTGTCTACCTGTTTGAGCCAATATTTATTTTCCCCTGGAGAGCACTCTGCTTTGGCTTGTAAGCAGCCCCCCCACCACACACACACACACACACACACACACACACACACACACACACACACACACACACACACACACACACACACACACACATCTTCCACTTTCTCTTATTCCCTTCTGTTAGCAAATAGTATCCATAACTGATCAATACTGTGTGTTTGTTAATTTAAACTGTGACCACATTAGCCTACTGATACAAGGTTATCCTGTTTTTCCACCTGAGAAATTAAGAAATGACTTACAGTTTCAGAGCAGTCCTTGGTCAGTTGTGATTGTTTCTTAACACATACTTGTCTTTGCTTTGGCTCATTAGCAGCAGTACAAAGAACTGCCTGCTCACACCCTTGTTCTCCCCTCCCCCTTCCCTGTTTATTACCTTAAAGCAATCCCAAAGTTAATAAATATTACCTGTGGCAGGCACCATTTTTAAAACTACAACCACCCTTGTCACTATCATATGTTCATTTATCAGTTAACTCTGTTAACTGATTGTTTCCAGCCCCCTCAAACGAGCAACTAACAGAGTCTCTACCCGCTTTGCTCCCCACCCTGCCCCCTAATTCCTCCCGCCCCCAGTGATCCCACCTTTATTGCACTCAAACCCCTCCCATCTTTCCAATAGCCAACCACAGCGTTAACCCAACACTACCTCCTCCATCTTCCCACTACTATCATACCTCCTCAACTAACATGTACAAGCATACCTTACCTATGCTCACTGCATGCACTCTCCTTGCATATCTTACATCCTACCAAAGCTCCGTCATTCCCCCACTCAACCACTACCACTGTACTACTACTCACGCCAGCACTCATGTCTCACCCACACTCAGCTCCCCTCCCACCAGCTCAAGAACCATCCCTATGCACCCCCCACATAGTCTGCCAACTATATTACTCAAACATAAAGCATCCCTACAAATTAACATAGTAACCCTCCCACCATACCTATTACCCACAGAGCACAATCATAAAGTTTCCCTTATAAACAAACACATTCAAAAACTGAGAAAACTAATAATCCAATGCATATCAAAACTAGCCCTAAGTGGAGACATCCACCCCAACCCTGGCCCTACCATCTCCAACCCCAATCCTCATAATCAGACTAGAAACCACAACTTCTCCCATATTACAGCCAATATAAAGCCAAGTAACTTCCTTCTACTAAGCCTAAATATTAGAAGTATATCCAACAAAGTCCATGAACTCCATGCCACCATAGACTTGTACTCCCCAGATATAGTCATCCTGACAGAAACCTGGCTAAAACCTCACATTACCAGTGAGCAAATACTACCTACAGGTTACGGCATACTAAGAGTAGACCGGCTAAACAAAAAAGGAGGTGGTGTAGCTATAATATTTAAACAGCATCTAAACATCCACATCTTAAAATCATCAGCTCCACAAATAGGCAATGAAGAAATAATATATACCAACCTCAAAATAAACCAAAACAAAACCATCAACATAATTGGATGCTACTTCCCACCTGGCAAAACATCCCTCCACTAGAAAACCTCCTCAGCTGGTCTAGCCACCATCTCCCACAAGAAACTATAATTTTAAGTGATTTCATTATTGACTGGCAATCCTGTTCTGGCAACAATCCAACCCATCATGTTCAACTTCATGGCTTCACCCAACTAGTCCAGTCGCCAACCAGGATAAATAAAAACTCCAGCAAGCACACTACCCTGGATTGGATACGAGTCAGTAAGAGCCCCCAGTCATATATAACAGGCTGCCTATCAGATAGCCCCAGTGATCACTCCCCAACATTCCTACTCAAAAAATACCTATACCAAGCTAAACCTGTCATCTATCGTCAAATACGTAAAAAACTAAACTTTAACCCACTCACATTCATCTCATCCCTCAAAGAATGTAACTGGCATCCTCTAAAGTACCTCAGTCTAGATGACGCAGTTGAATTTTTTAATACTACCTTCCTGAACATCCTTAATTAACATGCCCCCATAAGATTTTCCAGAACCAAAGCACAACCCTCCCCATGGCTACAGAAAACCACTAAGTCAGAAATGAAAAACAGGGATAAAGCCTGGGAACACTGGCGCAAAACCAAAACCCCCTCAACTAGACAGAAATTCCTAGAACTACGCAATAGAGTCAAAAAGCTAATAAAACAGGACAAATTCCAGTACTACCAGTTTGCCCTAGACTCCTCACAACACAGCCCCAAACAATTCTGGTCCTCCATAAACTCCATCCTCCACCCAGGTAAAGTCAGTACCCCTCCTCCTAACATCCAACAATGGCTCTACTGTCAGAAAAAAGACAAACCAAATTGTCATGATTGATGTTATATGTCCAGCCTATTAATTTTCTAATTCAGCACTGTCTGAACCAAGGTGACATAAGTGCAGTTGGGCTGCCCCAGGCTTATACTGCACCCAAAGGGACTAGAGCTAGTGGTTCTATAATAAGGGGGACATGCCGCATGGCACTCTTGAGCCTAAAAATATTGCTTATGGTGGCATTTTATCTGCTGCTTGTGTTACATTGTCTAACAGGTGGATCTTGGAGGGGAATGGCAGAGTTGCTGAGAGATATGGAGCAGTCATGAAAACCAAAACAAAGTTATCCATGGCAAGTATAAATCAGCAGATGCCTCTTGGGGGATGTATCAAGGCCAATATCCCCAGAGAAGTTAGATTCTTGTCTAGACAGGTTTTGAACAAAAGTATCCAGGGAGCTACAAGAGAAAGATGAAGGCAGTCTGAAAGTCATACCAATTTGGAAGCAGGGTACAGAAGGGAAACAGAAGCCCCTACTGTGTATCATTGTCAAAGAGAGAGAAGCCTGTGCTGTATCCGGGTTCTGAAGGGAGGTCGAAATCTCCACAGAGCCAGAGTACTGTATACCCTCTGAAGAGCTACCTCTCACAAGGCAATATTAATTCCTGTGCAGATGCATAGACAGAATGTTTTATTTCCTTCTAGATTTCCTACTAATGGTGTGTGTGTGTGTGTGTGTGTGTGTGTGTGTGTGTGTGTGTGTGTGTGTGTGTGTGTGTGTGTATGTGTGTGTGTGTGTGTGTGCGTGTGTATGTGTGAGTATGTGTGAGGTTCAGGCACCTAGGCTGTGAGACATTTCCCTATGGTGGCAGTAAAAATGCAGTGTGCAGAGGGTGGTGCCTTTATAATTGGTGTGTGTAGGTCATTACCCCCTTCATAGTATCTAGGGAACATTACCTAAAATGCATACTGTAGCATAAATGTGACTACAGTAGCATTCAGGATTTCCTCCATGATGTCACTCATTTATAATTCCTGTAGTTACATAATCATGTTCTGTACAGTGAGCATAACACTTATTACTTCTTCTGCCCCCATGAACTTGGTTATTTAAGCTGTGGGCATGACAGATTGTGCTTCTCTTTGAACACAGGGAATTCACAACAGCTATATTTCTTTGTAGCTGAATATCACTTCAGCCACATGACCCCAACCAAATGGATCACTGGGAAATGTCTTGCTCCCTAGGTGCCTGAACCTGCATGTGTACATTCGTCCCAGTCACTTTATTGAATTCCTATTTATTCTTAAAGTGAAATGATGGGATGTTTTGCTGAACATTCAGTTTTATTAAGCATCTGTGTTGCCAAGTGTCTGTGATGCCAAAAGTGCCAAGTGGGTTTGTATTGGGGTGGGCATGTGTGTTTCTGGATTAGAATTAGAGTTAGGGTTAGTATGGGGATAGATTTAGTGTGTGTGTGTGTGTGTGTGTGTGTGTGTGTGTGTGTGTGTGTGTGTGTGTGTGTGTGCGTGTGTGTGTGTGTGTGTGTGTGTGTGTGTGTGTGTGTGTATGTGTGTGTTCATGTGTGTTTGTATATAGTGTGTGTTTGAGCATTCTCATGTAGTGGTATTGTTTAGTAAGGGTTTTTGTAAGGTAAGGTGTAGCATTAGGGTTATGGGTAGTGGCAGTATTAGGGTTAGTATGCAAGAACAGACCGTAAAATAAACATGCGAAGCGGGCAAAATGAAATAATAGAAAGATGTGTTTATTAACGTAACTGTTAAGTGCTTTTCATTTACTTAAAATGGTAAACTTCATCAGGGTCTCCATTTAAATAATATCCCATACTCCAGTCAAAGATCACATGATTACCTCAATCACATGTTCAAAACCTAAAAACAGTAAAACAAATATGACTTAAAAATACACAATCTATTGCTTTTGGCTGCTGCTTGTTGGAATATCTGATAGTTTAAAAGTTATAAAAATGGAATTAAGTATGCTGGATTTTCAGATCATGTGGCTATATGGGTTAAAGTACAGGAAAATTAAGAATATATAAGAATAGGAAAGGGAATAAATAAAATTAATGAAAATGAATTAGACTTAGAAGAGAAAAAGAACTTATGGAATTATGGAAAAAATAATATGAATATGAGAGACTTTTATGAGAATTGGACTCTTTGGGGCCTTAATTTTAAAGAGAAATATAAGGAAGAAAAGAAAAGAAAAAGAGAGATATAAGATATTAAGTCAAGAAACAGTTAAAGACTTAGTAGAGAAGAAAAACTCATTTTATGAAAAAGAAAGAGAACTAAATGAAATTAATCAAATTAAAATTAACAACTTGTTATATAAAGAAAAATATTGCTTACAAGGAAAGAAAGAAGAGGTAGCGCCATATTTGAGTAAAATGATACAAGAAGAAAAAATAATCAGATAATTAAAAATAAGGAAGGTAAGCAAATAAGACAGCAAGAAGGAATATATGAAATAATTAAAGAATATGTATTGGAATTATTTGTTAAAAGAGAAGAAAACATGAAACAAATTTATAAAGGTGAAAAATTAAATAATGAAGATAATGAGCATTAGAATAAAAAATAACCATTAAATAACTGAATGAAATTCTAAAATATATTAACATTGATTCTGCAATAGGATTGGATGGAACTGAATATCCAATACCCACACATAGCAGTGCCAAACACACACCTACATACACAGAGGTGCTCGATGTAAATCTAAACAGGAAACAGAGACCCCCAACGTAGATACACAAACAACCACCACCCACCAACACAACCAAAGCAACACATAGCCCAAAACAACAGTGTGCCACCCAGAAACAGCCCATAAGGCAAAACAAAGTACCTAACACACTACTCATAGGTGACTCTGTAGTCAGGCAAACTGATGTCCCACTCAACAGACTAAAGAGAAGATTACAGTCAGCTGCTTGTTGGGTGCCAGGATTCACCATATAACACATGCACTCAGGTCAATCCACAACAGGTTTGATTATGACTCTGTCATCGTCCATGTTGGTGTGAATGACCTGGGACGCACCTCTCTGGACTACATGAAATGAGACATGAAGGAGGTTTTGGATCTAGTAGCCCAGTCAGGCAAGACCCTAGCCCTGAGTAGAATCCTGCCCTCACCCAGAATGATACCACAGTACAAGGACAAAATTATTGAATTCGACAATTGGCTACGTTTCTGGTGTCATTCTAAGGGGATCCAGAATCTATCTGCCTGGGACGACATGGTTGACAGACCATGATGCTTTGCCAGAGATGGTCTGCACCTGTCACCCCTGGGATTCTGGATCCTGGCTAAGGCTCTTGCCACCCCTATAGTGCCTTTTTTAGGCAAGGTTCAAATGCTAAATTCACCACTGTAACAGGTACAAGCAAACAAACTCTGAGGGTAATGCTACTCAATGCTAGAAGTCTAAACCTCAAAATGTACTCACTTGAGGCAATCCTAAAAATGGAGAGCATTGACATCTGTGCAGTAACAGAGACCTGGTTCAAGGCTCCAGAGAGCACCCCTGCATTACCAGGCTATAATTCATACCACACCTTTCGGCCATCTAACCTGGACTGAAGCACTAAAGGCAGAGGCATATCAATATTCATGAAGGATATCCACACCTCCAGGCTAGTTGCTCAACATAATGCATCCAAAATTATCCAAGTGTAACTATCACTGGGCAAGACTGCAATCCAGGTTGTAGCTTGTTACAGATCCCCCATCATGCCCCAGGATTCCCACTCTTCATTTCTTAAGATACTGGAAAATATTAAGGTACAACCCAATACTTTAATTATGGGCAACTTCAACTACCCCACCATCAACTGGGAAAGCTATTCATGTACCAACTCATTCGCTCAATGTTTTTTGGAATTCATAAACTCCAACATCTTGGATCATCTTGTCCACATTCCCACCAGGAGCAGCAATATCCTGGACCTGGTCATTACCAATATGGGTAACTGGTGTTCCACACCAGAGGTCAACTCCTCACTGGTCAGATCTGACCACAAGCTAATCACCCTAGACATCCACATCCCACCCCCACACCCCATTAAGGAAACCACTGTCAAAAAATACTCCAAAGCCAATTTCATGTGACTTAAGAGAGAAGCAGAAAACTTCACAACACCTGTCCAGACAGATAATAGAAGTACAACTGCTGAATCTTATGCAAATGCACTGTATAAGCACATACATGAGTGCATGGATCGTGCCATCCCCAACAGAACCAAGATGCTATCCTCCAAAAAAGGAAGCCAATCTGGTAGTCACTTTTCATAAACAAACTCTACAACAGAAGGAAGAAGCTGTTGCAAAAAAGAGTAAAAACCCAAGATTGGAAGAACTCCCTGGTCAGCCTCAGCAAGAAGCTGAGATCCCTTGTAAAATCCTCTAAAGCCAGTTATGAAAATAAAATTGCCTCTGATTCCAAAGACAACCATAAAGTGTTCTACAGCTATGTCAAGAATCTCAATGGCAACACTCAGATCTGCTCTGAGCTGCAGCATAATGGCACTAAATATACAGAACCAACTGATATTGCCAACATCCTGGCAGATAGGTTCAGTGCTAACTTTACCCCCCTCTCACCCATCAAATGGCCCATCTTAATACTGGAAGAATGTAAAGCCTCTGTAATCACGGATGAACAAGTAAAGACTGCCTTCTCTAAAGCCAAAAACACAGCATCCATGGGACCAGACAACATCCCAGGATGCATACTGCACAAACTACAGAACGAACTGGCACCCCACCTAAGTGCCATGTACAGTCATAGCTTCTCCTCAGACTATGTGCCTACTGTATGGCGTACAGTGACAGTTATCCCACTCCACAAAGGGGGTGCTACCATGGACCCTGGTAACTACTGTCCCATTAGCCTGATGAGCCTGGTCTGCAAGGCCATGGAACGTATCATCTTGAAGCTTATAAACAAAGGCATAGGTAACCTCCAAACCCTGGACCCCACTCAGTTTGGGTTTGTAAAAGGTAGATCATGTCTACTAAACCTGATTGACTTCTTTGAAACAGTCACAAGAGCCATAGATGAGAGCAAGGTAGTGCACACAGCCTATCTTGACCTTGCCAAGGCTTTTGACACCATCCCCCACTCTGGAATTATTGATAAGCTCACTAAACTGGGCATAAACCCCTATGTCACAAAATGGGTGGCCAACTGACTCACAGACAGAACCCACACAGTAAATGTTGCTGACTCCAAGTCCAACTTCAGATCAGTGACAAGTGGAGTACCACAGGGTTTGGCTCAGGTTCATCTCCTGTTTCGCATCTACTTCTTTGAAGTGCAGGCCAACAGAGAAGGTCTTTGGCTAACAAAGTTCGCAGATGACTGCAAACTGGGAGCCATAATAGAATCACCAAATGATGTTGACATTCTACAAAAGGGTCTCACAGAGACAGATGCTTGGTGTCAAAGGCATGGTCTCAAGCTCAATGCTAAGAAGTGCACTGTTATCCCCTTTGGGAAAAACTCGGTACCTATGAACTACCACATAAGTGGTAGCCCACTAAACACTGAAAGTGTGATAAGAGACCTCGGGATACAGGTGGATAGTAGTCTCTCCTTTGATAATCACATTGCCACAGCAGTCAGGAAATCCTTCTATGTGGCACACCTCCTCACAAAAGGGTTCTCCTCTAGAAAAAAAGGAGGTCATTGTTCCTCTCTACTCATCCCTCATTAGATCAATCATAGAGTACAGTGCCCCATTTGTCATGTATCTCAAAAGACACATACAACATTTGGAGAGGCCACAGAAATACCTCACTAAGAGGATTACCAGCCTCAAACAGATGCTATACGCAGACCATCTCAAAAAACTCCAGCTCTACTACATTGCATATCACCTATTCAGAGGCAATCTCTGCCTAACATAAAAAGCTATGTCAAACCCAGCACTGTTGGACATGCTACACTTAAAGAAATACCAATCTCTCCATACCACATGCTCCATGGACCTAAACCTTGTCACCACAATAAACAAAACATGCTGGAGAGATAGATTCCTGTCCCAGAGACTCCCTATACTATAGACCAAACTCCCCATTCCTGTCAAGCAAAGCTCCTCATTGGATCTCTTTAAGAAAAAAACATTGACAACTGGATGGGAAATAGAAAATTCACCCTGGGGATCACTTCTGCAGCACTGCTTGACAGGGGCACAGGAAAATAATTTTCTTGGGTGGCAAAAGCCAGGGAACCTTTTTGGCTAGGCTTATATAGGCCTTAGGGCCGATAGCCTAGTACTTACCTATGAACCAATGAACCTATGAACCTATGAATATGGTATGTATAAAGAATTGAAAGAGTGGCAAAAATATTTTTATAGAAGTTATGAATGAATGGTTAGAAACTGGAATTAAAGAGAAAGATATGTACAAGAGTTATAAAATTTATATTTAAAAAAGGAAATGAAAAGGAAATAAAAACTGAAGACCTATAACATCGAATAATATGGATTATAAAATTTTTATGAAAGTAATAACAAAAAGGTTACAGAAATGGATAAAATATATGACCAAAATGTATTTGGAAGAAAAGGAAAAGGAAGTCAAGAGTTATTATGGATAATAAAAGAGATAGTTGATGATATAAATAAAAATGTAGGAGTGAAGATTATGATAGGGGAGATAAGTAAAGCCTATGATAATATTCAGTGTGACACTGCCAGCCCAACTATCTGGAATTGTGTAGTTTTTTTCTATTGTCTTGGAGAAAAGTAATTGCTATTTTTAAAATGTAAAGTGTTTTTATTGCTCTATGACTCTCTATCAGCTACACACTTCTGAGAGATATGTATTTTTCACACAGAGGTATTAAAGTCTAAGTATCTGCTTAGCCTGGGAACTGAAGTCAGGTGACAAAGTGTGATGTCATACAAGCTAACCCAGCAGTAGTGTTTATTATTAATTTAGGAACTCTCTCAGAGTCAGATTTTGCATTTATCTTGTTTTGGATCTAGACACATCTATTCAGCACTTCTGCATCTGCGTTGCTTTGTAAGTAAGTCTAGGGTACAGTAATTTCTTTTAGATATAGTTAGGAATATAGTAAATATTAATTTGGATGTTTTCTGTATTTATGTGAGACTGTCCTGCAATGTTGTTTTAAAATATTTCCTGTGATTCTGAAGTCTGTAGTCACTGTGTTGAGTTATTGAATACTGTATCATTCTTTTGTTATTTATTATTAAATATATTTAAACCTTTTAATTGTGGCTGGTTTGTTTAGAGATATTTAAGCTCTTAGAGAACTTGCATATGTATTTGGTGACACTGTACAGGCCATTCCTAAATAACCTGGCTCTTGATCACACTTACCATTTGGATAATAGGAACATCACACAGTAGGATTGGTCACCCTTAGTAAGGGCCTTAAGTAGCTGATAAGAAGGGATTGGTGGCAGTGATAACTACCTTATAGTCTGGGCAGAAGCTAGTAAACCTGTGCCAGCCTTTCCCATGAGTGTCTGTGTGTTTGTATATAAATCAAATCTCTAAGTGTGTGTGTGTGTGTGTGTGTGTGTGTGTGTGTGTGTGTGTTTGTGTGTGTTTGTGTGTGTGTGTGTGTGTGTGTGTGTGTGTGTGTGTGTGTGTGTGTGTGTGTGTGTGTGTGTGTGTGTGTGTGTGTGTGTGTGTGAGCTACTTGGGCAGGGATATGAAGCACTGATTGGACAGAAATGGTGCTGGAGGTCTTGGTTTGGCCACTTAGCTGAGATCTTAACCCTATAGGTGTGTTAGTGGGGAGTCTTATTGAGGATCTGGAGAAAGAGGGAGAAACC
Source organism: Protopterus annectens (assembly GCF_019279795.1). Taxonomy (NCBI): domain Eukaryota; kingdom Metazoa; phylum Chordata; order Ceratodontiformes; family Protopteridae; genus Protopterus; species Protopterus annectens. Next base: position 464,948,142 of record NC_056742.1, on the reverse strand, counting down.
AGCCCCCAGACTGACTGTGATCTCTATGTGCTCTTAAGGGAAATTGTACTTTACTGTGTGTATATCTGTCATCGTCCTAATGTGCACGTCCCTCACTGGTGCCAGCGGTGAGTATTGAGGCTCCTTGATTATTGGATCAGTGCAGGGGCATCACATTCAGTATAAATCATTATGGAGAATTCTGCAGGTATATAATGTAAGCAAGAAAATAATATTACAAGTAATAAAATCTGAAGGGAACTAATAAAAAGGCTGGGAGGCTGGCCTAATGGTTAAGGTGTTTGCCTTACAAACACAAGGTGCAGGGTTTGAGTCTCACAAGGGATAATTGGCTAGGCTTAAAATGGCTCACAAGGGCAGTTAGCTTAGTACCAATCTATGAAACTATGAACCTAAATGTCAAGTAGTGGTGGATAAAAATAATGACGGGAGTACAATTGCCAATAATGTATAACTATGTGGATGATATTGTATTAATTGCTAAAAATAACATATGAATGGAAAAAGTAAATGAAAAATTAAGTATAAATTAAAAAAATGGTTTAAGTATAAAGAGAAAAGTAAAGGATTTGTTTTTTAAGGTATGATAGGAGGTATTGAGTTTAATGAAAAATATATAGATATATTGGGAATAATATTTGGAAAGAATGAATACAGTCAACAACAATGGAATAATGTACTCAAATAAGTAAAGAATATGACTAATTTTTGGAAATCATATAGATTTTCATATAGAAAAAAAGCACACTTGTTGAACATCATGGTAATAGGAAAAAATACTTATGTTGCTAACATCTATATGATTTCTATTAAGCATGAAAAGGAAGTAATGATGATTATAGTTTCTTTTATATGGGGATCTAGACTGAATCCAGTCAAATGAGGGAGTCTATATATGAAAGAAGAACAAGAAAGCTTGGGTTTAATAATCCCAATAGTACATGCAGCATCTTCAATTTTATATAAGGTGTTAAAAGGAATTATGAAGGAAAAAAATTGATAAAAAATGATACTATATTATAAATACAGAGAACCGTGGAAGGAATGGAAGTTAAAAAATAATAAAAGCATTGTGAATGAAGAAATGAAATTGTATCAAAACAAAATTGTGCTATGGAAAATAAAAAAAAATATGTGAGAAAAAAAGAAAGGAATGGAACTTAAGCATTATGAAAGCATTTTATTACATTGGTCCATAGAAAGATTTAGAAATAGACAAGAAAAAAGCCATAATGATGAGATATAATAACTATAAAAAAAAATAAAGAATGTAATGATTTTTTTATGGAGATTGTCTATTAGAAAATTGCCGGTTAAGGCAAAATTACCACACAAAAAGGCAAGATAGACTATGAAATAAATGTGGAGAGTTTGAGACTACTGAACATGTGTTTCTAAAATGTGAAAGAGTTAATAATTTGTGGAAAGAAATATGTAAACATAATAGGGTGAAAAGTTTGTTAAAATTTGAGCAAATAAATATAGACCTAATAGAATTTGGTTATTATGGTGCACAAAACAGGAAGAAGTGAAGAAAATGGACAGAATAATATTTTATGTTTCATGGACTATATGGAACAAGAGACTAAATGGAATTTAATACAATGAAAAATGGACTTTGAGAAAGATTTTGAAGAAAATAATGTCTTGGTTCTAGATAAGAGTTGGGAGGGAATGCTTAAATTGATGTTTATAATGTATGGAGACTTGTAAAGAGATGTAAATAATGTAAATATGTAAATAATATGTAATGTATATATCAATAAAAAAACCCTACCAATCACTAAGCCATTTTGGAGGAGCACTTCCTGCTTCTGTTCTAAGCATAGAGGCGACCCTTTTTTTGCTAGAAGCATGATTACCCTGATTAGTTCAGCTGTGCCTGGATTACTCTCATTATTATCATCTTCAACCCCCTAAGACGTACCTCTTCATTGTCAGTATTGTATTATTGTTGTCAATACATTACACCATTTTCTATAAGTCCTGTCTAAACCTTTGCAACTTCAGACATTCCCAAAAGATATGCTTTCAATTCCCTCTGACACCAGCTACACACCTCCAGCACCCTTCATCAGTTGGGAATATTTTTGCTAACCTATCAGGGGTATAAATATATTTATGGAGACATTTTCATACAAATACACTAAACGTCCTTGATGTTATAGATCACCCTGGAATCATACAAATTATTTTCCATGTTTCAAAACTTACTTCTCCTCCCAATGTCCCATTCCAGCCAACTTGTAATCTTTATGCTATTTTCTGTTCTTACTCCACTAACACTCTCCATGCTCATGCAATTATTCCTGTCTCTGTCACTTTCTTCCTTTTGTCTGTATCAGTCACATTATTAAGGCTATCCCCATCTCCTGTTCCACCTTAAAAGTTTGTCTGCCTCTTGCTTGTATTTGCAAGGCTTGATGTGTCAGTTGAGCACCTAGAGAGACATTATAATCCTGCCTTACTTTCTCTCAATTTAGTATTCTTTGCTCTGCCATCATCTGCTCCCAAACCTCAAACCTCTTCCTGAGTTCCTTCACATCCCAGCCAGTCCCCGACCCCTTGAATCTCCTTGTATCTTCAAATCAGTTCCCTATAGCCAATAAATCTTGCCTCCATTCATGTAGCTTTTCCCTCATGAAATAACTTTTCAACCTGCCTAGTGACAATATCTAATATCTGTTGACCCATCCATTGGACCTCCCTAACCTGTGCTGTCTCAATCCAATCCTTATTACCCAACCATCCATATTTTTCTTTTAACATACCTTTATACTATGATTCATAAGTATCCAGGTGACGCCAAGCCCATTCTTATAGTGGAATAGCAAGAACTCCTAATCCTTTCTGCTGTTTTGTGAACAGCACCCTCTTCCAGCTTACTTTGGCCTCTCTTTCCCCTATATTAGATTTTTTATCCAATCTGTTAATCTCCCTAAATAGCTAGCATCCAGTCCTGTCCAAAAAAGGTTGCCCAAAATACAACATAAGTGGTAATACATTGCCAGTGTGTCACTTGTACTGTTTGGTGTGGATCTAGACCTAGGTGGGTCTACCATATTATGCCATGTCTTCTTCAACATTTTTTTGTATAAGAATTTATCCTTCCACGCATGTATGGTTATTTATTTTTATTTGTTTATTTATTTATTTTATTTGTTTACCGGGTAATGTCTGACTGGTCATGAGGCCCATTTTCAGCGGAGGCCTGGGGAGAAAAGCTCCATACATCCAAATAGACAGTATTAAATGATCAAATTAAATACACATTAATCAACAATGTATAAAGCAAGTCAGTAAAGAAATTAATAGCAAATAATTAACAAATTAATAAATTTAACAAAAAATGGTGCAATTAAAGATAAAAATTGGTTGGATGAGTTGATAGTGAGACCAGTGTGATACAGTAATTGCAAGACAGAGAAATGCAGTCTACATAACAGTTAAAGACAACTCAGTATACGTGTATACATTGTTAACTGAAACTGAGTGTAGAATCAAAGTAGCCTTCAGCAGTTAATAGTTGTAGCTGTGAGAATGAGCTAGTTTAGGGTAACGTAAGGGAGTAGTAGGTTAGCTAGTTTAGGGTAATGTAAGTGAGTAGTAGGTTAGCTAGTTTAGGGTAATGTAAGTGAGTAGTAGGTAGCTTAAACAGGAGTATGGCAGGAGCAAAGCCAGTGTTTTGCTAGATGTTCCTTAAGGAAGTTTTTAAACTCATGAATGCTGGGGTTTTTGGCCATAGGTTGAGGAAGAGTGTTCCACAGTTTGGCAATTTTATGGGAAAAAAGGTACGACTCCCATGACCCCTCTGGATCAGTTAAATTTATTGCTATCTGTTTTTTTTCTGGTTTACCTTGTAATCTGAGGGTCTCCCATACTGACCTAGCATGACAAACACTTTTTCCAAACCCTCTCTTGGCTTTCTCAGTATTATTATACCATCAGGCATATAATGCTATTTTCAGTTCTAAGTCTCCCCACAGATACTCTTTCAGTGTTGATTACTTAATCTCTGCTGCTAGTGGTTCAAGATATAACACAAATAATGACAGTGATGAGGCAGCCTTGCCATGTAGCCCTCAATAATGTTAGGCCATCTAAATGTCCTCCAGTTATTTTAATCTATGCCTGTGCTCCCTTATATATTGCTTGTAACATTAATATAAATGATTCTTCAAATTCCATATGCACTAACGTTTGAAACAGGTATAGTCATTCCACCCTATCAGATGCCTTCTCTGCGTCTAAGAATATTATTGCTAATTATTTTGAACTATTATCATCTTACAAGTGTCTTGAGTATGTTATCAAATGTTCTCCTATCTCTCATGAACTACATTGGTCTCCCCAACCTAACCTTCTAGTCATAGTTCAATATGGAAAATGGACAATCTAACATGGTCTTCCGTGGATCCCTACCTTCTTTAGGAATTACTTCCATTATCCTCTGCTTCCAAGTGGTGGGAGAAACCTGCTGCAATATTCTAATCTGATTAAACATTTCTTTCCAAATCATTACTACTGTATCACCTCACAATTTGCATACCTCTTTGAGAATTCTATACTTACCAGCTTTCTGCCTACATATTGCTTCCTTAACATTTCCTTCTGTTATTTTTCCTTTAGGGAAGTTGACAAACTGGGAAGAAAGACTGCCTGAATATAATTGCTTGTAACCTGACTTGTATTCTCAGAAGAGGCCTCAGTTTATATAGAGATGCACAGTATTGCCAAAAATGCTGCAATATATGTATCTGCCCTTGCACTTTTCTTTGATTCTGGTCTTGCAGTTCCAAACCACCCTCTCTGTGTCCTGATACTATAATCATATTGCCAGGCCTTTGATTGCAATTGCCATATTTGTATAGTACATCTGTCATGCTGCCTCTTTCTGTGCAAGTATTCTTGCATCCTCCCTTTTCTGTATTTCCTCTTTCAGTTTTCTCATTCTTTCATTGTCCACTGAGGTTAAGCTCTGCTTTCCCCTTTGTATCACACTTAACTCCTGCATCTTCCTCTTTATATCCCTTCCTTTTCATCTCTACCTCATTCTGCACCACATTTCTTAACATCTTGTTTAACCTTTTCCTGACAGCAGTCCCTCTAGCCTTTCCACATATGTGGGAGTTCCCTTTCCACATATGTGGGAGTTACCCTTTCCACATATGTGGGAGTTGCTCTTTCCACATATGTGGGAGTTGCCCTTTCCACATATGTGGGAGTTACCCTTTCCACATATGTGGGAGTTACCCTTTCCACATATGTGGGAGTTTCCATTCTGTAGGAAAGACATTTCCAGTCATTGTCTCATGACCTTGACTTGTATACTGCATGCAAATCTGTAGAATGTTCAGAGGGCAGGACTGGTCCCACCTCTCCAATTACACAGAGCTCCATATTCTCTGTAATAACCATAGTTTTATCTAATCTCATCCACATATTCTCCCTGTGACTTACCTTTTTTAAACAATTTTATTAAATTATCACTTAAGAAACAGACACACATACATTAATAGAAGAGAAAAATTATATTAACATTTCATATTCATCCATTCATTACACATTGCATATATTTTTTTATTTTTAACAATTTTCACTCCAATACTGCATACATTGCTCAACTCCCGCCTTCACTTAAACCTCACTCCTCCTCCTGAGCAATATTCTGCATGTATTGTTCCCATAAATTCCATTTATTTCTATATAGTTTGCTTTTTCCCTTTTCTAAAGATCCTTTTAAATTATTCAATACTCCAGTTAGAGTTAGGTTAGTTTTTGGTTTCATTTTTGCTTTTTTGGCAACCAATAGCATTAAACTGAACATGACAATTCAGATCCTATATCCCAGCTCAAAATAATCCTTTCCTTAGTTATAGCCACTTGTTCCTCCAACATTTTATGACAGATAATTTTGAAGGGAATTTTTAAAACCTGTCAACTCTCATTGTACTAAAAAAAAAAAAAAAAAACACACACACATTGTAGTAATACCTCTTTTTCCATCACACCAGCATTTGCAATTGACATGACTACATTTTTTCTAAAGTCTGCTTGCAGTTTAGAAATACTTATGCAAACACTTCCAAGAAAAAATTCTAAAACTTCTGGACTTATTCAGATGTTCTCCCACTGTTATTTCTAAATTGCCTTCATAGTCTTTCTTCCCAATCTTTTCTAAGCTTCTCTGGCTGATTTTTATAGTTATGATGCAATATTTTATGTCATACTAATTATCACTTTTTTAACAGTAGCTTGTGCTCACTGTTCAAGATTCAACCAAAACCTCTACCACATCTGCTCTTTTAGTTAGTACTTCCTCCTCCCTTTGCCACCTGTGACTTACTTGATGCATGGTGAAAATTTCTAATTTCTTGACTTCTCTTTAAATACATTTATTTATAAAAAATGTTGTTGTTTTTCTTTCGGCTTTTCCCGGTTAGGGGTCGCCACAGCGGAACTCCGGTCCGCTAATGATAATTTATTAAAATGAAAACTCCTTACTTGGCATGTCATTTTAAGTTGAAATTATCTGGCATCTCATTAAATTGTATTTTATGGCAGGTTCATAAAGGCTATGGATTACTGCACTTAATTTTATTCTGCACCACCTTCCCTTTTTTCTTCCTTCTGCCATAGCCTGCTGTATAGATCCTCATAGCTTTAGACATGTTCATGATGAGATTAATTCACAGACCCTCCATTTGTTAGTCTTTTTTTAGACATTAGTGAGAATGACACCTCGAAGCATTCAAGTGCACTGTCAGTTTATTGCATAATACATTTTTCGTGTTGAACTTTAATAATGTAGCTGTTACAAGAGGTTAGATGGTACGGCCTCTAACTAAAAGAATAATTTAGTACATTTGACAGTATTATAAGCTCAACCTACTTTGTGATGTATTTAGAAATATTTACATTATAAGATAAAACTTTTCCGGTCAACAAATGTTAAATAAATAAATAAATAAATAAATAAATAAATAAATAAATAAATAATTAAATCAGAAATGACTGGTCATGTTGGTCTATAGTAACAAAGGAGTGTCCCTGCTCATTTCTAGTTACCAGGCAAAATGTAATCATGACTTTGTAGCTCTTTCCAAGAATGTCCACTTTACAATTTTCAGCCTTCAAAATTACTAACACTTTGTTAGTACAAACATTCTGTCTGCTTAAAGACTGTGTTGCCACTATGTTGCTTAGGTATCAGAGTTATTCAAGGATACCTTGAGCACTGTGCTAAATTATTTTGTGTCAGCCTGACTTGTAATCGTGGTTAGGAAAAAAAAAACATACACATTTAATTTCAAAGAGACAGATAAATGTATCTTGCATAAAAATAATAAACATTTAATATACACAAACAGTAGGTGAATCCTTTATTCAGTTCCTGATCATTTCCCATATATCTGATAAGCATAATGCTTCAGTTAATTCTTTGCTCCCTCTTTCCATCTTAGACATTTTATATCTTTTCTCCATCCTCTCATCCACATCTGCCCTTTGGAAAAAAAAAACATATCCCAATCGCCAGTGAATATAAGTACTCCTTCATAAAAATGCATCACTGACTTCATCATTTTCTGAATTTGTCATATACTACTCTGCATGTTGGACATATATTGAAACCACTGTCTGCTTCTATTCCAGCATCTCCACCTTTCAACGTACAGTGCAACTATGTTTTCCCGTGCTTTGCAACAATAAAGCCCCACCTAAGGTGAAGCATGCATACTTTATTTTAGTCTGCCTCTGTTAAAGCACTAAACCTGTATATCTTTTTATGGTACATTTTTCTTTTTTGTATAGGTCTTATGTTATTGGAGGTAGCTCTTCACTGTGACTGGTTTGGTTTGGTAATTACAGTTTCACAGTACGCCAAAGTATAAAGTAAGTTGTATTTTTTGCTTTATTTGCAAACAGCACACACAAACAAGCAATGTCTGAAATATTAACAGTATAAACAGGTATTCAATACAGTTTAATGTTTTATTACTAACTCAGGAAGTACTGAGTGGTGGAAACAAAATTACAAGCAGAAATATACTGATATTATATGAGATAATACATAAATCATCTATCATGTTTGTGCTCATTCAACAAAAGCTGTGGGAGAAGGCTGAAATAAGCTACAGAACCCAACAATTTGTGACTTCTGCAAATGTAAACTAAAATGTCTGATTGCATGTCAGGGTAGGGAGTTTCTTTTGGTTCCTGTCATTTTAGAAGACATAGCATTAAACATGATGTTGTGTGATGCCTTCTTTCAAATCAAACTGCCAAGTAACTTAAAACAGTCACTTAATAGTAGCAACAAAGTTACACATCAAAGTAGTAATGTGCAGTATTATTCAAAGCTGGTCTACATAAAGTGTTATTTACTCTGAGTAAAACCTGTTTACGCAGAAAAGTCAAATGACAGTTTAAGTGTCAGAGGAACACCTATCATGTTAACTTGTCAAAGGAATGCAACATCTGCAACTTGCACTTAACCTTTAATCTTATTCTTCTTTCGGCTGCTCCCGTCAGGGGTCGCCACAGCAGATCGACTGTTTCCATTTCTTCCTGTCCTCTGCATCTTGCTCTGTCACACCAACCACCTGCATGTCCTCTCTCACCATATCCATAAACCTTATCTTAGGCCTTCCTCTTTTCCTGTTACCTGGCAGCTTCATCCTTAGCATCTTTTTCCCAATATACTCTGCATCCCTCCTCAGCACATGTCCAAACCAACGTAATCTTGCCTCTCTGGCTTTGTTTCCAAACCTTCCAACCTGGGCTGACCCTCTAATATACTTATTCCTAAACCTGTCCATCCTCATCACATCCAGTGAAAATCTTAACATCTTCAACTCTGCCACATCAAGCTCTGACTCCTGCCTTTTTGTCAATGCCACTATCTCCAACCCATATAACATAGCTGGTCTCACTACCCTCTTGTATACCTTCCCTTTCACTCTTACTGGTACCCGTCTGTCACAAATCACTCCTGACACTCTTCTCCACCCACTCCATCCTGCCTGTACTCTCTTCTTCACCTCTCTTCCACACTCACCATTACTCTGAACTGTTGCTCCCAAGTATTTAAACTCATCCACCTTCACCACCTCTACTCCCTGCATCCTCACCATTCCTCTATCCTCCCTCTCATTCACACACATATATTCTGTCTTAGTTCTGCTGACCTTCATTCCTCTTCTCTCTAGAGCATATCTCCACCTCTCCAGGGTCTCCTCCACCTGTTCCCTACTCTCACTACAGATCACAATGTCATCTGCAAACATCATAGTCCACGGGGACTCCTGTCTGATCTCGTCTGTCAACCTGTCCATCACCATTATAAATAAGAAAGGGCTCAGAGCTGAACCTTGATGTAATCCCACCTCCACCTTAAATGCATCCATCACTCCCACAGCAGACCTCACCACTGTCACACTACCCTTGTACATATCCTGTACCACTCTTACATACTTCTCTGACACTCCCGACTTCCTCATACAATACCACAACTCCTCTCTAGGCACCCTGTCATATGCTTTCTCTAAGTCCACAAAGATGCAATGCAACTCCTTCTGACCTTCTCTGTACTTCTCCATCAACACTCTCAGAGCAATATCGCATCTGTAGTGCTCTTTCCTGGCATGAAACCATACTGCTGATCACTAATCATCACCTCCCTTCTTAACCTAGCTTCCACTACTCTTTCCCATAACTTCATGCTGTGACTGATCAGTTTAATCCCTCTGTAGTTACTACAGCTCTGCACATCACCCTTACTTTTAAAAATCGGTACCAAAACACTTTGTCTCCATTCCTCAGGCATCCTCTCACTTTCCAAAATTTGATTAAACAATCTAGTTAAAAACTCCACTGCCATTTCACCTAAACACCTCCATGCTTCCACAGATATGTCATCTGGACCAACAGCCTTTCCGTTCTTCATCCTCTTCATAGCTATCCTTACTTCCTCCTTGCTAATCCACTGCACTTCATGATTCACTATCCGCACATCATCCAACCTTCTCTCCCTCTCATTCTCTTCATTCATCAGCCCCTCAAAGTGCTCTTTCCATCTCCTCAACACACTCTCCTCGTTTGTGAGTACGTTTCCCTCATTATCCTTTATCACCCTTACCTGCTGCACATCTTTACTAGCTCGGTCCCTCTGTCTAGCCAATCGGTACAGGTCCTTTTCTCCCTCCTTAGTGTCCAACCTTTTATGCAACTTGCCATACGCCTTATCCTTAGCCTTCGCCACCTCTCTCTTTGCCATGCACCTCATCTCCTTATACTCTTGTCTACTTTCTTCATCTCTCTGACAATCCCACTTCTTCTTCGCCAACCTCTTTCTCTGTATACTCTCCTGTACTTCTTCATTCCACCACCAGATCTCCTTGTCCTCCTTCCTCTTTCCAGATGTCACACCAAGCACCCTTCTAGCCACCTCTCTTACTAGCTCTGCTGTAGTTACCCAGCTATTTGGTAATTCTTTACTGCCACCCAGTGCCTGTCTTAAATCTTCCCTGAGCATCACCTCACAATTACCATTTTTCAATTTCCACCATTTGATCCTTGGTGCTGCCCTCACACTCATCCTCCTCTTCTTGATCACCAATGTCATCCTACAAACCACCATCATATGCTGCCTAACTACACTTTCCCCTACCACCACTTTACAGTCTCCAATCTCCTTCAGACTGGCCCTTCTACATAAGATATAATCCACCTGTGTGCATCTTCCTCCACTCTTGTATGTCACCTTCTTGTTAAAATATGTATTCAATACAGCCATGTCCATCCATTTCGCAAAATCCACTACCATCTGACCTTCTGCATTCCTTTGCTTAACACCATACCTACCCATCACTTCCTCATCCCCTCTGTTCCCTTCACCAACATGCCCATTGAAATCTGCTCCAATCACCAGTCTCTCACCCTTGGGTACAGTCATCACCACTTCATCCAACTCACTCCAAAATTTTTCTTTCTCATCCATCACACACCCAACTTGTGGAGCATATGCACTAACAACATTCATCATTACACCATCAATTTCCAGCTTCATAAACATCATTCTATCCGACACTCTTTTCACCTCCAAAACACTCTTAGCATACTGTTCCTTCAGGATAATGACTATGCCATTTCTCCTCCCATCCACACCATGATAAAACAATTTGAACCCACCTCCGATACACCTAGCCTTGCTCCCCTTCCATCTGGTCTCTTGCACACACAATATACCAAGCTTCCTTCAGTCCATCATATCAGCTAGCTCTCTCCCTATACCAGTCATACTGCCAACATTCAAAGTTCCGACCCTCACTATCACCTTCGGCCATGCCTTCCGCCTCTTCTTCCTTCAGCCAACAGTAGCCCAATTTCCACCAGCACCCTGTTGGCCAACAGTACTGGTGGCGGTCGTTGTTAACCCAGTCCTCGACCGATCCAGTATGTATATGTGTACTTTTGCCTGCATGTATGATTTGGCAAAATTTTATGCCGGATGCCCTTCCTGACGCAACCCTCCCCATTTATCCAGGCTTGGGGCCGGAACAAAGAAATGCACTGGCTTGTGCATCCCCAGTGGCTGGGTTTAATGTGATGAAAAATACAACTGTGCCTTCTCCATGCAAGCAACAGTCTGAGATTCATTAATCTTGTTAGTGTGTGTGTGTCACTCCTGTAATCATCAATCCAATGGACAGCTTTTGCCCTGTGGCAGACTTTCCAAACCAAGCTGCTTAACTCTACTGTCCTGTAACATCTGAAGACCCTTCTCAGTTTGCATCTCTTCCCTTAGCAGATCTTCACATGTAGCAGATAGCAGCATGATTCTAATCTATGCGTTCCAGCAAGACTTTATTAGAATGTTTAGTCCTTAATCCATTCTATCAGTTGTGTTCTTCTAATCTATGTGTTCCAGCAAGGCCTTATTAGAATACTTCATTCTTAATCCATTCTATAGTCCATTCAAGTTGTACATTCTATTATGAATCTTTCCTGTTCCCTGCTTTTTATCCCCACTTTGTGACATATGTCAAAGTTTTTCTATGCTCATTACACACAATTTGGAAATGTTTCTTGAACTGAAACATCTCATCATGTTCTGCTAGTTTTAATAATCTTTAATGAAGTTCCCATTATAGGAGGGCCACTTTTCTAAATTAGTTATTCAAAAACTCCTTGCAGTCCAGCTATGTTTTGGTTAAATGGAAACTAATAAAAGCACACACAGTCTAGAATGCATACATTTGTATTTTTTAATTTTTAAGCACTCAGAATGTAGGAACTCAAATAAAAATCAACAGACCAGCAGATTCACCATTAAGTTACTATCATACCAGCCCTACCTAATTAACTCATGCCACAAACATCACAAAACTAGGTTAGGGCAAATATGCACGTTATCTTAGAGTTATGAAATGGGCTACATATCATTAATTTGACATTGTGGTATACTGAAATATATAAGTTATAACACTTAATATTATACTGGTCTTATATAACCCATTTTAAATGCCAAAAAGAACAATGCTATGGGAGTTTTTACAAATGCATGTTTGCCACTTATTGTACTGGTTATAGGTGTAAATATTATAGCTATTACTATTTAGACTTAGGTGCAAATAATGTAACTGTTTAAAGCATTTATTTCTTAATTTAACTATATAGAAAAAGTGCCAAGTTTAATTCTCCACTGAAAATAGTACAGCAGTTGTAGTCACCTGTGGTAAGTGTAACACAATGCATTATTTGTGTAGCGATGTGTGATGAATTTTGAAGCCCTAGTGTCTAATGTTTAGGGCAAGTACACCAGTTATCTTAACGTTATGAAATAGGCTACACATCAATTACAAGTGATAGCACTTAATATTATACTGGTCTTATATAAGCTATTTTAAGTACCTAAGAGAACAATACTGGGGGGATTTTTGGAAATGCATGCTTGCCTCATCTTGTACTATGTGGACGCACTGACGTTTGGAAGTGAAATGAATAATAGCATGATTGAAATCATATCTGCTCATTCATTTTACTCCTCATCTCACCATACAGCTGACACATCGCATCCTGCAGTCTTTGCATCCCTGATGGAGTAAGTATTTTGTCTGACATGGTTGCAGATTTTTGGGCTTAGTTGGGAAATTTCCCAGTATATGTTGATGGGACTCCATCAGTTTTGGAAGTATTACAGGTGTGTGTCCAACATGGAATGCAAATAGATTTAAACATTGGTGATGCCCGTGGCATTGTTTATATAACCTGGCTTGGAAATATATATGTTTATGGGTCCAGAAGTGAAATTTTCCCTGGATGCAGTTCCTTTCACTTGTAAGAGTATGTAACCTCATAGTGCATCACATTCAGTATATGCTTCTGCTATTTAGGAAAGAGTTAGACTTTTTAACATTATGATTCATCTGGAAAATTAATCATGTGCGTCACTGTTATATATCCCTTAATGACATTTCAGTAGTTCCAGCTGTGTATATTTTTCAAGACTAATGAAACTATATTTTTTTCTTTCTCCTTCAGATATAATCCAAAATTCAGGCAGGAAATTTGCGTCAACCACGGGAGACTGCTGAAATACTTATGCAAGGCTTTATACCATGCATCCATGAAATGCTGAGGTATTTTAATTTCATAAATGCAAACTTCTATTGTGTTGTACACGGTCAGTTAAGCACCTGTGTAAAACATATGCCTGCATACAATCACATATTTTACTGCAGTCTTCGTTAATGACAAACAATGAGTTTGCAATTTTCAAACTCTTTCCTAAATAGCAGAAGCATATACTGAATGCGATGTATAATGAGGTTACATACTCTTACAAGTGACAGGAACTGCATCCAGAGAAAATTTCACTTCTGGACCTATAAATATATATATTTCCAAGCCAGGTTATATAAACAATGCCACGGTCATCACCAATGTTTAAATCTATTTGCATTCCATGTTAGACACACGCATGTCTGACTTGCATGTGTGATCCCTGCTGCCTTCATTTACAGCAGCTTGCGGGTGACCTTCTTCTGATCACATGACACACTTTTTATTTTAATCTCACTTTAAGACAATAGGTAGATGATGTTGTATTTAAACACTAATTAACACAGCCAAAAACAAATGAAAACAGTTGCTGGATAAAATGCCAGGTATATTTTCTATATGTCGTGGTATAAAACTTATTTTTGTACAAATGAAGGACGTAATAGTGCTATATTCTGTCAAATACACAAGTGTTAGGTTGCATACCTGCCTTTGGTGTTGTAAGATCAGAAAGCTGTAGTCTGTTCCTATTACAGGTGCTTTGATTTGTTTTCCAGTCCTGCAGTACTCCTAAGTGTTCTGTCCTTTAGATGAGGTATTAAACTGAGTTCTCATCTGCCTCAGTTGTGGTAGCTCAGGTGATATAAAAATCCCAGAGTACTTATGACAAAGTGTAGGGGGAGTCTCTTAGGTGGGAATAGCCTTGTTAACAAAACATAAACAAAAATAAATATATTATTGCTAGCAATTCTGTTGAAATTTGTGACAAAATCATTTTTGCACTTATGTTTCATCTGCATTTCAGGTTTCAAGATAACTGCTGAAGAAAAATGGAGTTATGTTTTGGGGAAGTGTCAGCAAAACAGTTTGATACCACAGATTTCTGTTTGCTCCCCAAACTGTTGTAAACATAATTAAAAGTTTGCCTTCCTTGCATTACTTCATTGCTGTTTGACATGCAAATACACATCAGTTAGTATTTTTCGACGAAAAATTACAAATCACATTTGTAAACTACTGTTGTATCTGTTCAAGATGAAAGTCTCTAGATGTTGTCATTTATGCAAAATATGGTTTCATGAAAATCTGTTGCAAGCAACATCCAGCTGTCATTTGGAATTTTGAAGATGGTGCTTCATTGCTGTAATTTGCAATACAAGCTCATCTACCTTTGTTATTCATGTTATTACTTTAAATAAATAATTGCGGAAAATACTGAACCCCTCTATACTAGTTAAAAAAAACTTGTCAAATTTACACTAATCCATTTTATCAATCAATGAATTAAAGTTTTATCTAAATTACAAAATAAATGAGTGAACCAAACTAATGAATTCCCCATATTGATCATACAGTAGACCTCTCTGGAGTATATTGCTTAAAATGGATGCAGATCACACACAGACGGAACATAGCTGTAGCCATTCAAGTTCTTAATAATCAAAGCTGATACTAGGAAAGAAACAAAGCACACAAGGTCAAGTGTAGTTTTCTCGGCTTAATATTCACTTTATCATGATGATTAGGAGTAAGAGATTTGAAATTTTGCAAAACACATATAATTAAAATGCAACTCACGGAGACACACAAGGGAACGATGTATGTCAACTGTATATGTAGAAAGCTTTTCAACTGTGGTTAGCAGAATGTGGAAAAGTTATTGTTTTAGCAAGTGATATGTATTATAAAGCATAGCAAGTTTGAAGTTTGCTGGAGTTGTAAAAATGTCACTATCTACAAATGAGATATTTATTATGTAAGATTGCTGAAATGCATTTAAGCTACTCAGAGGTATAGTAAAGCTTTTAAGAGACGTGTTCTGCTATAATTATTGAACATTTTGTTAGCTCAATAATCTCACAATTTTCTAATGTTTCATCACAAATGAGAGAAACTGCATGCATAAACTGAGAAATAAATACATTGATATTCCACTGCAATTATACAGTTGATGCAATAAGAATCTTCCTTTTTCGGTTCTGCAGTGGAATAATGCAGTACAGTTTGTGGATTTCATTCTTCTGCTTCTTCTTTCGGCTTTTCCCAGTTAGGGGTCGCCACAGCGGATCACCTGTCCACTCATGCACAGCAAGAGGTTATCTGGTTCGATTCTCGGCTGGGGTGCCTTCTGTGTGGAGTCTGCATGTCCTCCCTGTGGTCATGTGGGTTTCGTCTGGGTGCTCTGGTTTCCTCCCACATCCCAAAGACATGCAGTAGGTGGATTGGACACTCTAAATTGGCTCTAGGTGTGAATGTGTGCATGTGTGTGCCTTCTGTGGAAGGCTGGGCGCCGGGCTGGCAACTCAACACTGTAAAACTCCACTGCCAATCATGAGTTTGTGGATTTCATTAACATCCCAAAAGAAGGTGTACACTTCCTACCCACTGCAGTATAACTTCACTTATTTTATAGTTTATTACAGCTATCACATTAGAAACAATCTGGGTTATTAACATTATAGTTTTGTATACTTTTTGCTAGCTTTTAAATAATGGCAGCGTCTTTACGTCTGCAGTATTGCATAGTTTGCTTGCTGAATTACTTTTATCTTATGCTCTAATTGTTATCCTTAGTTTTGTAACTTGCTACATTTTTTGTTGTTTTGCAGCCAGGCCATGGCTAAAGATGCTTCTTTTTGGATTATTATATTTACCTGCTCAAAACAAAAGTAAATAAACAAACAACATGCATACAGATAAGTAAACAAAGCAAACAAATAAATAAATAACTGGAATTATGTAAGGAATACTTATTTCAATATACAGTACTTTTTGTCTTGAAGGTGAGCATAAAAATATAACACCAACTCACAATCATTGCTGACGTGCTAGCAGCTGAAATTTATATAAAGTCTAGGTGGTAATCAAAACAGGAAAAATAAACTTGTTTTCAACTATAATGAGTACATTTAAATGAAGTATGGGATTTATTAGCATTGAAAAATATAGCTTCACTAAAAATAATGTAAATAATAATAAAGTCGATAATGTTTATAACTATTACCCTTTGATACTGGGAACTTTCCAGGCTCTTTGTCAAATAACAGTTATGCTGTACAATGAAATGTCCATTTAAAACAATGCATTATTAGGTAAGATCTGCAAGGTGCACTTTCACTGCTGATGTTTTTTTAAGCCTCTGGTAACTTCTAGCTGAACATGTGTCGTGGCATTTGTACAACACCTATCTATCATCTGGGCATTTTGTCAGGCCACTAGACGTAAAAACTGCAGCTCTTCTGAGATAAAACTTTCTAATCCTATTACTTATTCATCAAGCAGGAGATGATAGCAGGAACCAAATCGAACAGCAGCCAAAAGAGCAGTGAGAAACCTCCCTCGCTGCTGTTCTAGGCTTAACCCAGCTACAATAGGTGTGTAATTTAAGGTTTTGTTGAGCTGAAATCCAATCATATACTTGACTGGTGGATCACAGAAAAACACATCCAAAAAGAAAGAGATAATATTACCTCACACAAACACTTGAATCAGACTTCGACTTAAAATTAACTGTGTGATCAGTTTCTTTTCATTCCTTTCTTGTATTTTCCTTTGTAGTGGATACTAAAATGTTACAATGTGTGCCAGTTCTAGTTTTGTACAGCATTTGTGCTCCTTTGATTTGCTTTTGTTTTCTTTTAAAAGGTTTACAGAGTATTGATCTGTTTTCCGAGCTCGGAATTTGTCTCTCCATCTCTTAGTCTGATTGTTCCTTTTCCTGCACTGCTTCCCGCTTGTTCATTTGTGTGTCTTCTTCCAACCTACATATCACAAATTGATTTTTTAACCTGTGTCATGCATGATATCAGCTTCTAAAAACAAGGAAGGAATTTAAGAATAGAAGGCACCCACCTAGGACAATTCTAGTGAGCAGTATGAATCTGTAGGCTGTTGGTTATCTATTAATGAGAGTTCATCTGCTAGCCAAAATAAGTGGACAATGGGTGAGACAATCAACCAAAATCTGTCTTTAAATTGTGTTTTATATGTTGCCAATATTTTCTCACTGTTTTGAAGTTAGTTGTAGAAATTGGTAATAATATCTAGGTTTTCAGATTAGATTTAAGGAGATACTCTTGATATTAATTATTCTGTATTTTGTGATGCTATTATCTTATTTAAAATGAAAAAAATATATGCAGCTTATCAAGGTGTGAGAGGTGTTAGCTGTTCTGGTGGCTTAAATGGATAAAGCCCTGACTATGTCCTAGATAACCTGGGTTCGATTAGTGGTTTGGGTGACCGACCACATGCCTGCCTTGGGTGAGGTGGGCTGTCCTGGGTGAGGTGGCATTCACTGATGATACTCCAAAGAGGGAGCTGCCCTTGGACTTATTCGACAAGTGCAGGTGGCAGGGAAGGATGTGGGTAGGGCATATGATGAAATCCCCTCTGACACGTACAAAGATGGTTGGGACCCCCACAATGCCCTTAAGCTTCATGATTGGCTTCAGCAACACTGGAGTAAGTCCAGGGGAGGAGTAAGAGATTGGCTGAGAGACCCAGCATGGATATGGGCACAGGGAAGCCAGGCTGGTAGGATGATGTTAAGGGGATGAAAAAATATCAACTAGCATCTATGTTAAAAAATAAAAAAAAATCAAGTAACATCTATGTTAAAAATTAGAAAAATATATCAACTAGCATATTTTTTGTCTGGTTATACTCTGCTATGGAAAGATCATTTACAGCCGAGTATCCAGTGAAGATGGAGAAACAAGACAGTTCAAAGCCACAGAGAAAGGATAGGGCACATGTTAAAACTGCAGATGTATCCACCATATGAACTACAAATTTACACCCATCCATCCATCCTTCCATCCACAACTCCTTTTTCTCATTTTGTTTTGCATATGAGATCCAGGTGTGACTTCAACAGTGACTATCATCTGGAGACAAGGTTTACATCGCCATAAAATAGAAAAAAAGAAGAACGGTCATGCTGGTTCACTGTATCCCAGAGGTTATGTAAGGAACTGATGTCCTCCTTTTCCTAGAAGACTGCAAATATATACCTTCCTTACAGCAGAAACTGCACGCAGTTTTACATTCTTGAACAAATGGGCCCAGAGCAACAGACTGTTGATCAAGCTACTGAAATCCAAATTTATAGTCTTTGGGACCATGCAAAAGCTCTCAAACCCCCAAGCGTATGGGTAACAGATACAAAAGGCAATTATTTGCTAAATGTGTTGGAACAAAGATATCCAGGCCTACAGGTGCATCTCTCTCTTTCACATAGGATACTGACAATATTGTTACCAAACACTGCAGCAAGCAAAGCTGTGCTGTAAAATATCATATCACCTTTCTATCTCTCTGCTCATCATGCCTTATCAAGGAATATACTCATCTCCAAAAACTGAATATGGACTCCCTCTAATAACTTTCTACTCTAGTACAAAGGCACTAAAATGAAGACAATAGCTGACCCACCATTGAAATCTCCTGTAATATATTAACTAATTCCCAGTCAATGAAAGGGTGACAATGCCATTTACCTTACACACTTATAAAACTGTCAAAATGGGAAATGGTCTTCTACTACAAAGCAAATTGCATTATGAAACAAATATTTTCTAAGGGATGGTCATTAAGAAAATTTAACTCTTACTAGGCCCCAGTTTAAAACTGCAGCATGGAAAAGGTAATTTTCAAAACTTGTACCAGCCATATGGAATCAAATTCCTTCTGAAGTAAAACAAAAAAAGACCATGGATCTATTTCTGTTCTTGCTATAAAGAAAAGTGCTAATAACTGCACATTGTGACTCCTGCAGTTGTGCAATCAGTTCTTATAATTTCTTACAATACATTAACAATTTTAACTGTGGAATTTTCTAAAGTTAACTATACATGCTGTACATTTGTATTTTTCAACATTTTTTCAAAATATTTGCTATAAATATTGTACATAAGTACTATGCTTTATTGTAAATGACAAACATTTACTACCCAAGCATGAAATCTGTCCAGACACATGCAACAACTTGAATGACCACAGAGATACCTTACTAAATAGATATGGATACTAAGGGCTAATGGACATGTCCTACATGGACTACCTCAAAGTCCTGTTGCTTATACTTGGTATCATACAGACTACTAAGAGGTGACCTCTGTCTGGCATACAAGGCATCCTCTGACCCATTACTGATGGATTTATTGCACATCAGCAAGTCAAATGGCTTCAGAAATACTTGTTCTAGGGATATAAACTTCTTCTTCAATATCAACAGTACAGTTTGGAGGAACAAGTATGTCTTGCAAAGGACACCGCTGCTCTGGAATAGACTCCCCATCCACATAAAACAAAGTTCACCCCTGTCCAGAGTCAAGTGCAACTTGGGTCTATAGATGGGAAACCAAAAATTTACCCCAGGACCGTTCCCTATATTACTAATGGACAGAAGCAGATCAAAAATGCTTTATTCCATGCATGGGCCCCCTCAAATTATCCATATTACAATCCCAGTCATTCTCATTGTGGTAATATATAATATTCCATGCATAGGACCTCTCAAATTATCTATATTACAATCCCAGTCATTCTCATTGTGGTAATATATAATATTCCATGCATGGGCCCCCTCAAATTATCTATATTACAATTGCAGTCATTCTCATTGTGGTAATATATAATATTCCATGCATGGAGCCCCTGAAATTATCTATATTACAATCCCAGTCATTCTCATTGTGGTAATATATAATATTCCATGCATGGGGCCCCTCAAATTATCTATATTACAATCCCAGTCATTCTCATTGTGGTAATATATAATATTCCATGCATGGGCCCCCTCAAATTATCTATATTGCAATCCCAGTCATTCTCATTGTGGTAATATATAATATTCCATGCATGGGGCCCCTCAAATTATCTATATTACAATCCCAGTCATTCTCATTGTGGTAATATATAATATTCCATGCATGGGGCACCTCAAATTATCTATATTACAATCCCAGTCATTCTCATTGTGGTAATATATAATATTCCATGCATGGGGCCCCTCAAATTATCTATATTACAATCCCAGTCATTCTCATTGTGGTAATATATAATATTCCATGCATGGGGCCCCTCAAATTATCTATTTTACAATCCCAGTCATTCTCATTGTGGTAATATATAATATTCCATGCATGGGGCCCCTCAAATTATCTATATTACAATCCCAGTTATTCTCATTGTGGTAATATATAATATTCCATGCATGGGGCCCCTCAAATTATCTATATTACAATCCCAGACATTCCCATTGTGGTAATATATAATATTCTATGCATGGGCCCCCTCAAATTATCTATATTACAATCCCAGTCATTCTCATTGTGGTGATATATAATATTCCATGCATGGGGCCCCTCAAATTATCTATATTACAGTCCCAGTCATTCTCATTGTGGTAATATATAATATTCCATGCATGGGACCCCTCACATTATCTATATTACAATCCCAGTCATTCTCATTGTGGTAATATATAATATTCCATGCATGGGGCCCCTCAGATTATCTATATTACAATCGCAGTCATTCCCATTGTGATAATATATAATATTCCATGCATGGGCCCCCTCAAATTATCTATATTACAATTCCAGTCATTCTCATTGTGGTAATATATAATATTCCATGCATGGGGCCCTTCAAATTATCTATATTACAATTGCAGTCATTCCCATTGTGGTAATATATAATTATCAACCATGGGATGGATAAGGCCAGTATGTCCAAACCAAATGGGACGGGTTAATTCAAGCATAAAAAGGAAAAGTGTCTCGGCTTAATGTGGCTCTCAAGGGCAGCTAGGTTAGTACTGACCTGTGGATCTATGAACCTATGTAATGTTTGTCAATATGTACTGTAACTATTTCAATTGTTATCCAGTGCTTATCTTTTTACTCATGTTCCATTTTTGGCCTGGATCATGACTGAAAAGGGTCTGTCAACTAGTTCAGCTACCCAGGCATTAAATTCAATAAATAAATATATAAATAATTAATTTTATTGTAACAAGATAGGCTTTATAATTTCTAGAGCTTTTAGACTAACAGGAGTCCATCTTTGTGAGTTAATGATTGTAAAACATATGTTGTTCCATCACATCACATCTGTGTTCAAGTGATTTTCATTTTTCTTTATTTATTTCTTTTATTTGTACAACTCTTTCTTCCTGGACATTGACCAGAAGTTAACCATGCACTCGATACATTAAAGAAACACACTTCAATATTTAAGGCATTGTGGGTGAATTTAGCTGACACTTAATACATCTACATAATTGGGATAAGATGTACTTTAAGATGAGGCTTGTTATCGGTGAAACTTTTGCTGTCTTAAAGACTTGCTCCTTTATTTCCATGTTTGACATTTCTTTCAGATTTGTCTTTCTCCTTAGTTGCATTGTGTTGCATGTAGAATTAACTGGAATTATGCCCCCAGCCCTGTAAGCAGTTCATTTGTTACAATTATAGTTTATACCCTTTGGAAGGATGTTCTTGTAACCCTTTTGCACTAAAATGAATCCTGTAGTGTCCTCAGCAGCAATAGCATAAACTCTTCCCTGGTCCTAATTTTTATGAGCTCCATGCAGTTCATGTGTTTGTCTCAAAGAAGGTAGCGGTACTGATGACACCTGACATGAGTATAGCACAAGTCAAGTCACTGACAACGATATGGTTGACTATACTGAGTATACAGCTAAAGCCTATAACAAATGTCGCCCACCTGAAGCAGCATTCCTATACTGAGTATACAGCTAAAGCCTATAACAAATGTAGCCTACCTGAAGCAGCATTCCTATACTGAGTATACAGCTAAAGCCTATAACAAATGTAGCCTACCTGAAGCAGCATTCCTATACTGAGTATACAGCTAAAGCCTATAACAAATGCCGCCCATCTGAAGCAGCATTCTTATGCTGAGTATGCAGTTAAAGCCTATAACAAATGCCGCCCACCTGAAGCAGCATTCTTATACTGAGTATACAGCTAAAGCCTATAACAAATGTCGCCAACCTGAAGCAGCATTCCTATACTGAGTATACAGCTAAAGCCTATAACAAATGTCGCCCACCTAAAGCAGCATTCCTATACTGAGTATACAGCTAAAGCCTATAACAAATGCTGCCCACCTGAAGCAGCATTCCTATACTGAGTATACAGCTAAAGCCTATAATAAATGCCGCCCACCTGAAGCAGCATTCTTATACTGAGTATACAGCTAAAGCCTATAAGAAATGCCGGCCACCTGAAGCAGCATTCTTATACTGAGTATACAGCTAAAGCCTATAATAAATGCCGCCCACCTGAAGCAGCATTCTTATACTGAGTATACAGCTAAAGCCTATAAGAAATGCCAGCCACCTGAAGCAGCATTCTTATACTGAGTATACAGCTGAAGCCTATAAGAAATGCCGCCCACCTGAAGCAGCATTCTTATACTGAGTATACAGCTAAAGCCTATAACAAATGCCGCCCACCTGAAGCAGCATTCCTAGTTCTCTAACCACCTGATGACCACATGTATCATCCTGAAGGACAGTTTTGTCTCCAGCTTGATGGACTTGTATATAACTGATAGAGTTAATTGGCTGGAAACTGTTTATTGTTAGTGCTGCCTCATCTTTTATTTTGTAAAAGTATTTTGCTAAAAGGATTATGTATAAAAGATCAAAATAAGTTTAACATCCTCAAAAAATAGTTCCTTATTTTTAAATAATCTGCTAAATAAATCTCCATGCAGTAGTGAAGACCTGAAATACTTTTTATTATTTAAACACTCTGTTTCAGGCATGCTAAACAATTCCATTTGTTGTTTATTTCCTTGACTGACTGACTGTTTATTCTGGCTCTCAAACTTCACCATCAGTAGATGATCTTCTTCACTTTGTTTCTCTGCATATTTATTATAAACATGCAAAACCCATATACTTCATGTTTTATGGAAAACAGCCAAAATAATAATTAACAAATAAAGTAGTAGTGGAAAAACTATCCCAGATTCTAATGTTCTTACTGATTCCAGTTTAGACATTCCAAACATTGTAATAGTTTCCAGGGGATTTCTTAGCATGTTAAAATGTATGTGGGTTTGTGTATTTTTTGATCACATATTCAAGGAATATAAAGTAAAAAATATCTTTTAGCACCTAATGTGTTATTATCTAACAATTCATACACTGTGTTAAACAGAATAGCATGGTGAGCCGTGGTGTACTGATAGGGTGCAATACAAGACATACACATTATATAACTGTGCTACTGTGGAAATAGCGGGTGTGCATCTTGTGCAAATGTTGTGTCAACATGCTAATGAAAGCTACCACATGTGCATATGACAGAAGCAAAAATGGTGTCATGTTTCAAAACTGTATAATAATATCATCGTGAGCAGTAGTATCCCGCTTTTCTGTGCACTGGCATATATTAGCGAATGGATAGCTGGCACAGTTGCATAGAGGGTTAGCAGCTCAGGGGCTGAGAATCTGACAGGGGAAGGATGGGAGTGCCTATCTTGGGGGGTATGCACTTGTACACTTCTTGCAACAGATTCCTGGCAGAAGCTGGTGACACATAAGGGACTTTGTCAAAGGTGGGAATAGATAGGAGACACTGGCTGAGTCACACTGGGGGTAGGACAATATGACAGCATATCTTCATGACTCATCTACTTATTGACCCTACTGCTGTAGCCTTTATTACTGTTATCAAACAATCTGCTTCTCTGCTTTGGTTAATAGCCACTGTGACACTTTTGTGGCATTTGCATTTCTTCTCTACAACTGCTGGGTTTTGGCCTTGGATTCTAGTTTTATCCCACATCCTAATGACCAATACACAAGTAATATGTCCTACACAAAATGGAACAGCATTTAAAGTGAACTTGTACAGTAGATGCAGTTCACAAAAACACTGAACAATACAAGACTAATACAGTTTTCATGTCCTTCATAAGGAAGAAAAATCTTACAAAAACAAAACTATATGTGCCTTCCTCAAATAAGAGATGGCATTTGAATTCAGGGGTTTGATAACACTAAATCCAAATAAATCACAGTCCCCTGTGGTAAGCTGGTATCCTTCACAGGAGTTGTTTTTGCTTTACAGTCACTGATTGCCTGAGTAAGCTATGGCTCTTTATGTACCTGAAATGGATAAAGCTGGGCACTGGGAACACGGAATGAATGGATGGATGGATGGATGAAAGGATGGAAGAATAAAACAGTTAAGTGTACTCATGTTTTGGTTATTATATACTGTCTAGCCTAAAATGCAAGGGGTTTCATGTATTTCACAGTCTTTCTGTTGCATGTTTTGGTCAACTAGATATCAGCACACCACGCTTTAAGCTGTAAACAAAGAGGGTGGGAGTAATAAATGATGGTCTGTGCCATAAGTGAGCCTGGTTGAAAACTGGGTGGTGGATGGTTGGATAGGATCCTAGAGATGAGACTGAAGGATTAGCATTGTGAAAAGTGACTGATGCACTACATCGAGTAGATAATCCTACAACATGTCTGCAAGGTGTAGTTCTGGAAATTAATCGTTATGCATCTCATTATAATAGTAACGGATTAAATCAGATGTCTATCATGCTGTTCCAGCAGCAATATAATACCATTTTATATGGATCTTGAGAACCAGAAGGGCTAGATGCGATCATCACGCAGAGGATTAGCCAAGGATGGGCAGACAAAGACCTTACCCCCAGGACACCTGAAGGAGCATAGACGTTTCACTCATCAATATAAGAAAATAAGAAAAGATTACCAGACTTGGATTATGACTAGTCACTAATAGGGCATGGGGGTATGGAGATAAATGGGGGTATGGAGATGAAGGCTTTGGTCACTGTTAGCAAGACGCTGAAGACACCATGTGTGCATACATGCATATGAGTGACTATTGCCAGGGATGATGATCGTGGATAAATGGATACAGGGAGGTGCGCAGGGATTTCAACACTGACAGAATGTTTAAGGGAATGACAGCTGCTGAGATTATTGAGAGAATTATGGGGATGCTCACTGGTGGGGAGCAGATTACTATGGGGGGGATGCAGGCAAGGAGAGCTTTGATCACTGAAAAACTGTGGTCATGTCATGACAATGGTTCAATCACCTCATGTCATGGTACAGCCCTGAGGAGGCTGGAACATGCCTCTAAAGCAGTGTTAGAGGAGATTTCCATGCACTCTTATATAAGTGGTGGGGAATGTTCTTTTGGCAGAGGATTGTTAGCCTGGATGCCTTCCAGGACTTTGTGACATTTTCTGCCACACCATTTACCATTAGCAGAAACTTTCAGGAATCACATATCTTCATTCTCTGTTCATACTTAGGGTCCCACTGTACATTCTTTGAACCCCATTGTATATACTTGGGGATATTCATCCTTTACCAACAGCAAAGATATTCCTTTGGGGCAATTCATGAACTCTGATCCATAAAGTCTATGCTTATGCCTTCTGTAGCTTCAACTAGTAGGGAGTTTCAGATTGTATAGTGAATATATGAATGCCACAGTACTATAGCTAAATATTCTGAATGAATGTTTAGGACACATGTATATCTTTATGTTGTGTTGTGGATGCATGTATAGCTGTAATTTATTCAGAAAACCCATTTTCACATAGGTAGCACAGTGGCTGATGCTTTTCCCACCTTACTGAACTTAATTTTACAGGGTTCCATGTATGGATACTGTGCATGTCTTCCTTGTGTCTGTGTTGGCATTTTCTGGGTACTTCAATTTCTTCTTACATCCAATAACATGCATGCTGCATGTGATTTTGTTCATACTGTTGACCCTAAACTGGATTAAGTAGTTAATAAGAGAGTGAATTAATTAACGCTTCTTGTATACTATGAACTCACTAACTTTATAAAATGTTATTATGTGGTGAACATGAGATAAAATATTTTTAGTGAGGGCACCATTATAACATTCATTAAGTATAACCATAAAAATTATTTATTTTTCCTTGAAAATCCACTCCTTGTGCAAGTTGAGGTATTTTTATGCAGAAACAGGGAACCCTATTAACCCCCCCTGTCCCTCTCTCTCTCTCTCTCTCTCTCTCTCATTCTGTGGTACTAATCATGGTAGCTCAGATAGATAACTCCTGGGTTGGGGTAGCCAGCCACCTACCTTGAGTGAAGAGTCCTGGATTATTTTGGGGGCGGGAAGAGTGAGCAGGTTGGAGAGCCTACACTTTTGCTTGTAGAAAGCTGGCTTCTCTGGTTGTCCTTACACTCTCAACATTCAGCCACTCCCTGTAGGTCCAGTGAGCTATTAGGTATGGTCCTCAGGAACATCCCATACAGTATTTCCCTGTTGGAACAGCCATGATAAGGTCCTGTATCAACAAGAGCTGCAAAAGCACTCCCACCATTTAGCTGCATGTCATGCTGACCCCCCCCCCCAAAAAAAGGCAAACAGGCAGGACACATGGTTAAATTGGGTGAATACATATCCAGCAAGAGGTCAGTTACTAGTGGTGTGCCACAGGGCTCAGTGCTGGGACTGTTCCTGTTCAGAATATACTTCTCTGAAGTCAAGGCACATGTGGAGGGCCTCTGGATGACAATGTTTGCCCATGACTGCAACATGGGACAATCATAGAATTCCCCCAATGATGTAGATATCCTTTGGGAAGGTCTAGATCAGACAAATGATTGGTGCCAGGACCATGACCTAAAACTAAATGCAAAAAATGCATTATCATACTTATTGGGAAGTCAGTTACCACTGCAAAGTACAACAGCAATAGCACTGCACTTAGAGTGGATCTGAGGTGAGAGATCTAGGTACATAGATAAATAGTAGCCTGAGCACTGGCCGCCATGTATCCACAGTGGTGAGGAAATTATTTTATGTGACACAACTTATAAGTAAAGGTATGGCATCCAGATCGAAGGAAATTACAGTCCTGCTGTACTCAGCCCTCATTCAACCAATAATCAAGTACAGTGGGCCATTTTCATGTACTTGACTAGGTACTTAAGCAAATGGATTCCCTCAGAGGTTCCTCACAAAGAAAATATAGGTGCAAACAACATGAACTATGCAGATAGACTAAAAGCCCTATCCATTTAGTCTGTTTCCTACCAACTATTAAGGGGTGATCTATGCCTGACCTACAAGGCACTCACAAATCTAGCCCTGATGGAGCTGCTAAAGATCCACAAGTCAAACAGGACGAGGGTCACCCGATCTAGGGCTATAAACTTAGTCAGCAATTCAAACAAAACATGCTG
The DNA here is from genome assembly GCF_019279795.1 of Protopterus annectens. Lineage (NCBI taxonomy): Eukaryota > Metazoa > Chordata > Ceratodontiformes > Protopteridae > Protopterus > Protopterus annectens. Next base: position 464,920,091 of record NC_056742.1, on the reverse strand, counting down.
GAGAGACAGATATGTGTCTCAGAGATTGCCTGTGCTTTGGAACAGGCTTCCTATTCACATTAAGCAGAGCCTTTCCCTGGCCCTCTTCAAATGTAGTTTGGATCAATGGATGGTGAAATCACAAATTCACACCTGGGATAGTGCCCATTTTTCCTATGGATAGGGGCAATCTGTAAGATACTCAATGTACAGGCACACATCCATGTCATCCTCTTGCTCCTAGGGGTCATATTTATTTATTTATTTATTTATTTATTTATTTAACATTTATTTACCAGGAAAGTCCAACTTGGAACAAAGATTGGAGGCCTGACGGGAAATGCTCTAGATGCATGTCTTTGTAATTTGGAAGGAAACTGGAGCATCTGGACTCCACACAGAAGACACCACAGCCGAGAATGAAACCAGAGAACCTCTTGCTGTGAGGTGACAATGCAGCCGCTGCACCAAGGACAATGGGATATAACACTCGGGAGGGGCTACATTCTGGGAAGGTGGTGTACCATTCTACAACTCCTCTCTATTCCACATTTCACTCCTGGAACAGTGTGTCATAAATGTACTGTTTTCCTGAATCAGTAACTAGTATGATTTACTCATTTCACAAGTTAACCTATAGAGTATTTCTTACAATTTTTGTCATTTACCTGCACAACGTGAGTAGAGCCCAATTTTTGCACCTTAGAATTGAAAAGAAAATACTTAAAGTGAATTCACTTAGACACACTAAACATAAAACTATTGCAGTATACATTTCCTAAACCATTATGCTATAGTCTCACACTGCATCATACAAAGCCATCACAACAAACACCATCAGAAGCACTTGACAGCACTGAAAGCTGTTCTATGCTTTCATCTTAAAGCTTTGAAACATGTGAAGTACTTTGCACTCCTATCCTTTTTTACCTCTGTAAGTTGCAGTACATTGGGGCAGCTAAAACTCTATGTACCCCAAAGAAATATGATCTGGTTTCTACAGTAAAAACTAACACTAGTTATATGTTCTGGAAACTGGAGTGAGGATATACCGCTTGAGTTTTGCTTCATTCTACTGTTGAGATGATTTTTTCTTATCCATTTCTCAAGCATATATCATAGAAGCTTATGACTGGGTCATAACCAACTTATGTCTTTGACATGTGGATGTCAAGTAATTCATCTGAGGAATGAAACAGACATAGCTGGAGAGGTGACTCTTTACATACATGTCAAGAATATATAAGAAGTTGGTTATGACAGAACAGACTTGGTGAGCTTTAGCTACTCTGAGTAACAGAAGAAAAAATAAAAAGTGTAGGGGAATATTGTGTTTTGCAACTTTAAATTCTGTTAAATTCATTAAAAGTTGTTAGACACTTTGCCTTGTTATAATGTTGTTATTACAGTGTGCTACTGCTTTTAAATCTGTCAAATAACTATAAACAATGAAAAGTGTAGGTTGTGATATGCGGCACAGCATGTCACCTTGTCATAACAGCTTTAAAAAGTGCATGACAAAAGTTTGTTATGCACCTTTAAGAGCTGCTACGATCAGATCTCATTGCAGAGAAGTGTATAACTGGCTTATCATTTTGCTAGTTTCACAGTATACTCCATGTTCTCCTTGTCCAATACTTTAGTTGTAATTAGAGGCCGTATCATAATCCTCTGTGTCATATCCTACCATTGATAATTACCACAAATGCTTATATATTGGTAACTGTGACTTAGATTATACTGACATCCACACACAATCCTTTGTCCTCCACATATCAGTGTTCATGGGCTCTGAGTCCAGTTTGTATGTTTGTTTAGATACTTTTTTGGGGAGAGTTTGTTAAAATGTTTGTACATTTCAATGTTTTTTCATACGTCTTTTATTGCAGGTAGGGAGATGCGTGTGACTGCTCCACTGTTTGACACATCAGATGGGTATGTTGATAAAAAAAAACTTAATAGTGAAAATAGGGGTATTTTATCTGTATTTTATCTTAATTGAACTTTATTGTATCTGTAACTGAACTTTAATGTTTTGTACTGTATCTCATCTTAACTGAACTTTAATGTATCTGTAACTGAACTTTAATGTTTTGTAACTGTTATTCTATTTTTAATCTTAAAATTTTGTAATTTTAAATATTTTTAATCTTGTCTGATCCTTGTGGAGCTTTTCTCCCCAGGCCTCTACAGAAAATGGACATATATCCAGGTAGACTAGCCCGGTCAACAAATGTAAAATAAAAAAATAAATAAATAAAATAAATAAATACTACTATTATTACTAAATGGGTAAATTATTTTTTTAAACCCCAACACACAGACACAGACAGACACTTGCACATTTGCATGGGTGTACGCACACACACACACACACACACACACACACACACACACACACACACACACACACACACACAAGTCTTTGTTTGACATGAAAATAACTATCTAGGGCTAAGTTGATATTATCCAATTAAAACAGACAAAATAATTATTTAACTTAACTACATGTGCAATAGCTTTTTTCAGTATTTCTTACTTAAATGAAATAACATGATTTCAGCATGTTGCCTGCAGAACATTTGGCTTTCTTTTATAAGATGCAAATAGAAACGCTCAGATTATTTTTTCTGCCTTTCTTTTAAATTAAGAACATTTTTAATGTCACACAGGTGACCTGAAATCAACCGGTTTCTAAATAGTAAAACTGTCCAATGATTACCTTACCTTGCTGCTTCGGCTGCATCTTGGTACTGGAATATGTTTATAGTCTGCGACTGATACAGTCATAACTTGTTCGGTATAAAAGCTACAAGTAAACAAGTGCATACTAGGAATACAGGTCTATCATTAATAGAAAGAGATAAGATCTCAGCAGAAGAGTTTTCTGTTTCTTTGCTTCCTGTGACAAACATCGGAACTGCCTTAGAATAGAGGAGAACAGATTAAAATGTAATTTTTAATTAACTGAAAATGACATCTGAATACATTTTTTCTTGCCTTTTTCTCTTTCAGTTTATACTATCAGTATAATGACAACATAAGGCATGTTTGGCTAGTTACTGTAATCTTCAAGGTCATTCAACTCCTTTCTAAAGAAAATGTGGGTTTCATCTATACAAACAGAATGTAATCACAGTAGGAGACTTAACCTGCACAGCATATAAATTAAAGAAAACAAGAAAAAAACGAAATGGCATGGTTCACACTACCATTACAACTTTCTTTTTCAGGGGTGAACTCACTTACACCAATAGTTTAAACAGTCAGCAGAGAAAATGATATCTTGATTTGGTATATTTGAATAAACACGTGAAATGCCGAGTAACCACGTAGACAGCTCATGTAGGCAGACGCCATGCTGTATAACTGTGCAACCTTAGCAGGTTGGGGGTGTGGGGTGTGGGGGGCAGAAAAGAAATTATTGAAATTATGAGTAAAGCAAAGCAGTGGATTGACTGAATAGTAAGAGAACCAGACATGAGCTACACAGAATGAATGAAAACACATTGCCCTGAACACCTTTGCTTTACTATATGTTGCAACACATACCCCCGGATTCATGAAGCTCGGCGCAAGGCCGGTGTAAGGCCTGCGCCGGCCGTGCGGCATATAAATGGTGTAGTAGCGCCATATGCATATTAATGAAGGTGCGCTGCCACCACATCCACGTGCATAGGACACGTGCGCGAGTGCATGGGGCATTACTAAGCTGCGCCCGGAGGCGTGTCAATGTCGGCTGGCGATGAGCAACCTAAACTGCTGAATATTATAGCCTGCCTGCAATAGTAATCGCACCTATCAGTGTCCGTGGATAATGAAACGTATGCAAAGCATGCAAGACAGTTCCCAGCCACACAAAATGGAGAACCAAACAGAAATGCACGCAACACAATATGAGTTTCCGTCCATGGAACAAATGATATTTAAAATCGTGTGTCCGTAATGTACTGCACTGTCAGTAGTTATACCCAGTGGAAGTGAAGCGCATCATGTCAGCGCGCCGCCAATACACACGTCTAGCCCCATGGGCATGGTCACCAGCAGTCCCACAGTGGTAGTGATAGTACACAGCTGGGCAGTTGTGGCTATATAACAACCGTAAAGAAACCTGACAGTCCAAATTGTATACCAAACACACACAAACATATGTATATTAAAATGTGCTATACACATGAACAGGAACGTAACCGTCACATACACATAGGATGCTATATGCGGAACCGGGATATCCAAAAGCAGAACCCATGCATGCAAATGCAATACGCAACAACCCCTGTATAGCACATAACCCGCACCCATGTCTGAATGTCCACCAAATCCAGCTACCAGCCTTGCGCAGCCGTACACCTACACATAGCGAGTATTCCCCATATGTAGTAGGAAGTATCGTCCTAGGCAGTGTCAGGATTGCAAATATGTATCCCACATTTGTAAACATCCCATCACAGTTACGTAAATCCAAATGCCCGCGCGTTCATGTTTCGGCAAAATGTGTGTACATCCCGCGTGGGATAAGTAACCTGTTGAAACCTCAGAGTTGTTTACACGCCACGGTGTCCAGTACTGTACACATCTGGACAAAACATGTATGTGTAGTCACGGTACTGTTCAGTTTCTACACAGACATGCAAAACATACTACGCAGGATGGAACAGCTGTCCACCATGCAGGTCACCCCACTAGGGTTGCCACCTGTTCAGATGGCCAAGGTGGGACATCCCTTGTAGAAATGTGAGAATTTGCAGGATAAAACATACCCCCGGCCAGTGCAAAGGACAGAATTACACTTGTATGCCAAGATAAAAGCTTATTCCATAGCATTTGAATAGCTTATGCTATCCCAAATAATAGTTATGTGTACCAGATACAAAATACCTGTATCATGCAACTAGTAAAGAAAATAAGAAATATATTTTTGTCTTAAAATCACAGGACATTTGCCATGTGTTAGGTGTCATCGCAGGACACAACTGTCCAAAGTGGGCCCCCCCTCGCAAAGAGGAACAAATGGTAACCCTACTCCCCACTGAATTATCGACAGTATATATTCAACTCAATCACATACCGACACCACCTCTCAACCTATTACAGCAACAAAATCTGGACAAAGCCTAAAAGGATGGGTGGACAAATAGGGACAGATGTAATTACTGCTCTCACAAACTTCGAAAGTTCACAGAATAATAGTATGTACATAAGCATGAAATGTTGTGAAGGATGTGGGGTAGTCCCCAGTATTACAGAGGTCCGTACATTTATACTGTAACAAACCGTCACATATGTTGACTGTACTACTGCATACCTGTAGTTAATTCATAGTTAAGTCATGTGCAAAATAATAACCCTCGTAAGAATGAATACAGGAAATAGTCAAATGTGAATGGGAACACCACTCACCGTGGATTATGTATTGTAACCACCCCCACCCATATTATGTATTGCCAACATTATAAGCTGCTGACAGGTGCCCAAACACCTGTGTCTGTAAACACAGATAAAATGTTTAAAATGGACAAACCCTGTCCATGTGCTTTGTCTGACATTTGAACATGGTCAGGGCAGTTCCGTTCACCAGGCGGACAAGCCTAAACCCAGATCACCACATGAACACCCTGACAATTAAAGACCTGTATGTGTCAGGACTATAAGCCTTGGGGTTCTGAATATCCCTGCAGTGATTAAATATGCAGCTTGGGTCCAGAGCAGTAGGGAATAGGGAATGTGTAACATGTAGTACCGCATTTTTCCCAGCAGGAGAATGGATGCCTGTGTCGTAAGTGAAGCGGTGAGGCATATGTTAATGTAGCTATGTACTATGGGTATGCATATAAATGAGTCAGAACACCAAACGTATAGTGGTTACAGCATCCGGCCAACGTGAATGCAGTCCCGGTTCAACTACGACTACAGCACATATAATGTGAAAGTGTAATGAATGCGTCTGTGCTGTACAGACAGTTAAATATGTAAAGGTGAACGTGTGTTTCGCATACGTCCGTTAACCGGATTACAGATAATATACTGGTACTGTCACAAGTAATAAAGCCCACGTAAGCACAAAGACTTAGTAAACATATGTAACCCACAATAAGGATATGCATGCGCGCCTGCGCTAACCCACAATAAGGAAATGCAAGTGCGCCTGTGCGTGTGTGATCCGCTCACAGCATAGTAAATGAATGCTGTTTCCCCCACGTTAGTTATACATGGCTCAAACCTGTTAACCTCGTAAAGTATGAAACCGGACAAAGGCATGCAAACTACCGGTACAAATAGGGACAAACCCCAGATATGTGCCAGAACAAACATAGAAAGTGGATAGAATAACGGGTGTGTCAGTAGCATGGATTCTCTGAAGGGTATGCAGTCGTAACCTGAACTGCTTGCCAGTATTCCCCACCGTAAGTCTCAAATGAAATGCCACTACATTGCCAGATAGACACAGGTTTATGTAAAACACCAAAGATAAAGAGGCAACCAGCTGTACACTCTGCGACAATCTGTACAGTGGAAAGGTATGGTATGGATATAGATATATGTGTATACACATAATCCACAGACGTAAACCAAAGCAAGTTATGAAATGAGGATTGTACATGTATATATGTATACACAACAGACTTATGTCCCGTAGATATGACATATGTACATAAATAGGCCACGTTATAGCTAATATGGGTAGACAAACAGACATGCACGAAAGGTGAATAAACCGCTGCATTCCAAACCATTGGCCAGAAAGTGACAGTCCAGCAAGTTCTACACTTTAAACATGCAGATAGGTGTCCATTGCAGGACCCCAAAAATTGATCCATACGTAGTGTCAACCGACATTGATGCAAAATAAGTGACCTCAGCAAATACGATATAGCTGTACATGCAACAGTATCAGGTGCAAGGGTGATGACACATGTGTCGATAGAATGTATGACGTACGAACTGATATCCGGAGAGTGGGGAGTGCATATAAGTGTCTCCACACTTCAGTACCGCACACATTAAACATGTGTAATGGGTACTGTAGAGGGTTGTCAGGTATGGGAATCATGGGTATGCAGAAATGGGCCTAGGTGTTGTTTGGCAGAGATTTCGTAGGCCCGCCCCGTGGGAGTGATGTGGGTATAGCACACGCCTATATTCTCAATAATGGGGCAAACCATCCACTGGATATTGCGTAAACCATTTTGGCAATATGTAGGGCCCTATATCAGTGTCATGTAGGTGATTATCATGGATGGACATGCGTACGACCAAGATGGTACCCATAACTGGCAAACTGTCAGAATAACACAGCTGCACTAAGGCATAGTACATGAAATACAAATAGGGACTATATTAGATATACCCCAGACAAAGTCAGAACGTTGTGAGAATACTGGCGTAGCCAGGAATACATATGTTATGAGTGTTACTAATCATGTAATGGAAATGTCAGTCACTATTATCTAACCGCACAGTTCGTAATGCCTTGCCAGCAATTTACCAGAAAGGCACATTACTATGACAAATGTAACAAGGGCAAAGGTCAAACGTCAGGGCGTTTACCCATAATGTGTACAGGTTAGGGGTATGAAGGTAACCTGTCCAAAATACATGTACAGAACTAGTGATACTAGGTGGACAGGTGAGAAGAAAGACATCAGGACAAATGAGAAAACATGTACAAGTCATACGCATGTACTCCGACAAATGTGAATGACAACGTATGCCCTGTGAATGTCAATGTGGAAGGTTAATAGACACAAAAGTAATGTGTCCCTCAGGGTGTCATGCAGTGTCACCGTAACAATGTCCAGTCCCCCATACTCGTACGTGAGCTCTGCCACTGACGGAAAGCGCAAATACCGGCGCACACATACGGTACATGATAGACCAATTAGTGTGGATAAGCAGCTGTTGGCCTGTGTGAGGAATACAACTGTCTGGGTGGGTGTGTCCTGCAATATAAATGTAATGGCATGTGGCCTGTGATGCCGCCATACAGTGTGTGTATTGGTGTCAGAAAGTTGATATCTTGTATCAGACACATACTCCGCAACTGTACAGATTTACGCAGAATGTGCAGAGTTCTGCCTCATATGTTTGGTGTGTTCCACGTAACATCAGTAACATTCTGGCACATTCCTGATAACTGAAGTCATGAAATAATGACAAACATGTGATTAAGACACCAAATCCGACAGAAAAGCCATACTAATGCAAAACCTATTATTGTGTCAACTATCTACGTTTGTAAGAGCAACATGTCAATACTGCCCCTATGTGTCCCACTATCAGATAAGGCCTTGTCCAGAAATTTGCTCTAGGAGGTGGAGTGGTATGAACAGAAACAGATACATGTGTGAGGAAACAGCAATATCGACTGCAAGATAACGCAGAAGGTATGAAATGCGCTGCAGTAGGACGTTCAGTACTGTCCGCAGGTATGTGCTGACATGTCAAATGACACAGCAGTCTACATGAAGTACCTATAGGGCTGTCACCTTTACAAATGATGATAGTGGGACATACCCACAGCCATGCACACAGCACAAATAGACATACACACAGCAAAACTAGGCCATGATACATGAAGCCTCCGGCATGTACGAGTACAGTGAGAGTACAGCAAGGATAGATGTCTGCCAAGATATACAGCAAACGCCTGTAAGGGCGTGTAACACCGCCCGTAACACGGACGTTGCATGGACAATGTTGGGATTTGCAACATACCCCATTGGTATGTGAAAGCTATGCAAATATGCGATACATGAAACAGTCAGCTGTCCATGCAAGAGCAGAGTTATGGGCAGAAAATAGATTATATATACATATATATATATATATATATAGAGAGAGAGAGATACAGACATACACACACACACACACATGTGGCAGGGCTGGTAATCGAACCTACACATTACTACCCTATCACACTACAGCATGACGCATTTACAGAACACGCTACCGAGATTACTAAACACAGCAGACACACAGGCATTCTACTAGGTGCGTGTCAACATCCGCAAAGACAAAGATGTCAGCAGGATATATCTGTGTTGCGAAGCATCTAAAAGCATAACCTGAGTCCCCAGGCGGACGGGAGCATGCACACACACACACACATCTGGCAGGCCTGGGAATCGAACTTACACCTAACTACCCTATCACACTACAGCATGATGCATTTACAGAACGCGCTACCGAGATTACTGAACACAGCACACCCAGAGGCATACTTCTAGGTGGGTGACATCATCCGCAAAGGCAAAGACGCCGATAGGGAATGTATGTGTTGTGAGGCATCTAAAAGCATTACTGTGTCCCCAGGCAGCTGGAAACACACACACACACACACACACACACACACACACACACTTGGAAGGGCCGGGAGTTGAACATACACCTAACTACTTTAACACACTACAGCATTACGCATTTACAGAACGCTACCGAGATTACTGAACACAGCACTCCCAGAGGCATACTTCTAGGTGGGTGACATCATCCGCAAAGGCAAAGACGCCGATAGGGAATGTATGTGTTGTGAGGCATCTAAAAGCATTACTGTGTCCCCAGGCAGCTGGAAACACACACACACACACACACACACACACACACACACACACACACACACACACACACTTGGCAGGGCCGGGAGTTGAACATACACCTAACTACCTTATCACACTACAGCATTACGCATTTACAGAACGCTACCGAGATTACTGAACACAGCACTCCCAGAGGCATACTTCTAGGTGGGTGACATCATCCGCAAAGGCAAAGACGCCGATAGGGAATGTATGTGTTGTGAGGCATCTAAAAGCATTACTGTGTCCCCAGGCAGCTGGAAACACACACACACACACACACACACACACACACACACACACTTGGAAGGGCCGGGAGTTGAACATACACCTAACTACTTTAACACACTACAGCATTACGCATTTACAGAACGCGCTACCGAGATTACTGAACACAGCACTCCCAGAGGCATACTTCTAGGTGGGTGACATCATCCGCAAAGGCAAAGACGCCGATAGGGAATGTATGTGTTGTGAGGCATCTAAAAGCATTACTGTGTCCCCAGGCAGCTGGAAACACACACACACACACACACACACACACACACACACACACACACACACACACACTTGGAAGGGCCGGGAGTTGAACATACACCTAACTACTTTAACACACTACAGCATTACGCATTTACAGAACGCTACTGAGATTACTGAACACAGCACTCCCAGAGGCATACTTCTAGGTGGGTGACATCATCCGCAAAGGCAAAGACGCCGATAGGGAATGTATGTGTTGTGAGGCATCTAAAGCATTACTGTGTCCCCAGGCAGCTGGAAACACACACACACACACACACACACACACACACACACACACACACTTGGCAGGGCCAGGAGTTGAACATACACCTAACTACCTTATCACACTACAGCATTACGCATTTACAGAACGCGCTACCGAGATTACTGAACACAGCACTCCCAGAGGCATACTTCTAGGTGGGTGACATCATCCGCAAAGGCAAAGACGCCGATAGGGAATGTATGTGTTGTGAGGCATCTAAAAGCATTACTGTGTCCCCAGGCAGCTGGAAACACACACACACACACACACACACACACACACACACACACACTTGGAAGGGCCGGGAGTTGAACATACACCTAACTACTTTAACACACTACAGCATTACGCATTTACAGAACGCGCTACCGAGATTACTGAACACAGCACTCCCAGAGGCATACTTCTAGGTGGGTGACATCATCCGCAAAGGCAAAGACGCCGATAGGGAATGTATGTGTTGTGAGGCATCTAAAAGCATTACTGTGTCCCCAGGCAGCTGGAAACACACACACACACACACACACACACACACTTGGAAGGGCCGGGAGTTGAACATACACCTAACTACTTTAACACACTACAGCATTACGCATTTACAGAACGCTACCGAGATTACTGAACACAGCACTCCCAGAGGCATACTTCTAGGTGGGTGACATCATCCGCAAAGGCAAAGACGCCGATAGGGAATGTATGTGTTGTGAGGCATCTAAAAGCATTACTGTGTCCCCAGGCAGCTGGAAACACACACACACACACACACACACACACACACACACACACACACACACTTGGAAGGGCCGGGAGTTGAACATACACCTAACTACCTTATCACACTACAGCATTACGCATTTACAGAACGCTACCGAGATTACTGAACACAGCACTCCCAGAGGCATACTTCTAGGTGGGTGACATCATCCGCAAAGGCAAAGACGCCGATAGGGAATGTATGTGTTGTGAGGCATCTAAAAGCATTACTGTGTCCCCAGGCAGCTGGAAACACACACACACACACACACACACACACACACACACACACTTGGAAGGGCCGGGAGTTGAACATACACCTAACTACTTTAACACACTACAGCATTACGCATTTACAGAACATGCTACCGAGATTACTGAACACAGCACTCCCAGAGGCATACTTCTAGGTGGGTGACATCATCCGCAAAGGCAAAGACGCCGATAGGGAATGTATGTGTTGTGAGGCATCTAAAAGCATTACTGTGTCCCCAGGCAGCTGGAAACACACACACACACACACACACACACACACACACACACACACTTGGAAGGGCCGGGAGTTGAACATACACCTAACTACTTTAACACACTACAGCATTACGCATTTACAGAACACGCTACTGAGATTACTGAACACAGCACTCCCAGAGGCATACTTCTAGGTGGGTGACATCATCCGCAAAGGCAAAGATGCCGATAGGGAATGTTTAGAGAGTGAGCAGTCTGAAAGCATATTACTGTCCCAAGGTAGACGTACACAAACACGGCAGTGCTGTCATCGGGCCAACTAAATATCTACGGAGCACTACAACACTAAATAGATACGGGATGCGCCACAGACAGTACACCCTTCGAGAGAGCAACCAGTGTGTTCAATGTAGGCATCCATCGTGACATTGAAAATGGACATCGGTTGCCTGGATGACCACCATGGCTATACAGGATGTCAATGGCCATGCCCACATGCTTAGTATCACACGTCTGTTTGGAATGTACTGTGTGTCCATCTACACAATGGCATACTGGGCATGCTCACACAGGTGTGGTGTGTGTGTGTGTCCATGTGTTACACAACACAGCAGGGCATGCTCACACACTTAGCAGTTGCAAAGGGCCAACTTGCATGCACACGGAGTCTAATCACGGAAGGGCAGTGTGGAATGTACTGTGTGTCCATCTACACAACAGCATACTGGGCATGCTCACACACTTAGCAGTTGCAAAGGGCCATCTTGCATGCACACGGAGTCTAATCACGGAAGGGCGCAGTGTGGAATGTACTGTGTCCATCTACACAACGGCATACTGGGCATGCTCACACACTTAGCAGTTGCAAAGGGCCAACTTGCATGCACACGGAGTCTAATCACGGAAGGGCGCAGTGTGGAATGTACTGTGTGTCCATCTACACAACAGCATACTGGGCATGCTCACACAGCAGTTGCAAAGGGCCATCTTGCATGCACACGGAGTCTAATCACGGAAGGGCAGTGTGGAATGTACTGTGTGTCCATCTACACAATGGCGTACTGGGCATGCTCACACACTTAGCAGTTGCAAAGGGCCAACTTGCATGCACACGGAGTCTAATCACGGAAGGGCGCAGTGTGGAATGTACTGTGTGTCCATCTACACAACAGCATACTGGGCATGCTCACACACTTAGCTGTTGCAAAGGGCCGTCTTGCATGCAGATGGAGTGTACACACAGAAGGGCACAGTACAGAAGGGCACAGTAAGGTATAACTGTCCTCACGCACAGGGGGTCACACATGCAGTGACCTGTACACACACAGCTGCCATCACAGCTGTCACAGGTGCAGGTCACACACGTACACACTGCAGTGTACACTGTAGCTGTCAAGTCAGCACCATGTCGTCGGTGCAGCACTACACAGCCTTACGGTCCCACAACACCATGTGACACATGACCACTGGGCTGTACAGCGGTGTACACCAGCTGTGCAGAGTACACATGTACCAACAGGGATCCAACAGGTGTTATGCATTGCAATGATACCAGTATACATGAACAGGTCGGCTCAACACATACCACGGCCCTTACACAGCTGTGACACCTGACTGTTGCTGTACACCAATGAACACACGTCTGGATATGTCATACATGTGATTGTGTGGATGTGTGCATGGACTGCACACACAACACATACATACATAGCCTTTGATGTACCACATGCATAACACTGGCCTAATCAATGCTACACACACGAATGGAAGGTGGGCCCATGTCTGTTGAATGCTCACACTACAGGGGTAGCAGTGTTGACTGGGACACATACCCTTGTACTGGTCGCCTGTGACACCCGTGATATCATACCGCAGTCCATGTGTTATGTATGTCAACACACATGTCCAACAATAGCAATGCATACAAACATGGCAACAGGAGACACATGTGACATCTGTACTGTGCATGCAGCAACCATGCATGTGCAGTGGCCGATGTCCGTAACATAGTTGCACCTACCTACGACATGCAGACGCAATGCAGACCCATCATTGACACCTGTATACGGTGACATACAAACAGCACGTATGGAGGGATGTGTGTACATAACGTGGTGAACCACCTGTCTAGATGTATGTGTGCAGGGGGTGGCTCACAGTTGTGTCACGCACCATCCTATCATGCCATGTGCAAACAGTACGCTATGTCGCTGTTACGTGACGGTGCTGACATAATGCATACACAGCGGTCAGGTGTTAACAACTATATGTCACATGGCACCTGTAACACCTACAACCTCCCATGTGCATATAGCAGCACATCTGCCAGATATAGCGTTGGTACACATAATGCAATCAATACCGCTGCATGTCTATCAAACGTGTCATCATATGGCAGGTGTATCATTCCCAGCACTGCCATGTGTGTCCGAATGTGTGACCAGGGATGCCACATATTGTGGGGAATATGTCCCAGTTGCTACACATCCCTGTACACCATTGTAGAGATCTGTACATACGTCAGTGTGGGAAGCATGACGTCGGCCGGTGTGGTGCATCACACATGTCGGCTGTCCATATACACGTGTGGTCACCACAGTGTGTGTGTGTCTGTATGTATGTCTGGTGCTTGGTGTGAGGGTGTATGCTAATATATGGTGGGAAATGATCACTAACCCCACGTGGTGACTAACCCGTAATGGTGATGCATTGCACAACCCTGTTGATGCCATAGGTCCCAGCCATACTGGCTACCTGTGCATGTCCCTTCTCTGTGACACGTCGTGTGGGTGCATAGTACTGTGAGGGTGATGACCACACAGGCAAGGGTCCCCACCTGCACACTATGGGGTGTGCATTATAGTGGTGTACACCCTGTGAATGCGGCCATGTTCCCATACTGTTACAGGGTCCTACTGCTGCACAGTGTGGCCTCCAGCTACCAAGTGACACCTCACATCATCATTGGCCAGGCCGCTGTGTACAACCCCTGCACCATGTCACCATACCTGTAATGTGTCCTGCTATGTATGTCACGTCTCTGTCCAGTGTAGCCTGTGGCACTGACCACATGCGTCAGGTGCAGTATATGTGCGGACATCTGTGTCATGTTGGTGTCCAACAGTCAGGTTGAGGGTACATGTAGCATGCTGATATTGCCAGATGTGCCTGTGAGTAATCCACAGTTACACGTGGGGGACTGCAAACACTGCTACCTGTAGGCACATGCAAGTACACCATAGGAGGGAACCAGGGTATCACAACCAACATGGTGCTACAGATGTAACCGAGACACATACCGTGAACACATCACAATGCATGCTGCACCTGCACTACATGGTATGACTGGTGCATGTCGACAGTACACAACCTATGTCACATACACATCTCTCAGTATTCACACACAACCACTGCAACATACACATCCCTCACTATGCATACACAGGTATTACATACACCTCTCACTATGCTGTTCACCCTGTGCATCAGAATATTTGTGCATAACCCTGCACCGATGGTGTGGATGACAGGGATGCGCACAGGCTTCATCATATGCACAGGGTGATATGTTTGCCAGGGGCATAGGCTGCACCAATGGATAACATCATGTGTGTGTGTAAGGGCCGGTGAGTTGACTGGACATGTCTGTGCAGAATGCATGTGGATGTTGTGGAGCCCTACAGTTGTGTTTGCTGTGTGCGTGTATGTGTGTACACAGTTCTGCCATTTGTGATGCCTACACGGGGTATAATTGACAGCCCCAGATTGTACAGAGCAGGTTGTACAGCTCACTGTGTCCGTCCACGGCCACGTGACCTGTGCCTGCCTGGGGTTGCACGGGCACTACCAGGTGGAGGTACAGAGTGGCTACTGTCCGACGACACATGTCCGCTGGAACCGTGTCCCCACTGAGACCATCCAGGGCCATGTCCATGTGGCCTGCTGTGTCCTGGTGTTGACAGCGCAGCACCAGCTGCACTGCTACTGCTACCGGCACTATGGGAGCGGGCATGTGAGGTGGCACGCTCACGTCGACCTACACTAGGTGGTGTTGCTGGCCTACGTCCACGTGGCCTACGCCTCACTCCTACCAGGTGTTCCAGCACAGACAGCTCCCGCTCGCGGATTGCCATGCCTCGGTCAAGGATTCCGACCATTTCACCTAATCGCCTATCCAGAACATTAGCAATCTGCTGTTGAGCATTTGCCAATGCCTGGATGTTGTCATTTAGGGTATGGATAGCAGCCCTCTGCAGCCTCTGCCCTTCTCTGTTCTGCCATTCAGCATGTGCCTGTGCCGCCATTACAGTCTGGAACATGCGTCTGGTGATACCAGCTGCTGCGCTCTGTCCTGCAGGTGCATGTCTGCCAGAGGTCCTCCTACGAGCAGCACCGGCACATGCCTGTGTGGCACATCTGCAGTCATTACACTGACACCATGGTGTGTAGACACACCTTCTGTAGCCACCACACGTTCCTGTTCCACGCCAACAGACGCTGACTGTCCTTCCTCTATGGCCACTGGTGATGCGGTATGTGTTGGCAGCAGAACTGTGTGGGGAAGAGGGGGACATAGCTGGGATGGTAACCATTGGCACAGATTCAGCCCCTGACAACCCTGCCTGTACCTCATGCATATGTTCATCACCGCTAGTATCTGTGGGGACACTAACATCAGATGGACCGCAGGAGGGTAACGCACCTACATCACCTGTGAATGCAAAGAAATACTGTAAAGTACAATAGACACAGACACACACACACAGACACACACACACACACACACACACACACACACACACACACACACACACACACACACACACACAGACACACACACACACACACACACACACACACACACAGACACACACAGACACACACACACAGACACACACACACAGACACACACACACACACACAGACACACACAGACACACCATGCATGTGATTTGTCAGATGGCATGCAGCATGCCTGCGATACAGCAGAGGGCATGCAGCTCAGACATTAATAGTGTTAGTAAGCATACCTCCCTGGGGTGCACACTACAGCAAGCAGGTGTCATATCAGTAGCCATGCAGTTCACACAATCATGGTAGTATGCATGCATCCCCGTGATACACCATGTGGCCCAGAACAGGATAACAGTACACATGGCTGACGTGACCTTGACATGTAATCTGCTGACATGTGCATTAACATGCATACATGTTTGACACAATGGTGTCCTGACACATGTACAGCATCATAATGGGCTTCACATTGCAGTGTTGTGTGTATGCCCTACAGATAGAATGCATGTTTAGCAAATGTGCATGAGCATGGGAGGGTAGTGTGAGCCATCTACATTGCTATACAGTGTGAAGTACAGACACTGTGCCATTGCATGGCAACATGAGGCATGTATGTTGCTGTAGAATGCATAATATGTACACATTGCATAGCCATAACTGCAACACAGTCGTGATGTTCAACAGATCGTATATGGTAGACTTCAGTGACACCTCCAGTAGCTGTGCACAGGCTTTTAGGTTGTCCAGTGTACCACATCAACTGTATAATCGGTCAACTAAGGCTATAATTGGACCATGTGTGGACAATGTGCAACAGGGTGTATACACATCCCAAGTACTGTGTGGCTACATGTCTCTGGCCATCCCCATGGCCATGTGTGCACATGTGTTGGCCAATTGTGTGTGATGGGCATCTTTCCACATGTCTGTGTTGTCCCATATGACATACACCCATAGATGTCAGATATGTCACAATCCACAGGGCTATGCAGACAACGGGTTGTATGTTTGGTATGTGGGTATAGGTCATGCGATAGTGTGACAATATTGCAGACAGAACACTACATGTCTGGGACATGTCAGGTGGCACATCACAATGTGTGCACCCAATGCAGGGGCATATGACACAATGGTGACACCTGTGGGCTGCCCATATCACAGCTCACTGTGTGGTACTGTGTGCATACCACATGTTGTTCCAATGCATACTACATATGCCTCCATTGTAGAACACCTCCACCGTTGTATGCACAGCTGACCACACATGTCGCAATGACAAGTACTGTGGTTTCAAGTCGGTGTATCATTACGTTTGTATATATTGCACATGGGTGGCGTGTGTGAATGAAGGGTGGTGCGACCTGCATATCGTGACTGGAACAAACATCAGGTGTGCAAGTGTTAACTGGCCACATGGCAAATAGATCTACACTGTAACATGCCTGATACTGATGACAGTCTCACCTGCAATGGACCCATGTCTGTGCGGCACGCCAGAGGTACCTGTATAGGGGTGACACACCAGTATGAACATTATCCATGACTGTATGACAGCCACAGGTTGCACTGTGCATGTGAACACATTCACCTGTGTAATAGCATATAGTATGCACATGTGTGCATACACAACGTAGCATACTGTAGTATGCAGCATGTGTGTCCACATACCTGGCATATGTTGTTACTTTACATAATGTACAGTGACACATGCAACTACATGGGATATAATAGCCATATGTGCAGTACTGACTTACCAGGCAACTCCAGGCTCATTGGTTGGGAGACACCCACCTCCACGATGGCAGCTAGTGTTTCTGGATGCTGTTCCTGGGTGTCCCCAGACTGGCCAGTAGCTCCTCGGTGTGTGTGAGTGGGGGCTGGGTTGGTGGCCCACCACCTGTTCCACCTTGTTCCCTGGTGATTGCAGTGGCACGCTGTTTTGCATGTCGTATCAGGTCCATGCAGTGTCTGCGCACCTGCTGGTAGGTGCGGTTATGGCCACCCACATCGTTCACCCTCCTGCGTAGATCCTGCCACAGGTCATCCTGCTGCTGGGCATGCTGTGGCACATGGCTGAACAACAAGTCATAGTTGTCATGGAGCTGTGGGATGAGGACATCATCCTCCTGGCGGGTGTATGCTGGGAGGCGGTACCGGGCATTATCTGTAAGACATAATGATGGTGACAGGTCACAGTTTCAGAGATGTACAGAGATACTGCTGCACATACATTTCTATGACATCTACTACATCTGCACAGTTATCTTTGCAAAGCATCATGACACTGACACGACTGATGTGTTTGTGTCACACATGTCACACCATTATGCATTGGATATCATCACCATATATGTGTGTCACCTCATTACAGTGTTCATACTCCATGTAAATGCTGTCTTGCTGTGGGCATGTCTATTTGCCTGCACTTGTGTTCTTACCTATCTGCACATGCCTCGATGTGTCCACGGTACTACTGTTGACCTGGATGCTGTGTATATGTCACATATCAACACAGACACAGCCGTAATGGACTTGAGCAGTGACAATGCACACATACGCATGGACACCTGTACATGCATGTGTTTTGCCATATACATCTACACAGCACTGTACAACTGTTCAACATCCTGCCACGGATCGCCTGTATTGCACATGTGATAGACATGGGACAATGGCTAGTCAGACGACATTCGCAGGGATGGTCATCAACCATAGCATGTGCGGGCACGGTTTCCACGCTGTAACAGACAGCCATTGTGCCACCGCAAGGTGCATCAGTGCCACATTACTGATCCAGTCAGTTGATAGTACATCTACCATGCGGCCATCACACCATGTATGACTGGGATGACATGTGCAGCTTTGATGGACAGGGTTGCATGGTATGGCGGGAGTATGTCACATATATGGCACAGGGATCTGTCCAGCCTGTGGCGATCCTAGTATTAGGATGGTGGCTGTCCATGACATATGTCATATAGATCAGGATATGGACATGTAGCATGTCCATCATCATGGTGTAGCAAATGTCCTTCTGCAAGGTAGACAGCATGCTGCATAGTGGAGGTGTGGATTGTGAAGGCTGGTATCGCACATCCATGCATAGCCATTACCCTTACAGGTGGTATGTGATCCAATATTGGTCACCACAGTGCTGTATATGCCTGTCCAGTGATCTCCGTGCTCATGGATGGCACCCTGACATGACATGGGTACCTCATATGACTACCTAAGGGGCCTGGAGACGTCACCATGTCGGGGGTGCACTGCACAGCACCATCCCTTACACAGTGTCCATAATGTTGACCACAGCCTAGGTAGTAGTTTATGGGTACAGGGATGTTCACCTAGCGGTGACACTGCTGGTATCATCCATCAGACTGTGCACATATGTCACACACCTCACCCACACAGCCCATTCTGTATGTTGTTCACAACACTGACACAGCTATACTGATAGGTCATGGCCATTCACAGCCTTACATACACAGATGCCTAACATTTGTCTGTGTGGTATGGGCTACAATGAGGGTGGGGTACAACACATTAACCCTGTTCTACTGTATCTGGCACTGATGTGCTGTGCACATGTCACTCTTGCACCTTTTGTAGTTGTGAGTCTGTCAACAGGCCACTGGTGGAACACTCCTGTGACATGCAAAGGTATTTGTAATCAAATATCCGTGCTGTCTTGTACATCTGTACTGCTAACATCTACAGTGCTAATGGTTCATGGACATGCACACCATACTCAGCAGGGTTATAGTGCGGTGCCACCCTAAATGACTGTCATCACCACTTGTGGGTTGATATTATCCAACACCCTATCTGTATTGTATGGTCATGCTAGGCACTTGTTCAGAACTTGTGAGCATGTCATGAGCTACTGATTACTATAGCACCCATTCCACACCATTTCCCACAGGTACACTGGCTGTCCTACACTTCCCAGCTTGCTTAAGGTATGACAGCTGTTGTACACACGTAACGCACATATCCTGTGGGACATGGTTGTATATACAGGCATGTCCAACTGTCACGTACCAGTGCTACTGCCTGTCTATATGAGGGATATGTCGTACATGTGGCAATAGAGCAATTGTCTCATGTACACATTCAATGCTCACCTCCCAACATACGGCACTACAGCCTGTGGGGGATGCACTTCTGCAGCCGTGCTGGGCCCATAGCTCTCAGGTGTACCTCATTACGAGGAACGTACCTCATTTGGGGTTCTAAAAGGTGCATGTTCCTCAAGGTTCCACATTGGAAGGGTCTGTCACACATTCATTGTTGTAAATAGTTTACCTGCTAGCCATGGCTAAATAGATGGGAATCATATTAATTCATTGGAATATCTTTTTTATATGTAAGACCAGCCTATTTTAGCCATCATATGCCCTTCCTAGTTGACGCTGTTAGTAAGCCAGTTGTAAGTGTTCCACGTTTTGCCCATTTGTCACACAGTATGAGGGCTAATGTTCCTCAGTTTGGGGACAGGAGGCTGACAGCTATGGCTGGGGTAATGCTGTCGCCAACCCTGACTGCACCTGACAGTCATTTGGGGATGTGTAACATTCGCAACACACCCCACCCATCACATAGTCTCACATGATCTACACCACTGGCCACACCTACGAGGACAACTTGTGCAGTACGTCTCCATACTCACTGTAGGCACCAGAGGTAGACCCATCATGGAAGACAACATCACCAGCTTATAGCCCACAGACTCATGTGTGCCCATCACATACAGCCAATAGTGAGTTATAACATTCACAACACACCAGTCATAGCTGACTCTGTAGGGAGTCACACTGCAGTTCCACACAGCAGGCTACACAAGGCATTAGTCGCTACATCTTGCTGTCGGGTAACTGCTTCTGCAACATAACCTATGCACCCATGCCACACCTCACCAGGTACGATATGTCTGTCATTCGCCATGTTAGTGTGACTGCCCTGTGATGCCACTTCACAGACTACGTGTGCAGGGACATGCAATAGCTCACCAGTCTTATAGCCCTGAGGGTGTGGGCCTAGCCCTGGGGAGCATTTTGCATTTGTCTGGCACGATACCACTGTACAATGACCGACTGTGTCACTTCAACAGTTGCCTATGCTCCTATTGTCATTCCACAGGCATGTGGTATCTGTCCGCTATGACTGTCCTGGTCAAACACAATGCTGTGGCACAGATGACTTGCACCTGTCAGCCCTGGGAGTACAGCTCACATGTAAGGCTCTTGCTGCTTCTATACTGCCTGTCTTGCACAGTTTCCAATAACTGTCACCGCAGGCGGTAACTGGCAGGCACGACATGGGGTCATGTGACACAATGCTTGCATCTTCCTCTGTGACGCACGCAGGCAAGGCACACCTTATAATGCACCACTCAAACATCTCTGCAGTGACTGGGACCTGCCTCTAGGCTCTGCAGAGCACACCTGCAATGACAGGTTATAGACAGACCATACCTTTCAGGCACATACCTGGACCGCACACCCACAGCTGAGGGGTTCCCATATCCCACTATGTTTTGCACACATCCTGGCAAGTTGCTTAGCACAATGCATCAGAGGTGCTCCACGTGCAACTAACTGTGTCCGGGACCGCTATACACATTGTAACAAGCGACAGAGTCAACATCATACCCCACGGGTAACATACCTTCTATGTTGGTATAGTGGACAGTGGGCCTCAGACAGCTACTACTGATGTGTGACTGACACTACCCCACACTTCACTGGGATAGCCACTCATGTACCGACACATCCATGAGTCATACCCTCCGCTCTGCTGGATCAACCCATACACACCACCTCCAAGACCTACATTACCCTTGGCATGAACACTACCACCATGTGACTGGTGTTACACACCTGGGGTTATCCCCTCATTGGTGGATTCTGAACATATGCTAATCGACCTTGTTAGCCACATCCTGGCAACACACCCATCACAGCATACACAGTACATGTGTACTACAACACCTACTACAGACGTCTGCTGACAGCGGTTGTTAACATCATGACACCCGTGCAGATGGACAATGCACATACAAATGCTGACACATACCCCAGTGCACTTCATTAGCATGTACACAACTGCATGGATCATGCTATTCCACACAGAGCCATGATGGTACACACCAGATAACAGACGCCACTCTGGTGGTCATGTTCCATGGACATATGATGTACAACAACAGGTGTAGGCTGTTGCACAGTGGTGTACATTCCCATGTGTGGGGTGGCTCACTGGTCAGCCGTGGTGGGGCCACAGGGTCCCTCATCACATACTCCAAGACTAGCTACGTAAACATGACTGCCACACATTCCGGGTGTACCACCAGGCATTATGGTGGTATGTCAGTATTCGATGGCAACACCCACATCTGCTGTCACATACAACAGTCACTCAGGAACATTGCAGACCCAGGTGTTGTTGGCAACATGCTGGAGGATGGATTCAATGCTGACAGTACACCCTCTCACTCACTACAGGGCCGCAATCCATACATGAACATTGTGGTGTCCCTGTGGTCACACCTACACAGTACTGACCTACACTCTATATGTCCTGGGACACTGGCCCCATGTCACCTTCCAACGTCCCAGGCTGTGATGTCCACCAACCTCTGAATTACATGTCTCCCCACTAGGCCACCATATTCAGTAATAGCCTTGTTTCAGACATTGTAGCCCCTGAATGGCACACAGCAGCATTTATCACACTACACACAGGTGGCACCGCATTGCACGAGTGGGACTATAGTCCTACACACCTGACTGGACTGTTCTGCATGGCTATGGGGCACATCATCAAGGACGTCATTCACAGAGACATTGTTGGGCTCCCGTCCTTTGCTGCCACCCTGGTTGGGCTTGTTAAGGCCAGAGCATGGCCCCTACACATGGTGGACTCCTTTCATACAGTTACCAGGGCAGTTGCTGATGGTACGGGAGTCCACACATCCTACATTGTCCTCTCATTGCCTTTCAGCACCATTCCCCATTCTGGTATTGACAACATACACATCCACCTGCACATCGTACCCTGTGTCTCAGGATGTTATGCTATGTGGCTCATGGACAGGACACACAGTGAGGCCAGCATACCATAGTACCTACTACATGTCAGGTACATTTGGCATACCACGGTCCTCAGTCATAGGGCCCCTCATGTTCAGTATATGCTTCCCTGCGGAACAGGCTGGCACAGGGACTTTCCCTGCCTAGCTTTCAAACCCCTACATACCAAGCCATGATTGCTCCACCAGCTGATACTGACTCCAACCATATGGGTGTCGCTGTGACAGATACATAATATGACTATCATGGCATCAAGCTGCATGACACAAGGTGCATGCACATCACCTTTGCATTACACCATTCACCCACTGACTATCACATGGATGGTAGTCCCCTACATACATATCACATTGTACATGTTTGCAGTACACACATATGTCGCACCCACTCCTGTGGTTACCGTATTGCCACTGTGGCATGGATATCCTTCTACGTGGCCACACCTATCTGTACTGGGTGTGTAGCTGGTACATAGGCACCCATTGTACCTCTGAACTCAAGACATCTACACACATTCAAGGGTACACCACCCCATTTAGGGTGTACCTTACACAACAGCTACAGCTTTACATGCCACAACATTAACACGCCATGACGTTTACTGAGCTCCGACAGTTTAAATATGTGGCTGCACTACGGACACCACATCTGTACACATTTGCATACTACATACTCAGGGGTGACCTCTGCTGATCAGACAGGGCCCATGTCCACAACATTATTGATGGATATACTCCTCATACGCGACATAAGCAGAGGCCACTGTGAGCAACATGCTCATGGATATGTGCACACATGCCACAATGAGTGGGATGTGCTTCTGGGTTACATTCCCAAACCGGACACTCACCATGCTGTGGAACATAAGTCCTATGTACATCATGCAGGGACACTCAGTAGCACTGTTCATGTGATACCTCCCTTGGTGGTTGGGAGACACATGTAGGCCTGGGATCACTGCAGTGGCTGTACTGTGCAGAGGTGCAGGTGACACCTGGCTCTGCTGTTCACAGGACACTACCCTGGAGAGGTGCCACTAGTGTGAACACTGTAGTTGTGCTTACACATGGACTTGCCAGACTGCATAGTACCCCACTATGCACCTGTGCAGCTATTACATGTCCTTTGTGCATGGTTACTTGGTAGCCCTTCCATTTAGATTAGCTATCATGCTATTACTATGTCCCATACCTACAGGCCATATGTATCCTGTTATTGTACATACCAATAGACGATACCTGTGGTATGCATGATATGCCTGTTATGCTGTGTAGAATATCTGTCATATCTACCTATAATACTATACATTACACATATTTCACATAGTATCCCATAATGCAAAGCATACTTGCACAGCGGGACCACCTTACATATGTCATTAACGTTATATGCCCATACACATGCGTGCTGTGACAGTATATCAACATATACTATCCCCTGCTATGGCACGTCCTTGTTGGACATACCCTACCACTGACGGTGGGTTGTATGGCATTGTTCTGTTTAATGCCCTCATGTAGCATCCCTTGTGGTGTCTGTGCTGTGTACCTTGTGTCCCACTGCTGGATGCACAGTTTCTACAAGCGTTAGTATGCTCAGCAAGACATCACTACATAAATACCTTTCCCCACTTTATGCATTGCGGACACGTTTAATTAATGCAAACCAGGCTATACATACAGTAAAACTAATTAATACAGATCATGCTATACATAACCTTACATATCGGGCATTCTACATACCTTGTTGTCGTTACGGCGTTTCTATCTCTCTCACAGTGTTTCAACTGTTATTCGGTATGAGCATACGGTTTGAATGTCTGGCAAGTCATCCTTATATACGTCGATACCTGAAACATGTGGATTCATCCCGCCAATTGGTGTTCCTGAGTGACTAATTACTTGCATATCAGCTGTGCAGCTACTCCATTCGCCAATTACGCGACAGTGGGGTATAATTGATTCTCCACTTGGCGTTGCCTATTTGCCCTACCTTCGGGAGACGGTCTGTATTGTGTTTTGTTATGTGTAACTGCAACTGCTATGCATGGAGACAAGTATAGTTTGGATTCATGTCCCCCGTGGATTGTGTGTGACAGGTAGAGTATTTGGTTCAACATGTGGGTGTACCTGTCATCCCGACATCTGATAACGGAGTATTGCAATCAAAACCTGTAACATGGCTGTTTGTTCCATTATACAACGCCTGCAATTTTGCATGATGCCTTTAATTGTGTCTCACACGGTATGTTGAGGGTTCTGCAGATGTAATTGACTGACTGGATGTTTGTGCTGCTATTACAGTTTGTATTGCTTTAGTTTCTAGTGTGGGGGATGTCGGTGGTTGTACGTAACATATACGGTTTGTGGGCCTTGCATTTCTACATAATCCATATATATGTGTGTGGGCTCCGTCCCTAATTAGAGAGCTAACAGTTAGTAGACTTATGTTACGGGATTGTACGTTGGGCCGTTGTTAATTGGTTTCTATATCGTCTGCAGGTGAGCTTGCTACTTGTATACCTCCATAATTGCAGCAATATATCAGGAGATATGTGTAAGTGACAGCTATCCCTTGTATTTCTGTCCCAGATATTTGCAGTCATTGTGGTTGTGTTGTTAAAAGAGCCTGTTTGCCATGGGTTGCCACCTTTTCATATGGTCATTGTTGGACACTTATGGGACACAAAGCCGTGTTTACAGGCCAACACGTAGCCACGGTCAGTACACAGGTAGCACATACTTTTATCCTCACTACATACCTATTGTTGTGTGACTTTGGCTACTTATCATATTGCATGTAACATTTAAGTTTCTTACATACAGGCATAACTATTAAATACGACTGTTACATTATATATGGGACATATTTATGTCCTACCATCTCGGACATTTGCCCTTTGTACTGTTTTATGTCAGGACACACCTGCCCAGGGTGGGGCTGTCCCTCCTACTGTGGGACAGGTAGTAACCGTATGCCTATGGCTAGCTATACCCACACCTACCGTACTGATCTGCCTCTGACTTGGCACTAACATACACATGTTGTGGACACACACACACATTACAGTCACACAGAGATGCACACGGCACCCTCAACACACACTTACACAGACTACGGCACTCACAGACACAGTTGAACACAGTACCTACGTGGACCGCGACACCGGCAGCGGTGACTAACTGTCCCTTCATATCATCATACTATTACTCATGGATGTACTGTTCCGGTACTGTGTTCTATCGGTCTTTCAGCCTCGTGGTTACGCATGTCGGTATGTTACACATTCCATGGTTGGCAGTATCCTATTTATTTGTACCTCCAAGATGTTATGAATGTCGTTGAACTATCTATTATATTTGCAGATATCGCTGAATCCATCTATATCACCATATATCCCTCTATTGCCCTTTCTATCTGTATTATATATATGCATATGTGTACATATATATATATATATATATATATATATATATATATATATATATATATATATATATATATATATATATATATATATATATATATATATATATATATATATATATATATATATATATATACATAAATATATATATATATATATATATATATATATATATATATATCTGGCGTGGAACGTGACAGGCACACAGCACCACCATATGCTGTAAGACTCATGTACTGTTCAGGTGTTGGCATTCCGTGTTCCACTGGCTGTTGTGTTTACAATGTTTGAGGGCTGCCTATGTAGGAGTCACACATTGGGCCACCTATACATTACAATTTACAGGTGGTCATGTTTGTGTGCCATCCATTTTACTGTGTGTGCAGGTGGAGAGGTGTCAGTCCGTAGGGGCCTACACTGTCAGAGTATGTGCTATACGTTCCCTCTTTGCCAAGGTGTAGGCATATTGGGCATGCCTCCGTCTGCCTACTGGGGCTGGCACAGTGTGTTCATGGTCTGAATCCCTCTGTGCCTGTAATGGCCTTGGCAATTGCGGTGGGCTATGAGGGCCTTCACCATTTTGTCCCTGCTGCAGCTGCTTCCGCAGGATCATATTATGTAGCATGGCACATACTATGACGATGTGGGCACACATGCCTGGAGAGTACTGCAAGGCTCCACCAGATGTATCCAAGCACCGGAACCGTGATTTCAGCATCCCGAACACACGCTCTATGATGATTCTGGTTTGTGCGTGTGCCTCATTATGGCGTTCTTGCATGGGTGTGTGTGCATTTCTGATGGGAGTCATCATCCACGGCTCCAGTGCATAGCCAGCATCCCCACAAGATGGCCATGTGGGATGTCCCCCCTGACAAATACCTGATACAGCTGTGAGGCATGCCAGATATGGGAGTCATGGTAGCTTCCAGGGCTGCCAGCACACACATCCATGATAATGCCCTGGGCATTGCACACGACCTGGCAGTTGATGGAGTGGAATCCCTTGCGGTTTATGTAGTGCCTACCCTGCTCACCGGGTGGTGACTTGATTTGTATGTGCGTGCAGTTTATCGCACCCAGTACCTCCGGGTATTGTGCCACATGGTGGAAGTGGCGCATATTACTGGCCAACTCCTCCTGAGTTCTAGGGAAGTATATCTGCTCATTGGCATGTGGTAACATGGCATCCAGGAACTGGTGTAGTACCCTGGATGCTGATGCCTATGAGATACCCATTATATCTCCAGTTGGCCTTTGAAAGGTACCTGTGGCCAGTATTCGCAGGCTTACACATACCTTTGTGTCCACTGGGATGGGTTCCCCTCTGTTGTTTCTGGTTCTCAGGCGTGGCCGGTACAGCTCCACTATTTGCTGTAAGATGTCCCTGTCCACCCTGTAATGCTTTTCTATCTCCAGGTCATGTAGCCCCTGGTAGGTTACCCTTGGTCTGAACACTCTCCTTCTCCTCCGAGGCCTGCGGTGGTTGTCGGCATCATCCTCCACAACACCGTCAGTCTCTAACACATGCTGATGAATCACAGCTATGGCAGCTCCCAACATGTACATTTTAAAAGTTCCCTGTGTGTTTACACCTATGGTGCGGTGTTTGGGAATACACAGGTGTGTGTTGGGTGCTTTCACACTTTATACTATTGTGCTGTGAACACCGATGAAGTCATAGGGTGTGTATGTACGATTGTAGCTACAGGTTATCTTATGTGTTTTACTGCCGGAACTACTATTGTGGTGCCTTTGGTGTTGAATTACATTTGCCTGCCGTGGATTACCTCTTGACCTTCCCTTTACATTTTTGCGCGTTGCACCTACCATTTCCTGGCGTGCATCCTGCAGCCTACTTTCATTTGTACTTTCCTGGACCTGGCGTATCTTGCGTTATGTGTGCTACTGCCGGTCTGCTGTCAGTTTGCTTTGCTCTGCTGTGTCAGGTCTCCTATCTTTGCAATCCAATACCGGCCCTCGGTTCTTTGCATTCAAATGCCTCCCCTATCCTGTTTTGCAGGTTTCTGCAAGCGAACTTGTCAGCTGCCGTCGATTGGCCTTCGTGGGTTGATTGGTGTTGATTGCTCATTAGTACTCCAATTACCCTACTTCGGCATTTCCTTCTTTTCTTCCCCTGACCTTCCTGTTTCTGCTATTGTTTGCGACATGTGCATCTGATTACTGGGTTTCAGGCACGTTTTCATCCTCGTACACATGTGCTTTTGGCCACCATGTGTGCTCTCAGCTAAACGATTCCTCCCCACCCCTGTCCTGCAGCTTTGCTTAGCAACGGACAGGCCAGATTTGCAATGCTCCAATGTGCTTACTGCTATGGTGGCACACCCCTCTGCTGATGTCATGTATCTCCTCTGAGCCACTCCTCGGTGTTATACCGCTGCGCCATATGGTACAACCTTCATCTGGTGGGACATTTGCGATTCAGTATTATCTGCCTCATTTGCATGGCATTGACTACTAATTCATAGTTACCGCGCCAAACACTATCGCAAGCCCTTAGCAACCCTTGCACCTTGGTTGTGGTGTTCCATGCCTACCATTGTGTATTATGCTGTAAACCTGATTTCTATTACATTGCGATTTTATGACATTTTTATATTATTTCTTTATGTTACAGCTTCCGCACACATGCCCTGCGGTTGTGCTGTGCGTTACTGTGGACATGACATGAAATGTTGTTATTTACGTGTTGTGCATCTTTTCTTATGCCATTGGCTGTGTATTTCGCCATTGGCATATGTTAACGTTGCGATACCTGGGTCTGGCCCTCTTCCATAGCTCCGATGTTCTGTTTGGGAAAATGTAAACCGTGTTTTTTGGTTTACATTTCCGTGGGCTTACGCTACGCCTGCACCACTTCATGAATTGCTATATGCCTTCATTTGCATGGTGAGACACTGCACATGGGGTGATTAGCATACCTACGCTGGGGGCTGCGCAGATCTGGCGTACGCCGGTAGTGCACGTGGAATTGGATTGTACCTGAATCGCTCAACGGCCATATTTGGCGTTATAACGCCTACGCTATGCATGCGCCTGGCGCAAGCTTCATGAATCCCGGGGATAGTTTTCTTAATTCAAATTTTATACTGTCTGTGCCACTGTTCTGTACAAATACATTACAGGTTTGTGCCTCACAGCAGCTTGGAATATTTGTGTCCTAGCAGTGTGATTATAATGAGATTAACCCAGGCAATCTCCCTAGATGAATGTAGTTTGAAATGTAACAGAACTCTTTTGTTTTTGTTTCAGTAATGAGTTTAAGTGGAGTAGAAGGCAATTCTTTACCCTGCTGTGTATTAAAATGTTTTATTAATCCTCAAATATGTATCACTTGTACATTCTGAAATGGGTTCTTTTACATAATGTTGTGTTATATACAACACAATGCATTAAATTATCCAACAGGATAACACTGCAGCCCTTCAGTGATACTCAAAACATTACTAGTAATTACCATGGAACTGTTTCAATTATCGACAAACCATAATCAGAACATAAGCAACAGCTTACTCCTTAATACTGGCCAATGCCTCTTTTAGGGAAGGTACTAATAATTATCTTTTGCCTTAGCTCATGATTTCAATGAAAAAAAAAAAATATATATATATATATATATATATATATATATATATATATATATATGTGTGTATATATATATATATATATATATATATATATATATATATATATGTGTGTGTATATATATATATATATATATATATATATATATATATATATATATATATATATATATATATATATATATATATATATATCTACAGACTTAATGTTAAAGCATGCGCTGTCTTTGCCACTGATAGCAGTTAAATACATTCCAGATTAACCTAATTCAATTTCCATACAAACAATTATTTTTAAGGAGAACTGTTGGGAGAACACCAGCTTTGAGTAGCTGGTACATGTGTTCATGATAACAAAAGACAGACAATGTTTTTGACCAGTGAGGGATTAGTATTAATATAATAAAAGTGTTATATAATAATATGAGGTCAGTGACTTAGGGACAATCCTGATGCTGTTATATAGTGTCTGAATACATTTCGTCAGCAGGTCTATATATTAGAAATGAGAATAGAATTAGAATATGACAAAACACTATGCACTGTACATAGGGTTTTGACATGAGGTGAAGCCAGGTGCCCTACTATTTAACAGATAAGTGCTAATATTGTTTTACATGATATACCCTGGAGTGTTACAGTTCTATTACTCACTGACCCACATATATCAGAAAAGTAGTCATTGATCCAGGGGACCTAAACCTTTCTCTGTCGTATAAACAGAACAGTTTGGAAGGACAGATATAAAGTTCATTGCTGTCTCTATTCAAGGACATCATGGAGCAATGGCTGGGAAGTAGGAAAGGTATCCCTGGAATGACCATTCTATGTCCTAATACACTGATCCCCATACATCCAAAAAGCAGTCGTAAACAACTATGAGAGTAACTGAATTGTTTATTTTATGTAGCTAGAGAACAACACATATTGATAGGCCAAGTCTACTCTGATGTAGTGAAGCTAAACCTTCCACAGTCGGAGTTATGCACTCCCATCATCCTCTATGATTAACCCGATACAACTCAAAGCAGACTGATTTGTTTTTTGTAGAAGCGTGTGCCACCTACTTCCCTGATTTGTAGACTCAATTCTCACACCACCAGTCTCTGTATATACTTGCTTCTGATATAAAACCAACTCAGGGAACGGGGAATGCACACATTCCTTTTTTTCTCTCAGCTGATGTGACTTTTAAGGTAGAATATTTGGATACTGGAGAATATGGGAGCAGTCTCCACATCAAGGGATACTGGGTGAACAGCCCTCATGCAAAAAAGATAAACTGTTACATTTCCTAAAATATATTCTGGTGATCTATCATTTGATTAGATATGACCCTCCATTGCAAATCACACATAATATATCTGTTAAATAAACCCCTCAGACTTGATAATGTAATTCCATTAGTATAATAAATATGAAGTTTTTAATGAAAAAACACTCTGCAATATATTTGGTTGTGTAAATCAAGATGTAGTGAATAATGATGAAGAATTATAAACAGAGATGCTAAAATAGAATTATTACATCTGTGAACAGTATTGAGAATACAAGTTCATGCTGATGAATGAACAACAGCATTGCATAGAATATTTTTTACTACATAGCAACATATTTCATGAGTAATTATGAACTAATCTGAATACAGTTGTTAACAGGATACAACATATTTGTGACCACTTCTGAAAATAATGGTGTACTTAATGTGTGCTGTTACGTGATGGATCACTCAGAGAGGAAGGAGATTTGATGTGCCACTGGTATACACATGCTAAACCTTTTCATTGTTGCTGCAAAGAGTGGAATACCTGAGGCAAGCAACTGTACTCTAAATCTTATTTTGCTGCGACAGAAAATCTCTTCAGTTGATAATATAAATATTGTTGCATGGGTAGATGTCTCTCTAAGGAAGATCGTGGAAATGCATCACTCACTTGGAAGATGCTTCCTCCCTAGAAAGTTAACACACAGCAAGGTTATACTGATATTTAGACAATGACATCTGCTGACATTCCAAAAAGAATGTGTTTGATGGTAAAGTTCTAAAACACCTTGGAAATATATAAATGCAGCAGGAGAACTTAACATTTGGAGGAGAGATGATTTGCTGTTTTTTGCTGTACTGGGCTACAAGTGGCAGTAATTGTAGCTAGAGATTGGGCAAGTGAGCCTCCCAGTATCCAGGGTATAATGCATAGTTCAGAAAATCCCACAGGGGAAAAAAACAGTAAAGGTACTAATTTTGAAAAAAAAAATCTAAAATTGAAAAAAGCAGAAATAAAATATTACACTATCACTGTTAACAAAGCTGCTAGATTGTCTGTCACCTGATCTACCTTATGTGGTTGACATAACTTCTTCTTCTTCTTTCGGCTGTTCCCGTTAAGGGTTGCCACAGCGGATCATCTGTTTCCATTTCTTCCTGTCCTCTGCCATAACAAAGAAACTAAATGGAGTATGTATAGTAACAGATATAACAGATAAACAGATAAATAATAAATGAAACTCACAAGTTAAGCATTAGATTAAAGTACAGAAGGAAATTAGCTTTGTACACACCTCAATGGAGCAACTGAAATTTAAAATTGATGAATTGCAACTATCTACTAGTGAAATAAAACATCAAAAACATCAAAGTATTCAAGTCCAACAACTGTTCAAGGATCTACAGTAAAAAATATAAAACACATATTCTGTACCGGAAAAAAAAGTTTTGTTATCATTTTTGAACATAGAAACAATAATCACAAAACAGAAGAAACTGTTCCTGAGATGATCACTTTACTACTAAATTTTCATTCTAAAAATCAAGATTGTTTAGGAAGCTAGTATCAAGACACATAAATCAAAGTAAATGTATTTTTATACATTCTCAGGCAGGGCATTAGTGTATCAAGCTTACCTGAAAAAGTAACAAGATATGTACAATCCGTGTTTCTTTTATATTTTCAAGATTTGCCAGTTTCAGTGGTGTCAAAAAAAAACTGAGCTATATATGCTGGAATTAGCATCACAAAGTAATTCTGCTATTAATGGCTAGTCTCTAAGATTGATGAATTTCTGATGTAGTTTGCTTGCTTTCTACATGGTTACTTGGCATTGCTATGCAGTTGGGAGAGGGAAAGGGAACTGCATGAGTGAGGGACCTTCCTACAGAAATTAAATTTGGTTTTAAATAAATAATATTTAAATTTGCCTCACTACATACATAAATGGGCTTAATAATAAACTTAAAGATATTAATTTTTAAGCATTAAAATATGTGGATGCAAACATAATTTTCTACAGAAGTACATCTTTCAGCAGAGAAGCACCATATTTAAAGACTAAACTTGTTGTTCAAGCATAATAATGTTTTTGCTTCAGTAGTAGTTTGGTGGTGGTGCTGCGGTAGCGTTGTCGCTTCACAGAAAGACATTGTCCTGTTCGATTCTCAGCTAGAGCGTTTTCTATGGGGAGACATGCATGAATGGGCATACCTTCGTTAAAGGTTGTGTGTCAGGGCCGGCAACTCGGCACGTAAAAATCTACTGCCAATCATTAGCGGA
Organism: Protopterus annectens; assembly: GCF_019279795.1. Lineage (NCBI taxonomy): Eukaryota > Metazoa > Chordata > Ceratodontiformes > Protopteridae > Protopterus > Protopterus annectens. Next base: position 464,886,058 of record NC_056742.1, on the reverse strand, counting down.
CCAGAGTTCCGCTGTGGTGACCCCTAACCGGGAAAAGCCGAAAGACACAACAACAACAAAAAAAAGTAGTTTTACTGATGAATAATAATTGAACAACGTTTCTGCATAATTTTCAGATGCAGACTGTAAAATTATTCTGCCAAGCATTAAGTCTGATAGTCACATAGTTACCTTAAGCAGAGCTTATGCCCCACTTTAGGGTTATGGATTTTTTTCACAGAATTTGCCCTCAGTGTTTCTTTTCACTCAACTAAAATTATACTTTCACGACATTTTAATTTGAAAGAAGATAAAACTCATTTGACAAAAATGCACAAAAACTGACTTTTTGGGGGTCTTATGACCTGTCGTTATGACTATCCAGATGTATCAGGAAATACAAATTCTTCTTAACTTGCAGATTTTTTTTACAGTGATTAAGTTAATTAGACAAACTTAGCCTGATGAACTATGAGAAAAAGTATGGCTGTACAATATACCTGTTTATGGACAGAATATAGCAGAAATTTGAAATATTCCACAGAGCATGCTGTTCAATTTTTTGCATCACTTTTTAAGCTTGAGGGTATTCAATAACTATAACAACAACGTGTCACTTGGTGTGTAAAAAAAACAAAAAAACAAAAACACCAAATCCAAGGCTGAAACAACAAACAGCAAAGGGATAGCGTAACTCCACTTTAACTAACACTTTCGTCAGATAACTTCTTCAGAACCCTATGACAGTAAAAAATACATCACAATATATATCTACACTTTCATTAATATCAATTAACAAGGCATTAGACTCATGTTGAAGTATGATATCTGAAATATGCTGTAATATCCTAATTTTAAACATGCAGTTAGTCTTTTCCACATAATATGAGTCACAGCTCTGACACACAGCTACATACACACGATTCTTAGTTCTACAGTCAGCATAGCCATTGAAAAAATAATTCTGTCTTGTTCTGGGATGTTTATAATTGTTGGTTTGCAAAATATACTGATATGCTTTGCAGTGGTGGCAAGGAAAAGTACCTATCTTATTTGTCTTAAGGCTGGTCTTAATATTAACCTTAGGTTCATGACAAAGCATGTCCTTCAAATTCTTATTCCTTCTGAATATGAAACTAGGATCTTCACCTACTATATTTCTTAGTCTAGTATCAGTATGTAGTACCTTCCAGTATTGCCTCACAATGTCACAAAGGCCTCCCATATCACTACTGTAGGTAAAGACCAGTTTAGCTTTGTTCCTATTAATGGAAGTGTCATTCTGGCTCGAAATGTTATCCGTGGTGTCCATGTTCCTAGTCAACCATGGCCTGGCTGTGCTACTTCTTTTATTTTTACTATCATCAACTAAGGGTGTAAACTTCTTCCGTCTATATCCCCCTCGAGTGAGATTATCCTGAAATTTCTCAGTTTCATCATGGAATCTTGTATCTTCACTTGCCACCACTGCAAAGCATGTCAGCATATTTTGCAAACCAACAATTCAGCATGAGTCTAATGTCTTGTTTCAACATATTAATGAAAATACAGGGCATAAGATTTTATTTATGACCTTATGCATGGTTAAGGGTAGAATAAGGGGAGGAGACATTTCTAATGATATGGAATGTGCAGAAACTAGATGGATTATCAGGCTTGGGGCTGATAAACCCCCAGGCCTGAATGCTGTTATTCCTTTAAAACCCATCCTTAGAAAAAGGAGGGTAAAATACTAACTTTTGATTGGTTGTTGAATATTTTAAAGGCTGTGTTTATCTGTTGTGCATTATCTGAAGAAGGGCTTGTTAGCCTGAAAGCGCTTAGCTGTGCATGTTTTTATTATTTTATACTATTGTTTTAATAAATTGTCTACAGTATCAGTCTGGTGTCTTCTGTCTGTTACATTGCTTGTAATTGAATAATTAATTTCTATTAATTAAAGTGTAGATATATATATTGTGATGTATTTTTTACTGCCATGTGGTTCTGAAGAAGTCATCTGATGAAAACGTTAATTACAGTGGAGTTACGATATCCCTTTGCTGTTTGTTGTTTCAGCCTTGGGTTTGGTGTTTTTGGTTTTTTAGGGTATTCAAACTATAGAACAGTAAATAAGGGAAGGTCTTTATAAAAATAAAAAGGCAATTTGAAATTCTAAGTAGATTTTTGGATCTCTATAATCCAGTTTATGAATGAATGAAAAATAAAAATAAAGAAACAAAATGATTACTCATAAACATATGTATAGATCTTCAACCTGATCAATCAACTATACTCCTGACACTGATGCACTCCCCTTTTAGTTTTACAAAGTTTCGTAACTCACTAGCTCAACATTTACTTTTTATAATAAATTTTATGGCAACTCCGGATACAATGGTGGATGGGAAAGCCAACTGTTTGTGGTCAACTTTGTACATGTTTATCTTTGGGTGTTTTGTCTAATTTAATTCCGGTACATAAACTGTATATATATATATATATATATATATATATATATATATATATATATATATATATATATATATATATATAAATAAAATACACACACACACACACATATATATATATATATATATATATATATATATATATATATATATATCTATATATATTTAGGGTCTATATTAGATGAACGAAAGTTCATCTTAGCGAACACTCACATGAACAAATATTGCTTAACTCGAAACCGCAATTGTGAGATTGTAGTACAGTGAAGATGGGAATATTTGCCCTTTCCTCACTGTAGTGCGATCTCGGAGCTGGAATATATATTCAGGGGGTGTGGTGGGGGGGCGCAGCCCCCCACAATTACAGTTTCGAGTACCTGGATATTCACTCATGTGTGCGTTCACTAAGATGAACTTTTGTTCAACTAATATAGACCCTATATATATATATATATATATATATATATATATATATATATATATATGTGTGTGTGTGTGTGTGTGTGTGTGTGTGTCTGTGTATGTGTGTGTGTGTGTGTGTGTGTGTGTGTGTGTGTATATATATATATATATATATATATATATATATATATATATATATATATATTATTTATTTATTTATTTACGAGGTATGTCTGACTGGGCCAGGGACCTGTTTTCATTGGAGACCCGAAGAGGAAAGCTCCACAGTAATATATGACAATATACAAAACATAGTAACAGTAAACAGTACAACAGAATTATTTTACAGCATCCAGAAACAGTACAAATCAAGGTACCTTTAACTAGTGGAGACCCAAGGGATAACTCCACAGTAGTGCAAATGCAAACAAGTATCAGTAAATATAATACAATCAGCAGAACTGTACCATTATAGTTGCAGGAACAATCCAGTAGCGGTAAACATAATAATAATACAATCAGTAGGACTGTACAAGATAAAAAACAGTAGATAGTATATAAATTAAAGTTTACAAAAGGGATGTTAGATGGATTGGTGATAAAGGTAATTAAGGGTGGGGAAGTGGATTAACCTAGGGAAAGGCAGGAGCACAGCCAGTGACTGGTGAGGTGTTCCTTTAGGAGTGTTTTTAATTGGTTATGTACTGGATTTTTTGTTATTGTGTTTGGTAGGGTGTTCCAGAGTTTGGCTATTCTGTGAGAATAGAGGGAGTCGCCATGTTGGTTGTGGGAGTTGGATACTTTTATTAGGAGTTTGTTGGAAGATCTAAGGGATGTGCTATTAGTATTAGGTTGAACTAAAGAGGAAATGGCAGAGCAGTTGTTGGGGTGGTAGATAATGTTGTGGGCTAAGGATAGTTGATTGAGAGATAGAAGGTTGGGGAGCTCAAGTCAGTTTAATATTGAAAGATCTGAGCAGTGGTGGGATCTGGGTGGGTGGTTAAAGGCAAATTTAGCAATTTTATGGTAATATGATTCTAGATTGTTGAGGTCAGATTTTCTAGGGTTACTAAATATAAGAAAGCCATAGAGAAGGTTAGATAAAAGGTGTGTGCGAGCACTGGCTACCCTGGCATTGGGAGTTAGGAATGGTTTGGCTCTGTAAAGGGTACCTAGTTTGATATGGACGTTTTTGATGGTCTGGGGAATATGTATGTCAAATTTGAGGTTGTTGTCTATGGTAACACCTAAAAGTTGTGTGTGGTTAGTGGGGGCAATTTTGGTACCATTTGCAGAGGTGATTGAGAGTGAAAGTTTTGGGTATTTTGGTACTAAAAACTATGATTTTGGTTTTGTTGGGATTTAAAATGAGTTGGGGTTGGGAGAGATAGGTTTCAATGTCATGAAAAGAAGATTACATTTTTAGTTGAAGTTCTTGGGGTGAGGGGGCAGAGCACATAAGGATAGCATCATCTGCATGCTGTACTATGGAGGCATGTTGGGTTGCTGTACTGAGGTTATTTGTGAATATGATTAAGAGAAATGGACCGAGAATAGAACCTTGGTGTATCCCCACGGAGCTGGGGAGTAGGGGTGAAAGACTGTTATCCCACTTCATAGCTTGTTGACGGTTGGAAAGATAGCTGTGGAACCAAGTTAGTGATGGTGAACGAAGGCCATAGGAAGATAGTTTATTTAGTAGAAGTTGGTGGGATACAGTGTCAAAGGCTTTAGACATGTCAAGGAATATGGAAGAGACATGCTGGCCTTCATTCATGAGATGGAGGATGGTGTTAGTAAAGGTTAGGTGGGCAGTGCTGGTACTGTGCTTTGGTCTGAATCCATGTTGAGAGTTGGAAAGGAGGTTATTGTTAAGCAAGTAGGTAATCAGCTGGTTGTGGATGCATTTTTCTAAAATTTTCCCAAGGGGAGAAAGTATGGCTATGGGATGATAGTTAGCTCTTTAGAGAGGCCACTTTTGTGGTGAGGTATAATATGAGATATTTTCCTTGAGTGGGACATAATGTTCTTTGACAGAGCAGTTGATCAGGATTGAAATGGGGTATGCAATTGAAGGGGTTGCAAGTTTTAGAAATTCATTAGGGAGATTGTCTGTAGCAGTGCAGCATGGTTTGAGTTTGGACAAGAGAGTTTTTATGTACTTAGTTTGTATGGTTGAAACTGGAGACCAGATGGCATAGTGGTTAAGGTTTTGGCCTCCCATGCACAAGGTATAAGGTTTGATCCTGGCTTCCAATCAATGCCTGTTTGGAGTTTGCATGGTCTCCCTGTGTCTCTGTGGGGTTTCTCCCATGTCCGAAAAACAGGCTGAGTGTTTCCATCTCAAACTCACCGATGAATGGAGCTGTGGGCAGCAGCACAGACTCTACATGGTGACCTATAGGGGGAAGAGTTGTACAGACCAACTACTTTGGGCATTTACTGTGGTGCACAGTATCCTCAAAATAGGAGAACATGGATCACAGACTGCGTTTCATGGCAGGGCTAGCCACTCGGCGGTGTAAAATATGGCTCTAGGTGATTCGGTCATGTTGACTAATGTCACCAAAAATAGGCATGGGTAGTTACCGGTGATAAGTGGGTTGAGGATATGTGCCTCTACTGGCCAGTGTGTGCCTGCCATAAAGCCCAGCATCCCTGGGTCAATAAGCTACTGGCTGGCCAGTGTCTAGTTGCCTATCCTGGGTTACCTGGGATAGTTTTTTTGAGTGAAAGCTGGACTTAAAACCAACCAACCTGCCAAACATGAACTAAGAATTCCTATGCTTAATGTAGGTTCACTGACAGGATGCAGCTTGGAAGTGGATGACATGATGATACGGAAGAGTTTGTATAGATAAGAAGGAGAAGGGGCTATGATTGTCTATGGTTGGGGTGGGGACAGTAAGTGGCTGGGTTGGTTAGTTGTCTAGAATGGAGGTGACAGTGATGATGAAATAGGTGTTAAATTGAGTAGAAATAGTGACTGACTAATTTGAGGTAGCAGGCAGGGGGTAGAGGTATGTCCTGGGTTTAGGAGTTGGTTGATGGAAAGCCAAAAGTTTTGTGGGTTGTTTTGGTTATTTTGCAGACATGACAGGAAGTAAACTTGTTTGTCTCTTTTTATTTCTTTTTTTGTTAGGTTTCTTAGTTATTGATAGTTAAGTAGGTCAGCTTTGTCCCTGGATATATGATAATCTGACCAGGCTTTGTCTCTATGTCTCATTATCAGTTTGGTGTCTTTGGATAGCCAAGGGAGGGGCTTGGTCCAAGTATGAACTTTTCTGGCAGGGGCTAGAATATTAAGAATTCTAAGGAAGGTTTCAATGAAGTACTGAACAGCATCGTCTAACTGATGTGCTTAAGTGGAGACCAATTGCATTGTTGTAAGAGACGGTTGAAAGTAGTGGGGGAGAAATTTTTCTTACAAGTGATGTATTTGTAGAGGATGTTGCTTTGGGTGTACATGCATTTCCTGTAAAGAAAGGTTGGAGAGTGGTCACTGAGGGAGTCAGGTAGGCACCCGGCTAAGAAACCTAGGTTAGGTTTGTTAGTTAGGATCCAGTCTAATGTTGACTACTTGTTAGAGCGTTTGTCAATACAACAAATATACTATATATGCATGCATCTACTTTATTTGGTTGAGTTCTGGCTGTTCATTTGCTACAGACTTACAGGCAGGTGCTTGTATTCTAGGCAGCTTGTATGGGCTACTTCTCAAACAGATATCTGAGATCAAATATAGTGAGTACTATGGCATGGAGTTGGAGCGAATGGGAGTTTGACACTTTTGTTTAGGGTATGACTGGGAGATTTAGTTTTAGGGTTAGGAAACAATATTTGGGGTAAGATTTAGGGATTGACTGGGAGTGACTGGGAGTTATAGGGTTAGTGAGTGGATTTAGGATTAGGGATAGGGAGCTGGGTTTGTGATTGAATCTATGGAGTAAGTGGGAGTTTTAAGTTTGGGGAGTGGGCTTGTGAGTAGGGTTAGAAGCCAAATAGAAAGTTTAAGGTTAGGGTTAGAATCTGGAGATTGCTCTTAGGGATAGAGTGTGACTGGAGTTTTATGCTTAGAAAAGAAGGTGTAGGATTAGATTTAGTGGTGAATGGGAGCTTTTTGTTTAGGGAGTGGGGTTTGGGATTAGGGTTAGCGAGCAAATGAGAATTGTAGGAGTGGGATTAAGGTTTGGTTCTGAGGTCTGAGTTTAGGGCTAGTGAATGGATGAGACTTTTAGGGTGAGGGTGTGAGGCTTTTGATTATGGCTAGGGAATGTGTGTGACCTTTATGACTGAGTTAAGGTTTTGGGTGAGTATATGTGTGTGTACGGTATGTTTGAGATGCTGGTAGATGGAGTATTTGTCAGTTTGAGCAAGTAGCAACATTTTGAGCTAATCCCATGCTAGCATGTATAACAGATCCTTGTGTTGTTTAGAAATGCATGCTTATCACAATATCATGTTAATAATAAGTCACTAAATGTTGCCCCAAAATCATGGAAATATAGTTTTTGGATGACAATGGCTTGATTTTTACATACCATAAGGACACTGGTAATTGTGTCCTGCAACATCCTCCCATAGCTGACTTTGTAGCATTAAGTCATTAAGTGGTCAGATCCATATATTCTGGTTGTATAGCAAACAGCAATATTTGCCGACTCTTCCTTGCAAAAGCACTCCAAATCTGTCAGATTGTGAGGGCATCTCTTGTGCACAGCCTTCTTCAGATCACCCCACAGATTTTCTATTGGATTTAGGTCTGGGCTCTGGCTGGCCCATTCCAAAACTTTAATTTTCTTCTGGTGAAGTAATTCTTTTTTTGATTTGGATGTATACTTGGGGTCATTGTCATGCTGAAAGGTGAAATTCCTCTTCATCTTCAGATTTCTAGCAGATGGCTGAAGGATTTGGGCCAAAAGTGACTGTTATTTGGAACTGTTCATAATTCCTTCCACCTTGACTAAAGCCCCAGTTCCAACTGAAGAAAAGTAACCCCAATGCATGATACTGCCACCACCATGCTTCACTGTGGGGATGGTGTTCTTTTGGAGATGCAAAGTGTTTTTGTGCCAAATGTACCTTTTGGAATTGTGGCCAAAACATTCAACCTTGGTCTCAGCAGACCATAACACATTTTCCCACATGCTTTTGGGAGACTTGATATATTGTTTTGCAAATTTTAACCAGGCCTGGATGTTTTTCTGTGTAAGAAAAGGCTCCTGTCTTGCTACTCTACCCCATAGTCCAGACATATGGACAATACGAGATATTTTTGTCAGATGTAGTACACAACCAGTATTTGCCAGAAATTCCTGCAGCTCCATCAGTGTTGCTGTAGGTCTTGTGGTAGCCTCCTTGACCAGTTTTCGTCTTGTCTTTTCATCAATTTTGGAGTGACGTCCAGTTCTTTGCAATGTCACTGTTGTCCCATATTTTCTACACTTTTTGATGACTGTCTTCACTGTATTCCATGGTATATCCAATGCTGTGGAAATTTTTTTGTACCCTTCTGACTGATACCTTTCAACAATGAGTTCCCTCTGATGCTTTGCAAGCTGTCTGTGAACCATGGATTTTGCTGTAGCAGGCTGCAGGCAACTGAGTAAATGTCAGGAAAATCCTACTAGGACAGCTGAACTTTATTTGGGGTTAATCAGAGTCTCTTTAATTGATGGTAGGTATGTACCCAAGAAGACTGAATGCTGTAATTAAATCAAAAGGTTCTTCAACAAAGTATTAGTTTATCGGTGTGCACACACAACAAAGTATTAGTTTAAGGGTGTGCACACTTATGCAACCAGCATATTGTACTTTTTTAGTTTTTATATTCCCCCCCCCTAACAGATTTGTTTATTTTTCAATTGAATTGTACAGGTTATAGGTCACATTAAAGGTGGGAAAAGTTTTGAAATGATTGATTGTGGTCTCATTTTTTTATATCACAAAAACCTGGCATTTTAACAGGGGTGTGTAAACTTTTTATATCCACTGTACGTGTTGACAAACATGTGGAATGTATCAAACTTTTTTTGATTTCCACTTCTATTTTCTCTTAGTTATAAAACATTGCTGTTAATTATTTATTTGTTTCCTGGTTTTCTACACTGATGGAGTGCAGTCTTGTTGACAATGTCTGCTTTAGAAGATAACTGTAATAGGGTTCTGCAGAACAATAGGGTTCTGTCAAACAATAATTGTCCTTGCCTAACATTCCGGACTCAGAATAGCAAAGCCTTTTCTGAGAACATGAGATCAGCACAACTTCCAGAGAAACTCATTTTTCTTAATGAAAATGTAATACTATAGCAATGATTTCCTTTTGCCACAAAAGGAAAATTTTTAGTCGAATTTAAGATCAGTGTCTAATTACAATGATATGTTCTGCATCAAAGAATAGTATGGTAAACAGAGAAATAATGCACCATTATTTTATTTCAGTTAGTATCTCATTTACTTGTAATTGTATAGCCTAGCAGAAGTTATTCATTTGGAGTAAAGGTATAAGCCATGTCTGTCATAGACTACATATTCCGGGTTAGGAACACTATTAAAATAAATTTGGCAAAAGGGCAACTTTTCTGAATGTGATTTAGGTTCAGTATGATTGTACATGTTAGAGATTGGTGCATAGTCACATGATATGTTTTTTTCCAATGAGAAATTCTTATTTTAGGTAGACATTTTATAATCACCAGATGAGTTACTCATTCAAAGAAAGCTGCAGGTAGGATATACAACTTTCTGAGTTTAGTTCAGCTGATTGCATCTGCCTTATTCAAACCATAACAGAACTACAGTTGTGAAAATATGTAGCATATGTAGAACAGCATAGTGAGGAAATGCTAGCTGCATTTTCTGCATTCTATTCCTTGACTAACATACTCCATTTTATAGCTATGGCATGTTCTCCTTTTCTATCATCTGTTAAACTGACGTCTTCCTTTTTCTCTCCTTGTGTGATTTAAAATCTGTTCATTGTTAGGCATACTATGTAGTGTGCAATTGAGTGTCTGAACCCTGCACCATGTTTGGTGACAGTGGGTGTCTGAACCCTGCACCATGTTTGGTGACAGAGGGTGTCTGAACCTTGCACCATGTTTGGTGACAGAGGGTGTCTGAATCCTGCACCATGTTTGGTGACAGAGGGTGTCTGAACCCTGCACCATGTTTGGTGACAGAGAGTGTCTGAACCCTGCACCATGTTTGGTGACAGAGGGTGTCTGAAACCTGCACCAAGTTTGGTGACAGAGGGTGTCTGAATCCTGCACCATGTTTGGTGACAGAGGGTGTCTGAACCCTGCACCATGTTTGGTGACAGAGAGTGTCTGAACCCTGCACCATGTTTGGTGACAGAGGGCGTCTGAACCCTGCACCATGTTTGGTGACAACTGTGGTTTAGAAGACCAATAATTTAATTCTTAAAAAGTTTTAATTTCATTAAACTGCCATCAGTCAAACTTGTTCTTCAAAGAATCGGTCACATCCACTCTTTCATTAGAGTTTCAAAAATAGTGCGCAGCAGGATATGGTTCATGGGTACTTACTGGGCTTTTGATCTGTGAGGATCTTAAGAAGGCTAGCCTTGATACCCATTGTAATTATTACCCCTTATGTTTTGCAATAAGAATATACAAAGGTGGGATAAACAAGTACACAGTGGGGTAATTACATGTTTCCACTATCCATGAGGGTCAGTGGTGCTAAATGGGGATGTATATGCAGTTACACATCCCATCCAAACTATTCCTGAATACAGGAAAGGAAGTACTCTGCTTTGCATGGAGTGGAAGACAGTTCCATAGCAGTGGTATTCTGTGTGATGCACACCTTTCCCTCCAGCATCTTCTAGTAATTTTGCAGAAAAGATTTAAGCCCCTTTATTTGGTGTTTATGACACCATAGGTTTGACAGAAATAGATCTGTTGAGGTTCTATATGTGAGGTAGAGGTCAGCTCTCAATAGCATATTTAATACTGAGAAGAGAGACATGGCTTTGAGATAGTCTGCATAGTTTTATGATCTTGGATTTTTTTTTTTTTGTGAGAAAGAATTGTAATAATTTCAGTTGTGACAAGTGGTTGGACAGGTAGATATCAAAAGGGGCACTATACACAGTGATCATCCTGATGAGTGCTGAGGACAGTGGAACAATTGTGTCCTTGGATCTGGAGGCTATACCTTTATATATAAGTTGTGCAGTGAAAAAGGACTTACTTACGATGGTAGAGAGATGGTGATCAAAGAACATCTCATTGTCAGCATAGATTCCCAGATGTCTCACTACAGTCTCAATTTTCAGAGGGGTATTGTTAATGTGATAGTTACAAGGGGAGTCATGCTTTCAAAGGATGTGATTATACATTTCTTTGCATTAAGTTTACATCTATTGTTTTGACATCAATTATTTATGTAGGACAGGCCATTTTGTTGGATCCTGTTGGGGAACATATAATAGCAAGTTTGCAATCATCTGTAAACTTACTCAGCTGCAAAACCCTTAACATTAGCCTTGACCTCAGAGAAGTAAATGCCAAAGAGGAATGGTCCAAGCACTGAATCCTGGGGCACTTCGCTAGTGACAAGTCTTTCAGAGAAGGCAGAACCACCCACACTCACTTCCTGGGCTCTATTCATGAGCCGGTTTGCTATCCAATGTGTTACACAAGGGTTACCATATAGCTTGGAGAGTTTATCTATGATGCTTGAGTGTGGGTGGTGTTGAATGCCTTTATGAGATCTAGGCATATAGTATACCTGGTTTGCCCTCATCCATTGCCTGAGTAGATTTTTCAAGAAATCAACTAGGTTAAATAGGCAGAGCCTGCCCATGATGAATCCAAACTGGGTTGCAACGAGAATCTGTAGGTTACCTATATCTCTATTTATTAGTTTCATAATGATCATTTTCATAGCTTTACAGATGAGACCGGTCAGGTTTATGGACCTATAATTATCCAGGTCCATTGAAGCTCCAACTTTGTACAAGGAAATGACTGCTGTCTTCCATTTATCTGGTACAAAGCCTGCTTTGAATAGCCTTTGTAAGGGGCTGACAAGTCATGTTTCAGGCTAACTAGAATGCAGCCTCATGTGTTAACCAGTCCAACAGACATAGTGTTCTGGGTCTTATAAAGTGCATTGAGAACTTGTTCTTGGGAGATATTGGGAAGCGTAGATGCAGATATTATTGAGAATATTGGAGAGGAGAGGGGGTGAAGTTAGAACTAAATTTGTCGGCAGTATGATTGGCTATGTCCTCTGGGTCTGAGTATGCGATATCAATTATAATTAACTCTATGCAGTCCTAGACATTATTTTGGAAGTTTCTAATATAGTTGAAAAAGGTTCTGTGGTTATCTTTTACCTGGGAGGCTATTTTCACCTCATATCTGGCTTTGGCTAATTTGATCAGGGTCTGCGGTTCCTTGTTTAGTTCAGCAAGAACATTTCTGTCTTCTTGAGAATTAGATTTATTTTTGTGTGCAATGAGCTTTTTCTTTTATTATGAGCCTGTTTATATTAAAGTTATACCATATGGGTTTACTTTTTAATTTGTCATTGCATTTATGTCTGGCGGGACAGCTGCAGCTATGCAGCTAATTACATGTGCATAGGATTTGGCAGCAAAAGATTTTTGCATAAACAGTGACGTCACTGAGTTGGAGAGGACATTCAGTTTTAGTTAAGTCATCAATCAGGTTTAGTAAATTAGCTTTTATATAGTCTCTGAATACAGAGGAATTGGAAGCTGCTTCAGGCTTATGGTGAATGTGGCTAACTTGTAGTCTGATGTAGCAGAGCTGCCCCAAATCTATAAGGAGCAAATCCAGGATTTTATCACCCCCTAGTGTGGGTGCAAACAAACTTATCCAGTGAGTTTGTATTGATGATGCCCAGAAACCTCTGGGCATATATGTGTGAAGATGTATAAGTCTCCCACCTCATGGAGGGACAGTTGTAGTCTCCTAGGAGAATGATTTTTGGTTTAGCACATAGGGCCTTCATATTGATTAGGTAGGAGGTATGGGGTGTGGGAGACTAAGTGAGGGCCTTTAGTTAGCTAAGATTTGAAAAGGGATTTTGTTCATAGTTGTACATGGAAGAGTTTCAGGTTGTTATCTTGTCTAATGAGATTTTTTAAAAATTATAGAGAGACCTCTGCCTTTAGGGCATTTGTCTAATACTGTGAGCTAGTATGAGTGCTAGACGTTGAAGCCCTGCACTGATGGAGTGCTTCCACTTGATGCATATATCAGTGTTTTTTTTTTTTTTTTTGCTTAGGCTCCTAACACTGAGCAATAACTTCATGTAGTCCGGATTCAGTTTAGTTACCGTAGAAGCTTTGCAAGATGAACATTGACTAAAAGCACTATGGGAGTGGACATATTTCTCAACTGTCTAGATTTTCACAGACTGTCCAGATTTTTCTCTCATATTTTTGATATTTTACTTATAAAATGTTAGTTTTTCTGCAAATCATTGAGGATTGAATTCAGAATATAATGGCAGACATTTGAGTTTCAGACTTCATACCCTTCAGCAAACTCATGTTAATGCCAGACCCATTATTATATTAGCTTTCTAAGTTTATAAGAGCAATATTTAAAAATTGTCCCTATTTTTCATCCTTTCCCTCCATTATTTATGGCTTTCTCCAAATTTCTTGCTAAAGAGGTTGAGAGGTATGGGGATGGACAAGGTTTTGGTCAATATACAGATGCCATAGGCAAATAGCTGCAGACCATACCTGGCAAAGCAGTTAGGACTGTTTGCCATCATTTCCAAGTCTAATATATATTGTATCCCCTTAGAATGACACCAGAATCTAAGTCAATTGTTGAAATCAATTATCTTTTGATTGTATTTTGTCATATTTCTTGGTGATGCTGGAATACTGATCAAGATGAGGTTCATACCTTCCTCAGACACATATTCCAAATGGTGCCATCCTATATTTCTCTTTATATAGACCAGAGAGGTACATCTCAAGTCATTTACATCCACATGTACAAAGCCTGTATCATATATGTGTACTTGTAGTATAAGGATGTGACGTGGCAAATCCTGACCCTTGATGTGTAAGTGACTATGACCTTCTTGTTGCACAGCGCAGTGAGTGGACTATTGGCGTGTCTCAGTGTGTAGTCACCTATGACTAGGATATTGGACTCTGCAGAGGTATGCCTTGCGACTTCTGAATTTAATATATGTGACTCATCGATGTGTGTTTCATAGTGGGTTCTGTCTGTGCCATGAATCTGTAGATTGCTGAAGGTACTTTTTTCTTTTGTTACATTTACAAGACCTTTGTGGTTTAGGTAAGCTGATTTTATGAAGCTTAGCTTAACTAGATCTATGTGTTTTGTCTGAGCTATACAACTGGTGTAGTATAGTGTTGCACGGCACTGACAGTCCACTTGTTTTTGCAGGGGCTTCATGTGAAAACTTTGCCTCCAATAACATTATATAACATCTCCCACACACTGTGTCAGTTTGTTTAAGGAGTAGGTAGTTGTCAGTAAACATGAGACAATTGCTACATTGTCTCAGAAAGCCCATTTTTACCAAGCTGACTGCAAAGAAAGATGGGAAGATCAAATATGTAGTTCCACATGCTTATTATTGTGGGGTTAGAAAAAACAAAAAGGGGAGGGTAGTGTCAAGGAAGTTAATCTAAGTCTCCACACAAGGAGCTATGTGTCTCTTAGAGCAAGACAAGAGCCTCTCCATGCAACTGATGAGAGAATGCTTTTTGGCTTGTAGGTAAGGTATTGGTTTGCAGTATAGTAATACGTGTGGATGGAAAAAAATGTAGTTTGAGCACTACACCAGATAGGTAACAAAGTAACAAAATAATTAGTCCAGACTGCCTATATGATCTCCTTTCAGATGCAATGATGTACCACTGCTTACCCCTGCAGTTTATACAGCTATTACTGGGAGGAGGATAAGATCTTACAAGAGAATTCAAAACTGAAAATATCAGTGTGAAATACAGCGTTGCACAGCATTGTGCAGCACTGCCCAGGGCACTATGCACCACCCACTGTTAAAACCAAATGTATGAAGTGAAAGAACCAATAAGAAAATAGCTGGAGCTAAATATAATAATGTGATTAGACGTAATTTGGCACATATTTGGACCCTATGGGTCCTTTCAACATTCAGTGGCCAGAACCAATGATCGCACAAGTTCTGGAGAGGCACTCTCAGCAACTTTTTCATCAAAGATTTTTTTTTATTACATCTGCAATGTACATAGACTGCCTCTTGTAGTGAGGATGGTGCTGTGGTTTATACCAGAGGTGTAGCATGCTAGGAAAGTGCAGACATTTCAGGCAGCCAAATCAGAGTGAGGCAGGTGTACATACTGATTAACAAGGGAACAAGCTGCCTCCAACAATGCAAGTTAGCTACTTGTGACCTTTGGGGTATTAGAAGGATTCGAGGGAAGGGGTCTCCAGACAACTACTCATAAACACAGAAGGCAGTCTGTAGGATTTTGAGAAGAATTGAAGTTGTGTTTGGAAAGCTGTTGTCTTGAGAGACAGGGAAGCTGAATAAGAAAGTCATTTGAAAGACTGAGACCTGTAATTACAGAATTGCCTTGGAAACCAATTGGAGAGTATACTAACTAAGCCGCGGTGGTACAGCGGTAGCATTGTTGCCTCACAGCAAGAGGTTCTCTTGTTCGATTCATGGCTGGAGTGCCTTCTGTGTGGAGTCTTCATGTCCTCCCCGTGGTCGAGTGGTCTCCGAATGACATGCGTGAATGGGCGTGCCTTCGCTGAAGGTTGGGCGTCAGGCTGGCAACTTGGCACCATATAAAAAACCTACTGCCAATCATTAGCGGACCGGAGTTCCGCTGTGGCGACCCCTAACCAGGAAATGCCGAAAAGATCAACAAAACTAACTATAGAACTGCACTTTAAAAGTTGTATTTGCACTGAATGGGTCACTTGAGCCTGCAACTGTGAGAAGGCATTTGTTTCCATTTTTTAAAGTTTTTTGTAATTTCCTAAAACACAAGAAAGCATTATTCTTTATTCTTGTAAATAAATGTGTGTTTAACAGTTGCAAAGCTGCTTCCTGTGACTTTTTCTGTGAGTATACACCTAACCAAAATAGTTTGCATCTTACTATGAAACCAAGAAATGTAACATCATTATTTCTTCTGTGGTCTTGCGTGGCTCCATAGCATTTGAATGTTTTGTCTGTGGTCCTGCATAAATTGGACACTTCTCATTGCTGTATAACTGCCTCCTGCACTAGTGATTTAATCTTAAGTTGACATTTCCTGCTAATTTATCTTTGGGTCAAAGGTGTTGACTTTGCAAATTAAGCCTTCTAAACATTTGTTCTCCAGCCCATCTGCCTTAACAAGTAAGCTACATCTAAATTCTTATTATTTGAGTCTTTCATCTCCAGATCCCAAAAGGCTTTGCAGCAGCATCTTGTCCACTGACTCCTTGGTCCTAAGCTCAGTTTTAAACTGTACAGCTTTGTAAAATGCTTGCTTCAGCAGTATTCCTACATAATTAATGTACTGTATAATGGAGAAATCCTTCAGACCAATAAAAGTAAATAAGCCAAAGTGAAAAATATTTTTACCTAAATTTTCCGTTGGACTGATAAAGAGATTACCAAAATCACGAATAAGCTAATATAAACAGGAAATGTAAAATTAGACCAGATAGTCTACAAACAGTTGTCTGTCCCATGATCAAAACTTTACAACTAAGTACTCAGACTTTGACAGCAAAAAATGCTCCTGCCTCTTGAAAAAGGATATTGAAATGACAAGTGTTACAAAGTCTCTTTGTTATAATATGAAGAAGAGCTTAGTTTGTTTGATTTAGGTTTAAACGTATCTTTTCATCTGTGCTAGATGAGCCTGTCAGCTGTATGACTCATAGTAAGTAGGTTGGCTTCACTTAGCTTTTCGAGGAACTTTGTGTACACAATTGGCTGTTTCCAGTCAAGCTTAGTATCTGCTAGTTGTTACCCCCCCCCCCCTCCCCCAAGCACACATAGCAGTCTTAAGCCAATATTATATATCTTTTTCATGGATTGTTTTACTTCATGGCATTTTCTTATTATGAATTAGCTGATACTGTTGCTACACCTTAAGTTAATGGAAGAAGATGTGTTGACTAGTGAGCAGGGATATTATGGGATATTATATTTTTTTATCCTTTCTTGTGTTATAACACATTAAGAAGCAGAAGAAAGTCTCAGCTAGGTAAAGTACCTGGAGACGAGTTAAGCAAATTGCTTGCTCGTGTGATTGCAAATGGAGGGCTTCTGTGAGCTGCACTTTGCTTTGCAATGCTATTTTCTATTCTAGTGGTGAATTATGATCTATTACTGGCAACATTTCATTTGCAAAGTGCTGCTCTGTGGAAAATTATTATGTGCATATACCATCAATCAAATGGGATATTAGCAGAGGAACTTGCTGGGGAGGTGATTGAGTCAGGGGACCAGGGTAAGCAGAAGGACTTTCTGATTGAGAAAGGGAAAAGGAGGGAAGAATTGAATTACGTGTGCAGAATGCAGACTATGGAATGGCTCAGGACGTCATAGAATGACCAGGATGTAGGATACAGAAGAGGACAAGCTCAAAAAACAAGTTATCAGAACCTATACGTCACCTTTAAAAAAACATTAAATAAAATGGTAGTGCAGAAATGGAAGATGGCAGTGGTATTTCATTTCTGGTAAGAAAATTATACGTTTGTTCATTTTCTTCCTAGCGACAGTCATAGGAACAAAAACAAATGCACCACGTGTTGGTAGAGTTTATTAGAACTAACTTTCTTGCAAATGGTTAAAAGCATTGCTTTACACAGGATTGACATGGTTCATTGAGAAGGTTGGTTAAATGTTTTGCTGTAACACCCAAAGAAGCCAGCAATTTTAAGGTTGGTTCTGGTTTGGGTTGCATTTATGGTTTACAATTTATGATCATAATAAGGTTTAGGCTTAACACTAGATTAGGGATAATGGCTAAAGGGGGTGATGTTTCCTGGGGGAATGTTTTCCTGTTTAAAGTGATGCTTTTTTGTACTTTGTGCATTTTGATTGAATGTTTCTTTTTCCAGTTGGTTGGTCTCCGACGTAAGTGCCTGCTGCCTATGAACATTTGATAATGCCATATTCATTCATCTGACTGTTGCTCGTGTGTTTTATAACCGATTCAAAGAGCAAACATCACTTTAATGTAATTTGATCCATTATCTATGACAGCATCAGCTCCAAGGCAGATATAAGGTACCCTGTGGATATTATGTATCCTGAATTATCATTGCTTTTAGCCATGTCCATCCAGTTATAGGAGTGAGTTTTAATCTCACTTTATTTATCCCTTATCAAGCCTATCATTGAATATAATGTACCCCTTGGCATGTTTCTCATCATGCACTCAAACGAGTTTGAGAGAACTTAATGATTCTTCACCGAAACATCTGAGGTCTCAGTACCCTTAATTCATTTGATAGACTAAAAGCTCTGTAACTCTACTCGGTCTCTTACAGATTCCCGAGGGGTGATCTCTACTTAGCTTTACATGCTATGAATGAGCCAACACACTTTGAACTCCTTTGCTAAAACAGAGTAAGTGGTAAAGCAAACACCCATTCTAGAGTCCTAAACCTAGACTATCACATCCACAAGATCTGATGGCTGACAGATATATAACCCAATGTATACTACTTTTTTGGAATAGCTTGCCCTTCCCTATCAAGCAGAAAACTTCCCTGGCAACCTTTAGAACCAGCCTGGATGACAGGGTGGGAGATCATAAATTTTCACCAGGAATATGTGCAGAAAGTCTACCTAACTGCGGGGGGGGGGGTACTACTTGTTTCCCACCAGAAGTGAGCTTTGTAGTTGAGCTTCTTGATAGTGTGTTTTAGTTGTTGTTGTTGTAAGCTTAGTAAGAACCTATGATCAATCACCTAATTGCTGAATTTTTGTACAAATTTGTTCCACTTCATACCTAATATATTTTGAACTCTGTCTATACCATAATAGTTGCATAGACATTTTTATTATATGGTTACATTATATTTAATAATGCATGGCATGCATTTTATGTGACTGTTGTTTTTAGTCTAAGTGATATCAAATGGCTTTTGGAGACCAGAATCAGCAGATTCAGTACTGGTACCTACAATGTTATAGTGACAATAAATAATGCAGCTGATATCCTGTGAGGAGACATGCAGGGTGGACAGAAAATAACAGCTGCAGTTTTATGCAAAAAAAAAAAAAGTGTACAGCAGTGTGTTTTAGTTATGGTAGATTTCTGAGGAGCAAATGTGGCTGCAGTAACAACACTTGGAATTACAGATGGGAAAAGAATATGGAATTTGTAATCAGTCATCTTAGATGAAATCCCTTAAAATACTAGGAGCAACAAAACACGTACAGTCTCAGGCACAAGAACAAAACATCTTATTTAAACACATTCCAATTATTCAATTAATTCAAATTCTCCAATGGCGAATAGCCAAAAGGTAGGGTGGATCATCAATTGATTAATTGAAACACATCTTTGTGCCTAAAAACTTGCCAGATAAAGTGACAGTAACTTGATAAAAGAGTATATAACAAAGGCATCCTGTATCAGTAACAAACACTGATAAGATGTTCAAATATGTTTAAATACATGACTAATAAAGCCTAACAAGATGTTAGCAGTTTCCAACTAGAATTTTCTAGTGGTAACCGTGAATCTGAAGTTGGGAGGTTTCAGTATAATGATTGAAGTATTTACCACACAGACAAAAGGTAAACGTTTTAATTTTCAACTTTGGAAGAAAATTGGCTAGGCTTAAAATGCCCTACAAAAACAGCTAGCTTAGTACTTGACTATGAACTATGACCCTAATGTGAACTTTTGTGTCATGTTCTACAGTAATACACAGAATGGATGACTAAGATATTCGAAAATATACAGAGAAATCCTACCAAAATGGAATGGTGGAATATACAGTGTTGTGGAATATGAGAAGGGACTCAGCTGGACTGGTCAATACATACTGCATGAGAAAAGATTTGAGGTACAGGGAGCAAGGAACATTCAGACAGGCTTAAAAGATCACACTTTCTCTTTAATGTATATCTTTGCTGGTTCATTTGGTTATATGTATTTTTCTTCTTTTGGCTTTTTCCCGGTTAGGGGTCGCCAGAGCAGATCACCTGTCCACTCATGAATGGCAGTGGAGTTTTACGGTGTTGAGTTGCCAGCCTGGTGCTCAACCTTCCACAGAAGGCACAAACACACACACACACACACACACACACACACACACACACACACACACACACACACACACACACACACACACACACACACACACACACACTCATGCCTAGGGCCAATTTAGAGTGTCCAATCCACCTACAACATGTCCCTGGGATGTGGGGAGGAAACTGGAGCACCCGGAGGAAACCCATGTGCCCAGAGGGAGGACATGCAGACTCTGCACAGAAGGCACCCCAGCTGAGGATTGAACTGGAGAACCTCTTGCTGTGAGGCAGCAACACTAACCACTACACCACCACAGCCATTTGGTTATATGTCTAATATCTATAAAGAAATAATTGTTAAGAGTTCATGTATAAAAAAGGAGTACAAACTTGTAGCTTAGCTCCACAACTGCACAAAGATTTGAGTTAATATTGACACTCCTGTGGCCCCTATTCATGTCTAAATATGAAGAAAATATTCCAGAGAAAAAAGAGAGAAAAACAGGAACACCCAAAACAGGAATTCAGAACTGATGTACTTCATTCACAAATGTTTTTGGGAAAGATCAGGGTGGCAAGACAAGATGGATATATGTTACTCTGTTTCTCCACATTTGGAAGAATCTTTATTTTCCAGTTTAGATGTCATTCTGCATGAGGTATCCAACCACATAGTTTGCAGATATGTATTAGCTTCTGAGTGTGACTGCCTGGGTGCCCATGTAAATTCTTAAACAAGACAACATATGCCTGCATATTCCTCATTTATTAGTTATCTGTTAGGTGGCTATTACTTAGAAAATGGAATCTGCACTCCAGATCTTGGATCTTGGCATCCTTCAGAGTTAGTGTGCTCATTTCCAAACCTCAGTCAAAACCAACAGAAATAGAATTTCAGACTGTGTATCACAACACCCAGCTAGAGCTTCAACTAGACTGATGGGACTGACATCTGCTTTCATTTGATATTTTTTCATTTACATACAGTGACAGTCTTCTTACCATGAGCAGCATTTCATTACCAAAAGTACAATTTAATGATTATGAGCTATTATTATTTAAATAATCTCAGTTCTTTTCATGAAATATATTCTTCAGCAGGTAAGTCTGTTGTATAGAAGGATGGAGCCCTGAGATCTGACTGCAACTAGGAATTGTGGGTTCGATTAGCCAGCCTTGCTGGAGATAGCTCTGTGGCACAGAGTGATGGAGCCCTGAGACCTGACTGCAGTTAGAAGTCCTGGATTTGATTAATCAACCTTGCAGGAGATAGCTCTTTAACATGGAGTGGTGGAGCCACGAGACCTGACTACAACTAGAAGTTCTGGGTTTGATTAGTCAACCTTGAAAAGAGATAGCCATGTGGCATAGAGGGATGGAACTCTGAAACCTGACTGCATCTAGAGGTTCAGTGTTTGATTAGTAGACAGTGCAGGAGTTAGCATTGTGGTAAAGGTGGATGGAACCCCAAGACCTGACTCTTCTGGATTCAGTTAGTGGACTTTGTCCCTGAAGAGTTATCTGTGGGTAAGTGTGATGACCCCTCTCTGTGCCAGTAATCAAGGAGCCTGAATCTTCACCAATGACACTGGATAGGGATGTGCACTTGGAATACAAATGTATACACTCAGCATTTTCAGATGCAGACCTCTCTCCATCAAGCACAATTTCCCTTAAGAGCACACAGGCAACACACTCAGCCTGGGGTCTGGATCTCTCTGTCTGTCTCCCTTCAGGTTCCCAATAAAACTCCCCACTGGTACAGCTGTAGGGTTAGGTCCTCATCCAGAGTATCCAAGCCAAGTCATTCAGCACCCTGTCTGTGAACCCAGTGCTTTGTGTTCCTGCTCCAAGTAGCTGACACACACACACTCTGTGAGATATGACTTTTCACACACACTCACCTGGGAAAGGCTGGCACAGATTTACCCTCTGTGCTCCCTTCTGACAAGAGTATAAGGTAGTTATCACTGCCACCAGACACTCCGCAATCAGCTACTCTAATGTCATTAGCAAAGGGTGTCCAATTATACTGTGTAGTATTAATACTAATACAAATTGCAGTAGTTGATCAAGACAGCTAGGCCTTCAGGAGTGGCCCACACAGTGTCACCAAATAAATATAAGCAGTCTCAAAGGGTAAATGCTTTCTAAAAGGACCAGCCACAATAAAAGTTTTAAATATATTTAATAATAAATAAAAGAACATGAAAATACTAAATATATATTTACAGTAAACCACAAAGTTAAAATCACAGGAAATATTGAAAATAACATTGATAGCATATATGCATACAGTCTCACATGTATATTCCTTCTCTGTCAATCAGGACCCACTGTTGATACATTTTTAACACTAGTACCTTTACAAACACATTTTGATTTTCAAATTCCATATATTTCTAATACATTTGTAACATAAGCATCTGTACAAATCAGTTTGATATTCAAATATTATGCAGTTCTAAGACATTTGTAACAGAAGCATTTGTGCAAATCAGTTTGATATTCAAATGCCATACAGCTCTAATGCATTTGTAACACAAGCCTCTTGTATAAATCAGTTTTATATTCAAAGGACATATCATTCTTTACAGAACTCTAGCTGGGTATGTTGGCACTAGCCCATATCATCACAGTAAGAATGAGTGGTAATTTGCTATTCCAGAGGAAAAGGTAGAGATTTTCAGCTAGGAGTTTAACTCATGTTAAATAGGTTGCCTCTAGCCTTGCTAAAGAAAGTATAAAGAATGTAGTTCTTCTTTTGGCTTTTTCCGGTTAGGGGTTGCCACAGCAGAACTCTGGTCCGCTAATGATTGGCAGTAGATTTTTTACATGTGCCGAGGTGCCAGCTCGATGCCCAACCTTCAACGAAGGCACGTCCATAATACGCATGTTTTACGAATGCCACTCGACCGGGGGGAGGACATGCAGACCCCACACAGAAGGCGCTCCCGCCAAGAATCGAATGGGAGAACCTTTTGCTGTGAGGAAACAAAGTATAAAGAATACACCAGAAAATTGTCTGTGGACATGTTATGTACTAATTTCATTGCATGCCAACTGTAAGTTGGAACTTTGAGCAGAGCACAAAAGTGTGTCACTGCCATCAGGATGGTGAAATAATAGGATATTATGATCTTCTTTACACCCACTATTCTAGCATTACACAAAGCTCTCCTCATTTTGCAGGGCCTAAGTTTAGGGGAAGGTTTTTGCTGGCATATGTGGGAGTTCTTAGTGATGAATATTGAAGAGGGACTACAGTACACAGCACAATCTTTTCAGCAATGTAGGGAGGATACATATACACACACTCACACACAAAACCCAGACCTGCAACAAATCCCCTGTCCTCCTTACTAATGGGTGCTAACCCTCATCCTTCCCCAAATCCTAACCCTACACCTTACCTTAGAAAAACAGAAAACTTCCCATATCGCTGTCACCTTTCAGATGAACTGGAAGTTAGTGCTATGGGGGTTTTAGTGTGAAGATCAGATAAGAAAATAGTTTTTCTTTCTCAATCTTTTCTGTGTTCAGTATTTGGGACACTCAATACTATGTAATTTCAAACTTCTTAATGCTAGTCTTTTACATTCAACATTAAGTGCGTTTAATAATACACGATACAACTATATATACAATACAGATATAATATATATATATATATATATATATATATATATATATATATATATATATAAATATATATCTATATACAGTATATATGTATGTATATATATATATATATATATATATATATATATATATATATATATATATATATATACTGTATATATACATACATGTAAAACATTCACACAAGTATGGATAATATATAATTTATTCCCCACAGATTGTTGATTTTGGTAAATACTGCATTATCCAGACTCCCCATGGCTTTTTCTTATGTACTTCAGCATGACTTTTTTTCTGTTTGCAATATATTTAAAACATGTTTTAACAATATTCTCAATAATCTCTTTAATAGCACTTTTTGGACTGCATTTATTTACAGATGCAATCCATTTAAAACATGTTTTACAAATCTTTGCAATAAAGCATTTAGTAGTAATTTAAACGACAGTTTATTGCAGATGTGATGCATTTAAACTATGCTTTTACAAATTTTCAGAATAAATCTGTTAACACTATTTGGACTGCATTTTACTGCATATTACATGCATTTAAACTGTATGTTTTACAAATGCTTGCAAAACATCCTTTAGTTGTCCTTTATGGACTGCATTTGATTGCAGACACAATGCATTTAAAGCATGTTTTACCAACGTTCACAATGAATTCTTTAATACTACTTACTGGAATGCATTTCACTGCATACACAATGCATTTAAAATATGTTTAAGTACTCTCAACAAACCCTTTTAATAGTACTTGTTTAAAGTGCATTTCATTGCAGGTAATGTCAAGAACTAATAAAGACTGTGTAATGTATTATGCTGCTAGTGATAAACAGCAAAAGAGTTTCATTCTTATATTTCACAGGAGTATCTTTACTTGAAGGAATCATTATATGTGAATTCAGTTTGTTTGAATGTAGTACACTTTTCTAATTTGAAGATGTGGTTTAGATTTATATGTAGGTTGAGAAGCATTTTAATTGTACATTATTATGGATTTGCCTAAGTGTGTGCACTGATGGCAATGTTCCTGTGTTGGTGGTGGTGGTGGGGGGGGTGATTTGTTAAAATAAGCCATTCTCTGTTAACACCTGTCACTGATACATTTGCTTATTAACTACAGTTCAAATAGTCTTTAAGTAGCATAGCACATTTGCTCGTTTTTTTCATATCTGTGAGTAACATACACTCCTTCTGTTATTCTGCTTTATTAATAAATCACACAAGACTCCATTATTATGAGTCTTCATCCTGAGTTTCAAGTCTTCATCACAAACCTCAATACTACTATGACTTACTGCTGAAATCCCAAAACACCTTTGTGTTTTAATAAATACCACTGATGCTTGTTACACACAGCATTCTGACCTTTTCAGCTTATTTAGTTCCTTTACAGAAATGCATTAGGGGTTATGTCTGCTATAAATAGCTCTGGGTCATTCTTAAGCATGATCTTTTATTGCATAGCTCTCAACCAATCAGGGACATATCTCCAGAGAATCAGGGACAGCTCCACAAATAATGAGGGACAATCAGGGACATATCTCCAGAGAATCAGGGACAGCTCCACAAATAATGAGGGACAATCAGGGACATATCTCCAGAGAATCAGGGACAGCTCCACAAATAATGAGGGACAATCAGGGACATATCTCCAGAGAATCAGGGACAGCTCCACAAATAATGAGGGACAATCAGGGACATATCTCCAGAGAATCAGGGACAGCTCCACAAATAATGAGGGACAATCAGGGACATATCTCCAGAGAATCAGGGACAGCTCCACAAATAATGAGGGACAATCAGGGACATATCTCCAGAGAATCAGGGACAGCTCCACAAATAATGAGGGACAATCAGGGACATATCTCCAGAGAATCAGGGACAGCTCCACAAATAATGAGGGACAATCAGGGACATATCTCCAGAGAATCAGGGACAGCTCCACAAATAATGAGGGACAATCAGGGACATATCTCCAGAGAATCAGGGACAGCTCCACAAATAATGAGGGACAATCAGGGACACTTTAAAAAATTTAATAGTATTAATTTGAGACATTGACAGAATAAGAGAATATGAATTAATATACACTTTCTGAATTAAAGTCTATACCTCTAATTATTGTCATTATTTATTAAGTGAAATTCACCACCTTTTCTCCAAAAGTCACCAGTATTAGGAGGGATTAAGGACAGAGCCAAAATCTGAGTCAAAATTAGGATGTCCCTGAAAATCAGGGACAGTTAAAAGGTATGTTGCACAATATATTACTAAAATTCAGATCCCTGGTGATCCTTAGTTTAAAAAAAAACATTGCCTTGAACTACAAAGTATAATTTTTATGACTATGACATATGAGATAGATAGTTGGATGGCTACAATGAATACACAGACTTGTCTGACTTCTGTTTCACAAAACTTCAAACAGATTGTCATAGATAAGCCAGATTTGCAAAACATTCCATATCTCCATCAAACATTGTCTAAATTTAAATATCCTTAGCTGGTCTACTATTAAAAATAGGATTCATTTGTCTCAATCTAGCTTGTTGTTAAGCTTCTATACTGGAAATGCTTGTACTCACAGACAAAGTGTCTTCTCAAACCATGCATTCATCATCATCTACTGTTTAGCACCATGACAATTTTCTATAGAACTGATTGTAATAACTACTGCCAGATGTATAACTATTGATCTGAGATTACTTGTATCTTTTCAAATTATCTTCCAACAAACCTATCTTCCTTATTTATTTATTTTATTTATTTACATTTGTTTACCGGGAAATTCTGACTGGACGCAGGTCCTTTTTAAGCGGATGCCTGGGGAGAAAAGCTCCACATCATGTACATGATAAATAGAGATACAAAGTTGCAGCAACAACAAACAACATTACAGGTTGTTGGCTTTAATACAATAACAAGATATTGATTATCAACAGTATATACAGTAGAGATCCAAATCAACAGTGATCTGATCATATACAATAGTGTTTCTTTTCTTTCAATGAGAAATAGTATTGGAATATGTGACTGGCTGCAGTTTGTATTAATTGAGAAAGATATTATTTAGATTCCAGTTCAGGACATTTTGCAGCAACAGAAGAGTTTGATTTCAGATCTCACTAGATACTTTTTAAAATTACAAATCAGTATGAGTCAATAAAAAATGTTGTGCCAATAAACAAATGCAATGTATAACACATCAAATTAATTACAAGGAAAATGATTTTAAATAAAGAAATATAAACTAGTAGATTTATAAATATTATTCTGAAAAGAAATTGCAAAATGTTTTGCCCTTGCCATATCTAGTTAATGAGTATATATTTTTAAATTTCTAATATGACTTCAGGGCAAATATTTATTTCCTAATAGATTTTAAAATCCTGAATTCAAGCATTTTGAATCATTAAATAATACACGGTGATATAATACTATAATAAAGCTGGCAAGTCAAAGCCGCATGTCTAACACTCTACAAAAAAATTCAGAAGATTGCACATACTTTTAACTGTTTTCAGTCAATTCATATCAAATTTACAAATGTATTTGGTATCCCAAATTTCTAAGAATAAACTATTAAAGACAATGATTTCCAAAGTTTTCAAGAAACATGCAAAATTCCCATGTTTATGCTTACTTTTGGATTATTATATCTCCTAATCATTTTAAATCTTTTAATTATGTACCTAAGAGCTCTAAATAGGCCATATTTAGGGTTAACATTTGAATGTTACATGAAACAGCTAAATATTAACCAAAATCCTTTTCTCTACTAAAATACTAAGAAAAATAGACCTTCCAGGTATTATTTGAGAGACTGTGGAAGATTTTATGTCATGGACAGTTATGTTGGATAAGTTTATATCAGTCTAGTGTGGGAAACCCTCCAATATTGTTAGGATAAGTTTGCATCACTCTATTGTGAAGAACCCTCCAATATTGTTAAATAATCATGATTACTGGTGATCAGTTTTCATTACTTAAAATGTTTATAATACCTGACCTTTTGGGACCAGATGCTTTAACTTCAAAACAGATTAGTTTACTACGTTATTTGATAGTTGTGAATATTTTTTAGTCAGTTTTGTCAAATATATTTCAGGTGACCTCTTTTGTATTAGACACATAAGTTTACTACTGTGTTGTTTGCTAGTAGGAAATATTATTTAGTCAGTTGTGTTAAATGTATTTCAGGTGACCTCTTTTGTATTAAACACAAGTTTAAGAAAGGAAGTAGTTTGTCATGCTTACCAGAGAAAGCGCCCAATCTCAGCAGCTGATGCATTTTATATTTTTTATATTTAGTGACACACACTATTATTCCTGTTTAGGAGACAGTTGTGGCTTAGGGGGAAAACTTTCAATATATATATATATATATATATATATATATATATATATATATAGTCTGTGTCTCTGAATCTGTTTCCATCTAGTAAAATGTTACACATGAATTTCACTTTCTGTATATTTATGTGTGAGATCTTTATGGAGCTATGTATCTGACAGAGAAATTAACTGAACATTTGAATAGGCAGAATATTTGGTATGTGGATATTTTCATGACGTATCTAATATATTGACAGAAAACATAATTTATCATTACTGGCTACTAGTTTGGAAGAGATGATGTCAATATGAGACTGGTAGTGCATTATAGAAATTGCTTTATTGTTTATAAAAGTGATGCGGCAGACACTAAAAACAATCACAAAGCCTTCTATAGTTATATCAAGAATCTCCACGGCAATACCCAGATTTGCTCTGAGTTACTGCACAATGGTACCTCCTATACCGAGCCAACAGATATTGTCAACATACTGGCCAACAGATTCAGTGCCAACTTTACCCCTATCTCCTCCACTAAATGACCAATCTCAATACCGGAAGAATGCCAGGCACCCAGCATTACTGCAGCACAAGTTAAAGCTGCATTGTCCAAAGCCAAGGACCCAACAATATCCCTGGCTGTGTTCTATGTGAATTAAAAGGTGAACTGGCAACACATCTGTGTGCCCTGTTCACTCACAGCCTCACCTCAGGCTTTGTCCCTACCAAATGGCGTACTGCTACAGTCATCCCTCTCCATAAAGTAGGAGCGACTACAGACCCTGGAAATTATCACCCCATTAGCCTGATGAGTCTGATATGTAAGGCTATGGAGCACATCATCATGGACCTAATTAACTAGGATGCAGGGAATCTCCAAACTCTAGATCCCACGCAATTTGGTTTTATGAAAAGTAGATCATGCCTGCTCAAAATGGTTGACTTCTTTGAGTCAGTCACCAGAGCTGTGGATGAAGGTAAGGCAGTTCATGCAGCCTTCCTTGATCTGGCCAAGACCTTTGATACCATTCCTCACTCAGGAATTATTGATAAACTCACCAAACTAGGCATCAACCCCTATAACATTAGGTGTGTTGCAAATTGGCTCACAGATAGAACCCACAGTGTGAAAGTAGCGGACTCCAAGTCAGACTGCTGACCAGTCATGGTCCTGGGTCCTCTCCTGTTTGGCATCTACTTCTCAGAAGTCCAGGCTACAGAGAGGGATTCTGGCTGACCAAGTTCGCAGATGACTGTGAGCTGGGAGCCATTATTAACTCCCCAAGTGCAGACATCCTACAGAAAGGCCACACTGAGACCAATGACTGGTGTCGAAACCATTGCCTTAAGCTTAATGCCAAAAAAATGCGCCATCATCCCCTTTGGGAAAAACTCAGTTCCCACTAATTACTACATCAATGGGAGCCCACTGAACACTGAAGGCATTATAAGAGATCTGGGGACACAGGTTGACAGCAAACTCTCATTCGACCACCACATTGCCACTGTAGTCGGAAAGTCCTTTTATGTGGCACATCTCATTACCAAGGGTTTTGCATCCAGGAGGAAAGAGGTCATCATTTCTCTCTACTCTTCCCTCATTAGACCAATCGTAGAGTATAATGCCCCATTTGGCATGTACCTCATTAGACACCTGCAACAGCTGGAAAGGCCACAAAAGTACCTCACGAAGAGGATCCTAGGCCTTAAACACATGTCCTACATAAACTAAAAAAACTCCAGCTATTCTCTGTCTCATTTCGTCTACTAAGAGACGATCTCTGCTTGACTTACAAAGCCATTTCTAAGCCAGCTCTGTTAGAAATGCTACATCTAAAGAAATCCGAATCCCTCCACACCACACACTCCAGAGGCCTCAACCTCATTACCACAATCAACAGAACATGCTGGAGGGATAAGTTCATAACTCAGAGGCTGCCCATGCTCTGGAACAGACTTCCCATACATGTCAAGTAGAGCACCTCACTGGCCCTCTTCAAGAAAAATCTTGATGTGTGGATAAGAAAAAGAAAGTTCACCCTGGGGATCACTACAGTGGCTCTAATTGATAGAGGCACTGGGAACTAACATCGGGTGGCACAATACCAGGGCACTTCTATGGGCTAGGCTTGTAAAGGCCCCAGGGCCATTAGCCTAGTACACACTTATGAACCTATGTACAGGCCCAACATTTCATTTTGTCAAATTAAAAATGTTAGGGAATATTCTACAAAAAAATGCTACATTTTTCTGAATCTTTGTGTGCATTTTAAACAAATTGTGTCAAGAAGAAAGTGGTTTAGTATGAAAATTACAAAGTTTTATAACACCATATATAAGCCATTAAAAACTTCAACGTTGATTTTTAAGTGAGTTTAGAAAATGTGTTTTTATAACACAGCTAATGAAAAATCCTGGTGAAATGCAACTCACATAAGGACTGTAACAAATGGGGTCTATATCACATTGTCGAACTTTTAAATGTTCGAATGTCATATGGTCGACATCATATGACAGAACATTTAAAAGTTCAAACATTTCAATGGAGATCTCCATACAGTGCGGAATGGGAAGATTTCCGTTTTCTGTACTGTAGTGCGATCTTGGAGTGGGTATATTTAAAGAGTGGGGGGTGTGGGGGCACAACCCCTCATGTGGGGGGGTACAGGGGAGCTTGACCTCCTGCTTAAACCGTTCAGGTATTTTTTTTCTTTGGTTTATTTTTTATTACATTTTCGAACTTTTAAAAGTTCGATCATATGGTGTCGACCATATGACGTTCGAACTTTTAAAAGTTCGATTATGTAATATAGACGCTAATAGATGAGTTTGAATAGAGTCACCTTTGGATGGATGCACTTAAAGACATTAATGCCAACTATAAAACTTAGCATGAATACTAACTGAACATATGTGCACAGAAATGGAAATGCTTCTAAAGAAAATTCATCGCTATAATGGTGATTCACAGAGTGACAAAGAAACTTTTTTTTGACACAGCATATACGTAGATTCATCCACATGAATTAAACTCCTTTACTTCCTCGTCTCTCTTCTGGTGACTTTATATGTGTTTTACATATAGCTAACGAGGAGAAAGTACCTCTTTAGCTAGTTAGCAAGCAGATGCAAGGACAGGAGACACTATAAATAGAAAATCCAATTAAAGAAGGAAAAGTGCATGTTTTTGAACATAAGACACACTACGCAAAAACAATTGATTTTAGAAAGAAAAAATGTGTATGTTCATAGGTGTGTACTAGACTAACGTCCACTAGGGGCTTTTTAAGCCTAGCCATGTATCCCAAATCTCTGACAGGTTCTGATACCCTTGATAAGTGTAAACAGGGGGTTTGAGATAAAGCATTTACAAGCGGGGGCCTGGCAGATAAACCATTTACAGCCTGCTTGTGTCCATTAGAGATATAGGTGCCAAACCAGGCATGAATTTCCTGTTCCCTCACCCAACTGTGCAAATTACACTTGAATCGGGTTAGGGAGATACTCTACTTCACATGGATGGGGATCCTGTCCCAGAGAAGATTTAGTCTCTGGGATATATACCCATCTCTCCAGCAGGTTCTATTTATATTACAGGCAAGGTTTAAGTCTTTAAAACAGGTAATTCTGGTGCCGTTTGTTTTATGGATATGCAGAAGCTCCATTAACTTGAGGTCCAACAGTGCCTTGTATGCCACACATAGATCTCCCCTCAACAACCTGTAGGTGACAGAATACAGGGATAGGGCTTTGAGGTGGTTAGCATAGGACATATTACTTAAGCCCTGTATTTTTTAGTGAGGAACCTGTGTAGACATTCCAGTTGTTGGACAGGACTAATTAGGTACATACCAAAGGGGGCATTGTACTTGATAGGTCTGATGAATGCCAAATACAGTGAAAGGATTACCTCCTTGGATCTAGATGCCATACCATTGTTTACAAGTTGCACAACATAGAATTATTTCCTCACTAATAAAGAAGGTTAAATTACTGCCTACATGTGCCCACAACTCCCTGACTGCTGGGCAACTCTTAGGGGTGTGCTGTTGATATGATACCTACCAGGGATGGATTGCATTTCTTGGTATTTAGTTTTAATTCATGGCTCTGACACAAGCTATTTGTAAGAGTCAACCCTTCATTGAGAACATTTATGTTGGTGGGGAATTCTGTGACTGCTCCTAATTTGCAATTGTCTTCAAATTTGGTCAGCCAGAGGCCCTTGTCATTGGCCTTGATTTCAGAAAAGTAAATGCCAAAAAGGAGTGGCCATAAGATAAGTCTCTGAAAGACTCTACTTGTGATTGGTCTCTTTGTAGAGGTGGAATCCCCAGTTCTAACTTCCTGTGTCCAGTCTGTGAAGAAACACTATACAAAGAAAATCAATTTAAACAAGAAAAAGTGTGCATGTTTTTGACTGATTAGTAAAAGTTTAACTATCTTCATAGAACTAATGGTACCAGAGTACCACTCTGTGTTACAAATCACATTTAAATAATCTTTATGTTATGCATTCCTAAAGGAGCAGAATTATTTGACTTTATGGTAACAGAGAGGGTGGCCTAATGGTTAAAGTGTTTGCCTTACAAATACAGGGTGCAGGGTTTGAGTCTCACAAGGTATAATTGGCTAGGTTTAAAATGGCTCACAAGGGTAGTTAGCCTAGTATGAACCTATGAACATGTACGCACTGAGATAGATACACACACACAATAAATAACCCTTCCTTAAATGATAGAATCTTAATGCTGTAATACAAATTTAGCTTTCTGTGTTTTATTGTATTTTCTATTTTAAGCTCCCAGGCTGAGCCTGTGAATAGTATAAATAAAGCAGAATGCTCCCCCTGTTAACAAATTTAAATAAATAAATAAATACATGCAAAATGATTCCTGTTTACTGGGAATTGAAAATTCAACTAAGTAAAAATAAATGAAAGGTGTTGTATGCCGTGGCCCCACCCCAACAAAATAAATTAACTCAGAGGTCTCCATGTTTAAGACAAAGCGCCATTTTGTTGGTGAGCAAATTATATAATTCTGGATCCTGTTTTCCATCCCTGTTGATATGATTTTCTGACAATTTTAGGCACACAGAAAGATTAAAGCTGAGCAGTAGATTTGACAATGTGGGTATTTCCATGACCTCCAGCTAATATATTATCATATAAAATGTAATTTATCATTACTGGTTACTGGTTTGGAAGAGATAATGTCATTATGAAACTGATAATACATTATATAAATCATTTTATTATTTATAAAGCTAAATTATTCTTGCAGATTATTTGCAAGGAAGTTTGTGAAAGTATGGTTTATGGAATCGTTCCTTCTTGAAAACCCCCCAAACTAAAAATAGTACCTCTCTGGTAATATTTAGAATAAGGGCAGATTAGGCTGCTATAATTAGTGTCCCCTTTGCTCCCCACAGATGTATGTTAATTAACACTTTTTAAGGGAAAGCAAAGCAAAGTCAGTATAAATGATGCACCATTTTATTGCAAAAATCAACATTTAGTGGGTTTTATTACGCATGAAGCTGTACTGTTGAACTTTTTTATGTTGTACAGCATGGTAAACATGAGACATAACAGTAGAATAATGAGAAAGGACATTACTGACTCTAGGACTGAGTGACAAAATGCTTTACTTTTGTAATTTTGCTTTTTTTGTTCTGATGGCCTTCATGGTGTTATTGTTTCTCAGCAAAGATGTGTGTTTGTGTGTGTGTGTGTGTGTGTGTGTGTGTGTGTGTGTGTGTGTGTGTGTGTGTGTGTGTGTGTGTGTGTGTGTGTGTGTGTGTGTGTGTGTGTGTGTGTGTGTGTGTGTGTGTGTGTGTGTGTTTGTGTGCACGTGTCTGTGTGTGTGTGTGTGTGTGTGTGTGTGTGTGTGTGTGTGTGTATGTGAGTGCGTGTGTGTGATCATGTGTGTGTTCATGCCCATAGCATTACATTTACTTTGAGGGGTGCACAGATTATTAAGCAATATCCTTCTTTGATTATGCTGTCTCATCTTATTTCATGTCAACAGAACCCTTTCAAAATCTGAATGCACATCTACTGACACCTGAAAGCAAGAGTGGGATTCTAAGTCCTAAATCACAATGGTCAGGAAAAAAATGATGACAGCTGATCAGTCAACATGAAGGCGGCAGGTGGGTCACTGCAGTTAAAAATTCACTCAAACTCTGGACTGTTGGGGATGATCCCCTGTAGTGACAGAGTAGTAAGAAGATGTGGGGGGATATGAACACAACTATAAGGGGTTAACTCCCACACAAAACATTTTCAGCATGTTTAATGACTAACTGAAGGCAATTTAAATTTTTTTTATTCTAAATTATATTTGATCAAGATCACCAACAGTAGAAAAAGGTTTTATATTAGAAAATAATGCTGATTTTATATCTTATGAGATCATAACTGTCTGACAGTGAATCCTCCAGTGAATTCTTAAAGTCGACCAACCCACCTCACTCCCAGAAAATATGTTCCCAAGTACCTCTTTCTTCCCTGTTACACCTCCAACATTTATTGTGTACCTGAGAAAAAAATCCCTGGAGTCTACTTGGGCTATAAAAATATCTATGTAAACATTTCCAAGCAAAAGTCCTAAATTTTCTAGATTTTATTGTATATTTGGGAGACATACAATATATCCTGCAATTGTTTCTTTGTGAATTGCTTATCCAATCTCTCTTCCCACTGACTGGGTAGATTATAAGTGATGTATAATGATTGCAACTGGGAGTGTGTCAATGTGGTTTGTTTTCATTTATACAAATGTATGATTGCTTATGTCGTAAGTGATAGTTTAATAAAGATGATTCTTGTTTAAAAGAGGGGGCAGGAATTTAATAATTTATGTAATGTTGTTGTTCTTCTTTCGGCTTTTTCCGGTTAGGGGTCTCCACAGCGGAACTCCAGTCCGCTAATTATTGGCAGTAGATTTTTATGGTGCTGAGGTGCCAGCTCAATGCCCAACCTTCAACGAAGGCACGCCCATTTCACGCATGTCTTTCGAATGCCACTCAACTGCGGGGAGGACATGCAGACTCCTCACAGAAAGATCTCCAGCCGAGAATCGAACGGGAGAACTTCTTGCAGTGAGGCAAAAATAGAGCAATATATGTGAAGCATAATGCTTATTAATGTTAATTTAATACAGTATGATTAGTTTTGTATAAATGTAAATTTGCTTATGTCACAAGTGATAATTCAATAAAGGTGTTTAAAAGAAAACTGTCATTATATTCTTTCCAGTATAATATAGACATAGGTTCTTAGGTTCATTGGACGTGACTAGGCTAACGGCCCTGAAGCCTTTACTAGCCTAGCCATGTAAAAACCCAAATACCCTTACTGACCAAGTTTAGACGATCATTGTTAGCAGAGCAATACTGTGGTCAGTACCAACTGCCCTTGTCCATGAGGGACATAGGTGCCACTGCCAGCATGAATTTATGGTCAACAATCCAGTTGTCAGGTTGCACATGAACAGGGCATTGAGGAGCTCTGCTTCACATGGAGCGGGAACTTATTCCAGAGGAGTGGTAATCGCTGGGAGATATATCTGTCTGTCCAGCATGTTCTGTTAATGTCACAGGCTAGGTAGAGATCTCTGGAGATAGTTATTCTTGCCCCATTTGACTTGCAGATGTGCAGCAATTCCATGAGGGCAGGTCTGAGACTGCTCTGTAGGCCAGGCACAGGTCACCTCCCAGTAGACTGTATGATACAGATTATAGTGACAGAACTTTTAGTCATTCCATGTATGTCATGTTTTGGAGACTCTGGATTTTCTTGGTAAGAAACCTCTGTGGTCTCCCCAGTTGCTGCAGGTGTCAGGTGAGGTACATACAGAAGGGAGCATTGTACTCAGTCAGTGGTCTGATAAGGGTTGAGTACAGTGGAGCTATAACCTCCCTGGTCTTGGACACAATGTCCTTATTTATGAGATGTGCAATGTAGATTGCTTTTATTACCACTATGGACACATAGCGATCGAAGTTTAGATTACTATCTACCTGAGTTCCCAAGTCTTGCACCACTGAATTTGAGCTTAGAGGGATGCTATCTATGTCATAATTAGCAGAGGCTACTTCTTTGCCAAAGGGGATAATGAGGCATTTTTTGCATTAAGTTTTAGTCCATGAGTTTGGCACCAACCATTTGTCTGCGTCAGCCCTTTCTGTAGTATGCTAACTTCACTGGGGGACTCTATGATTGCACCCAGTTTACAGTCATCTGCAGACTTGGTAGGCCACAGGCCATCTAACTTTGCCTGGAATTCAGAGAAATAGATGCCAAACAGTAGAGGGCCCGGCACAGATCCTTGTGGCACCCTGCTGGTAACTGGTCTACTGGTGGAGGAGGACTCCCCAACTTTGGCAGTGTGCATTCTGTCGGTGAGCCAGTTTGCTATCTATCTAGTAATGTATGGGTTGATCCCAAGCTGGGAGAGCTTCTCCACAATACCAAAATGTAGGATTGTCTCAAACGTCTTGGCAAAATCAAGATAGGAGGTATGTACATTTTACCCTCATCCAGGGCTTTGCTGACATTCTCAAAGAAGTCCACCAAGTTTAATAAGCAAGATCTATCCTTGGCAAAGCCAAACTGAGTCAGGTCAAGAGTCTGAAGGTCACCTATGTCATTGTGGATAAGGTCCATGATTATTCTTTCCATGGCCTTACTGATATGGTTGGTTAGGCTTATGAGTTGATAGTTCCCAGGGTCAGTTGATGGACCTC
Source organism: Protopterus annectens (assembly GCF_019279795.1). NCBI lineage: Eukaryota > Metazoa > Chordata > Ceratodontiformes > Protopteridae > Protopterus > Protopterus annectens. Next base: position 464,849,232 of record NC_056742.1, on the reverse strand, counting down.
CTTTGTGTAAGGGGATTACTGTTGCTGTTTTCCACTCTGCTGGGACAAAGCTAGTTTTCAGGCTATGATTAAAGAGAGTACCAAGGAGTTCTGTTAGGTCTTATTTTAGATTGTTGAGTAGCCAGTCTGGGATGTTATCTGATCCCATAGAGGCTGTGTTTTTAGCCTTGGAGAAAGCTTGTCTGATGTGTTCTTTGGAGATACTTGGAAGAGTATTGGTATTGGGAATGATTTTGGGGATTGTCAGGTGGGGACAGGGGGGGTGAAGTTATCACCAATCTGTCAGCTAACTGGTTGGCAATTTCCTCAGGTTCAGTGTGAGTGGTATCGTCCACTATAAGTTCGGCACACAGCTGGGCATTCCCTCTTAGGTTACGGACATAACTAAAGAATGCCTTGTGATTATCTTTAGCTAGGGATGCTAATTTTGACTTGTAGATAGTCTTAGATGACTTAATATGATATCTGATTTGCTTGTTCAAGCTGTGTAGGATATTCTTCCTCTGTTGGGTTAGTTCCTTCCTGTTCTTAGATATCAGTTTCTTTCTTTTGGTGTATATCTTATTTATACTTACAGTCCACCAGGATGGCTTGTTCTTTCAGGAAGACCTGGTTTTGTTCCTGTTAGGTATGGTCAAGTCAATGGATTTGTTTAAGTGTCTATATAGTGCATTTGTGTATTCTTCTGCATAGGAAACATTGTTGTCTATGTTAGAGGGGGCTTCAAAACTTTTTATACCATCACTTAGTAGACAATAGTTTGCTTTGCAGAAAATGTTCAGTTTTTTACTCCTCTGGGGGTCAGGTTTGATCTTTACTTCAAATAAGACAGATTTATGGTCTGACTTTACTAGGGAGGGTAACACAGTGGACAGTGCAGTGACCCCTGTGTTGGTTAGCACTAGGTCCAGGACATTTGAGCCCCTTTTGGGGGTTTGGACCAACTGTTCCAGGGCATTTTAATTAACAAAGTCCAGGAACCTCATAGCGATTGCATCAGTGCTTGTGTAGGTCTTCTAATTGATGGCAGGATAGTTGAAATTTCCCATGACCAAGGTGTTTGGCTGTATGTTGAGTGACTCTGTAGCAAGTCCAGGTAGGCAGTGTGCTTCTCTTGGTTCATGGTGGGGGTCCTGTAGCTAATGATGATGTGGAGGGTTTTTTTTTCTATTGTTAAAACAAACATGAACCCAAACAGGGTTAAACTAATAAGAAATAAAACGGACAAACCAAAAACGGACGAGAAAATCCACTTTGCAACAACATCTACCCTGGCATGATAAAGACCTATTGTACCCTTTTACTACAACATATGGGCCATCATTAATATATTTACAGTCCATACATGCCCCAAATTTGTACATGATTGAAGTTTGTCTTTTAGAAACTTGGTAGATGTTGTTACAATACATCTATATTAGTTTATTTGGCTACTTGCACCAGCTGCCCAGGACTTTATGTGGGCAAAACCATACGCAGGCTCAGAGACAGAAAGGCAGAAAATCTTAGAGCCATTAAAAATAATGACATACATAATGCTTTCTTTATTCACAGTACTACTTGCCCAAATTTTAAGAAATTTATTTTCTTTGTTGTTGATCGTCTTATTCCAGGTGAAAGGGGTGGTGATGATAAACTTAGAGTTGAGATAATGGAATATAAGTGGCAAATTAGACTTAATGCAAATGGACTGAATGAAAACATATCCATCATGCCAGTTTTAAAGCAAAGGGCTACTGAAATTTAATCACTGTTCAGGTTGTCCTCTAATATTTGAAAAAGCTTTTAAATTATAACACTATACAATTGTAATGTGTTTTTGTGACAATTTTATTTAGATGTAGTGTTTAAATTTTATATATGTGAATAATAGGTTTTATTTTTTATGTATTTTATCACTATGGAGTTCATTAACTAATTAATTACAAGAATGTGATAGTGATTGGTTAGTTAATTTGGGTTATGATTTTTTAAGAAATGTTTTGTTGACTCTCATTAACTCTGAAGAAGCCATTTTTACTTGGCAAAAATGCTTAGCTACTGAGAGGATTTCTCTTTGTTCTGATTAAAAGTGGATTTTCTTGTCCGTTTTTGGTTTGTCCATTTTATTCGTTATTAGTTTAACCCTGCTTGGGTTCACGTTTGTTATATTTGTTTTTAGAACCAAAATGGCTTTGAATTCTGCTGTTTAATCTTTTTAAGATATACTTTCATGGAAGCAACCATTAGTGAATTAACTGCTTTGGTGCAGAGATTGACAACACTTTTAACCTGAAATGGCACCAGCAGAGGATTGCAAGTTACCATAATGGATTCCCAGGCGGAACTATTTACCCCACATACACCGTTGTTGGAGGAGGTGAACACCACCAACTCAGTGATAAACACGGCCGTATGTGAAGGAAAGGATATCAAACAATGGCTCTGACCACTTGTGTTCAACTTCTCGGACTCGAATGAGGAGAGAAAAGAAAGACCGTCATTGAAAAAACAAATTGAACAGTTTGAGGGCACTTGTCAGAAATATAGGGCACTCCAATTGGACAACGCATACCTTGCTAAGTCACTGGCACTTAAACAGGTGCCAAAAGGTTTAAGAATCTGGAAATTACCGATGGGAATAAAGAATGGATCTGCAGCATACAAGCAACTGATAGACCTATTTAACAACACAGGCCTTGAGATGATTTACATCATAATGAAGAATACTCAAAGTAAGTTGGCTATATTAGAGAAAGAAATAGTTTCATTAAATGAAAGTATTGTCAATGACCTAATGTTTTTTGACCAATCTAACAACAATCTGTGCTTAAGAATCGAGATGAATTTTTCAATAAAAATGTGAATGTGAAGATTACAAAGCTGGCAAGAGATACAGATGACTATAAGAACAAATGTGCCTATCCAGTTGGGGTATCTAACACTAATTTGAATTACCCAACAAGACAGACTTTTGAACAGGGAGATAGGGATGGTACAGAGTTGACTTTTACTGACCGGAATGAGAGGGTCTATATTAAATCACCAAATGCTTAAAAAAGCGAATGGTGATTAATCAACCCTATGTAAGCGAAAGCTTACAATATCGAAGTGTCAGAACAGCGATTTTTTTTCCAAGGGAAAAAAATCGCTGTTCCAACAACAAAAAAATAAATAAATAAAAATCAGTTTCAAACATTACATTAAGTGGGGGGCTGCAACCCCCACCCCTCCTACTTACATATACCAACTCCGAGACCGCACTACAGTGCCAAAAATGGCAAAGTACCATAGTGGCCAAGCAAATTCTTTCCCAGGGAAAGAATTCACTTAACAGCCACTTCGATATTTTGCGTTTTCAGCCTTTTAAGTTCGACCAAGACGCATTCTAAAGAATGCATCTTCGGTCTTCTAATATAGACCCAAATGAGACAGTTAATGCACAATATGGTGAACAGCATTTTTAGATCAACCTCCACAAGTGCAGAGATCTGATTGCCTGATGAACAGGAGGGAAGGAGGGCATACAAACCAACAGTACAGGGGACATCAACAACTGAATGGTTATTACAACAGAAAACGCCAATGGGTGAGCAAGAGACACTGAACTTTAATAGTAATGACTGTTTTTTGAGATTTGCTGATGTTGGAAGTGAAATAGATGGCTCTTTAGTTAATTTTTGTTTACAGAATGAGCTACCTGTTGGTGACATCCAGAAAAGGGATGGGTTTTCTATTTATAATTTCAGTGCTTTGAATATTAAAGAAGTGCATCATATGTTGTTGAGTAAAGGTTTTACCTATGTTCCTTCCTTCTATTTAGATTTTGTTGATGTTTATACTAGTTTTAAATTGTTTACTAGACAGCTTAATTTGTCTATATTTTTCAATGACCAATAAAATGACAAAGGCGTTTTATCTACAACACTAAAAAAGAAAAGTACATTTATACCTCCTGGTCATAAGGATATAATAATTTTTGAGAAGATGTGCATTAATGATTGAGAAAGGTCTTGTGGAAGACAGTGAATTTGAACAATAGGGACAATCTTAGCAGTGAGGAAAGGAAAGCTTTATTTGAACTGGTTAACAAGAATTGATAATAATGAAACCAGACGGGGGGGTGGGGGTGCCATTATGTCTCACTTTGATTATGTGGCAAAAATGCATAAAATACTGAATGATTATTCCATTTATCAAAGGGTCTCTAAAAATGAGATGGATATTGCGTATAATAGAATTTACCTTTATCTGCTTGATGCTCTTTTTTAGGGGGCAATAGACGAAAATAAATTAAATAAATTCAACTATTTCAGTGTAGAGTATCCAGTTACCCCTGTTATTTTTGGGATCCCTAAGATCCACAAAAATATTAACCCCCCCCCATTTAGGCCGATTGTTGCAGTGAAGGGCTCTAAAACAGACCCCATGGCATTATTTGAGGATAATGGAATACAACAGGTTGTAACTAGAACTGAACACACATTAAGGGACTCTTGGCATTGTCTTTTTTTTCACTAAATATTTTTTTTATTATTTCAAATAAGATGTCTTAAACATTACATGAAATAAAGATAAATAACATATTTACAATTCTAAAACATTACTAACTTCAAACCATTATATAACTATTTACATTGGTGTCTATGCAAATAACATTGAAATTCTATATTATATAAAGTTAGAAACATAAGATGATATATCTTCTTCGATATTTTCAAGTATTTCCAGTACTTTCATCCAAGAGTAATAGTAAGAAGTAGATCTTTTAGTTCTGTTCTTCACTGTTAATATTTCCATGTGAGCAACTGTTGTTGTTAAAGTCTCAAATTTTGAACGAGGCGAAGCCTCATTTTTCCAGTGTATAGTTATGATTTTACGTGAAATTGCCAATAGTGACCATAGGATTTTAGTGTCTTTTTTGGTACACATTTTGGAATAGGAGAGTTGAATAAAATTAAAGACTTTGTTAATTGAAAATTATCATTATAAACAGTCTGAAAAAATAATTAATGGATTTCCAGTACATATTGAGACATATACATTCATAAAAACATGCTGCCAATCTGCTTTTATCTTGGTATGGCATCTCCAACATTGGTCTTCAATAGAATACATTTTGGCTAACCTATGTGGTGTATAGAAACTTCTATGTAGATATCTCCAAGTGAATAATTGCCAGTATTTTGATAATGTAGAAAATTTGGAAGATTTTAGAATATTACTTTTTCTTCTTCAACTGGAGGATGGTTGTTTATTAAAGTATAATAATCCCAGTATGATTTTTCATGATAGTTTTTGTTTTTTAACAATTTTATAGATATTAGACAAATAACCTGTACCCTGATAAGGCTGTTTTGTGATAAGAATAAGGTATTCAATGAGTTTTGGAGCTTCATGTCTAACTGAAGGTTGCATTTGTTCTATTTTATTTATATGAAAATGCCTTAGATTTTGTAGAACAGCCAGTTGTCTTTATATATATTATAATTATAAATTATCTGTTCCTTTGTTAGAATTTTCCCTTTCTCTATAAGTTGATGCCAAAAGAGTAATGTTTCTTCTTTAAGTATATTTATTTCAGATATTTGGAATGTATCTAGAATATTTGGTGTAAAAGCTATAGGAAAATAAGAAAAATCCAAGAATTAATATTTGGTATTTTGTTTATATATGTTCTGAACACTGAAAGTGTAGAGCTTACATAGTTTGATGGCAATTTATTAATATTATTTCTTTTCCTAAAGATAATCTTTTAACATCCATTTGAGCGGTCATGGCATTGCTCTTAAGTTGTATTGTATGTGATTATAATTGATTTCTATGTAAATCTGCTCATGGGCTTGTTTCCATATAGGTGTGTATGAATTATTTAACCATAGTGTTATGTTTTTAATAACAGATGAGGTAATATATAAATCAATATCCGTAAATTAATTCCACCATCTTCCCAATCTGGCAAATGTTTATTTAAGGCTATACGGGTTTATTTGGAAACCATAGAAAATTTAAAATTAGTTTATTGTATCTTTGAATAATATATTTGGGAGGTGGCAATGAAAAATTTTGTATTAAGTATAATATTTTGGGAAATATGTTTATTTTAATAAGATATAATCTGTCTGCTGTTGAAAAGATATATTTATTCCAGTAACCAGTTGTTTGTTCTATTTTGTCTAGTATTTTATTATAGTTAAATATTAGAGAATCTGTTAATTCATTGAGTAGATTTATTCCCAGATATAATAATTTACTTTCTGTTACTATATATTTGGAAAATCTTTTGTTTACATTATTTTTTTTTTACAATTACAGGGCATAATTTTAGTTTTGTTTTCATTAAATTTTAAGCCTGAAATATTTTGAAATTTATTCATGGAGTTAAATAGAGCATTCAAAGACTCATTTGCATCTGAGAGAGTTAATAGTATGTCATCAGCAAAGAGTTGGATTTTAAGGTTTAACATTTTATTAATACAAATGCCCTTTATGTTATTGTTTGATCTGATTTGATTTGCAAAGGGTTCTATGAGTAATGCAAATAACAATGGTGATAAAGGGCAACCTTGTTTAGTTCCCTTTTTATTGTTATAGGGCCTGATCTATATGATCCCAGTTTAACATATGCAGTAGATTTTCATATAGTATTTGGATAAGATTATTAAAATTAGAAGGAAAGTTATATTCTTTTAAAACTAGTGAAAGAAAGTTCCAGTTAACCTAATCAAAAGCTTTATTAATATCTAATGAGATTACATTTAAATTTAGGACTTTATGTTTGCTATAATCTATTAATGTTAGTATTCTTTTAATATTATCTGAAGTATTTCTTCCTTTAATAAAACCTGTTTGATCTTTGTGAATTAAGAAAGGAAGAAAGTGTTTGATCCTATCTGCGTATATAGCCATAAACATCTTGTAGTCTATATTGAGTAATGATATTGGCCTATATGAGGAACACTGTTTTTCATCTTTATCTGGTTTGATAATTGGGGATATCAATGAATATTTCCAAGAGGGTGGTATATTCAAATCTTTATTGGCTATACCATATACTTTTAATAATAAAGATATGGCTTGATTGGGTATTAATTTATACATTTCTGGTAGCATATTGTCTGGGCCAGGTGCTTTATTTGTCTTGAGCTTTTTAATTTGTGATTTTAATTCTGTCATATTGATTGGTTTGTTTATAATGTCTATTTGTTCTTGTGTTAATTTAATATGAATATTGTTTTCTAAGTATTTTTTATATCCTTAGTAGGTGTTTCTTGAGTATTTATGGAATTACCAATGTTAAATTGAGTCTGAATGCTTCTAAAATATCATTTAGTTCCGTAACTCTTTTGTTAGTATTGGGAATAAATATTTCTTTTATTTGCTTAGATTTAATTATTTTTTTGTTCTATTAGTTAAGTATCTCAGGTGTGCTGAATTAGTAGAGTATGAGTTTATTTTTATCTTTTCTAAGTTAATCATAATCTTATGGTGTAGCAATTCTGTATACTTCTTATTGATTTGTGTAAGTTCTTGAACTTGAGTAGCATTACCCTTTTGTATTTCCAGTTTCAATTTATCTGCTTTGTTTTGTAAGTCTAGCATATCTTTATTCCATAACTTCCTTTTATTTATGTACCAGGATAATATCTTCCCATATGTAACTGCTTTTAATGAATCCCAGACATATATTTCTGAAATATCTTCTGTGTAATTTATTTCTAGAAAGTTTTTGATTGTTTCTTCATAAAATTCTTTGAAATCTCTCAATTTTGTGATATAGGAAGGTATCCTAGTAATGGGATTTGAATAAAATGGTGTAAGCTCTATCTCAAAGACTATGGCATTATGATCAGATAAAGGACAATTTATGATTTTGACTTTGTCAATTTTGTTATTAGGTCATTGGCAATATATATTCTATCAATTCTAGAGTTAGTTTTATATCTATGAGAATAAAATGTGAAGATTAGTGAGTCTGGTTCTGCAAATTCATTTATATCTTTTAAATACAATGTATCTATAAATTTTGATAGTGCTTTAGAGATAGGTTGTTTTCTTCTTTTGGATTTAGAATCTGTATCTTTTCATTCATTATACAGTTGAAGTCTCCTGCCAATATCAGGCTACCCTTAGTTAAATGAATTATCTCTTCAAAATGCTGTTTAACTGTTTTTAATCCTAGTCCTGGGATCCAATATAGATTTACTAACGTATAGATTCTCTTATTTAACTCTATTGAAACTAGACAAAACATACCTGATGTATCTTGATGAGTAGTAATTATTTTAGGTGTTATAGTTGAGTTGCAAAGTAGTATAGCTACTCCTCTTTTTTTGTTTTATATTGAGAGTTTATTAGTACTGTGTAATTATTAATATTTAAGTTGTTTATATCTCTATCTAATAAGTGTGTCTCTTGTAAAAAGACTATTTGTGGTTTATGTAAGTTTATGTACTTGAATAGGCTTCTCCTTTTATTACTATTATTTAGACCATTAACATTTATGGATAAACATTTCATTTCCTAGTTTTGAGTTTGTTTTATGTGTGAGTTTATGTAAATATTGTTTATTCTTAGTTCCATCTTGGATACAGAATTCAAAAAGTTTTTCTTGTATGATTTTTGCATGTTTCTGAGTGACACCAAAGTGATAGAATAATAAAAAACAAAGAACTTCCAAACTTGTAATTCTTAACCTTAAAAACCATTCCCTATTGCTATGAGGTAATATACCTCTTTGTTTGGTTAGTGAATCTAACCAAACAAACTTTCTACCCTCACAAATAATATTTGGATCAGTTTCTCTTATCCTCTTAGTTTTAAATAAAGATAATTGAATAATATATTACGATAATCTAATCAGCTAAAATATATACATATATTCTTTACTCATCTTATTGTAATTCAATAATACTTACTTCTAAGCAGGTTTCAAAAAGGTACAAATATTTAGATTAAGGTAGTATAATTTCAAAATAATTTAGGGTATTAATAAACATCATGTTAAAATCTATAACTGTATACTTCATACATCTGTTGAAAACTATTTACTGACATTACTGTATAATACAGTACCATTGTTGTGCAATTGTTTTAGACTACTCAAGTCCGAAACCAGTGTTTAAATTAATATTTGCAAAGTCATATTGGAATAAAAACATGAATAGTTCTGAAACCACATCATATTTCATGTTTAACATAAACTGAAATGCAATACAATGTATGAGTATATTAATATTTCTTTAGTAGACATTAAATATGTTCCTCTGATTGCATTTTTCAGCTTTTCAAAGACAATTCCCATGGCTGGAGACAACAAGATCACAATTTAGACATCTCCCTTATCCAAGAGACCACTCATAATGTTGTTACCTGATTGAGTGTCTTGTTGCCAACACTTCCATCAACCCTCAGAGGGACCCTGCACAATGAAAACTGACACAGTACAGAGGTAAAACTGCAGCACTTGACCACACCCTCAAAGCAAACATCTATGTATATCACACATCAACTCCCACAGCTTAGACTGACACCCAACCAGTGAGTCTATCTGCTGACAACAAGTGCTGGAGATACAATCCTGACCTACTCAACACCAGTAATTCATTCCTACGACTGAACAAAAGTATACTGGAGAACACATCAAAACAATGGAAGCTGCCAAGATTCAAACCACCATGTACGAAAATATTACAGGCCAAAATTCCCAACCCATTTTGCAGCAAATAGACAAAATGTATTCAAACCATGGGGTAACACCTTTACCATGTCAAAAAGGTGTCCAAGAAGCTTGTTTTTCCTCCAACATCGGAGGACAGCCACGATGATCCATGCACTGCAAGAGTACCATTTTATCCTGGCAATTGCTTCACGACTGTATATAGAAACATTTAATCCAAATCATTAACTGACACCACAACAATATTTCTCAGAAAAGCTGTTTTACAGCCAATGACCAGACAGAATGCATCATTGAGAGGATACATTTATCAAATGTCAAGTGCCCCAGCCATAATACAAGTGTCTCCTCAAATCAATCCCCAGAATCTACTGCCCACCAAACTTGCAGACCAATACTGGCATCCTTTCATGCAGTCACACTGGAACACAAAAATACAGGTCCGCTGATCAGGAACAACCAGGCTCTCAACTGCCAGACAACACACCCGTCTGCAGAAAGGTCCAAGAATCATAGTTGCATTGTCAAGCATCCTTGTCCACACTAACAGTAACATGATATACCCGCATACACTAGTATTGTGTCATTCTTGATAATGTAAAAAGCCAGGCAATATTATAAGAAGGGTGAAGCCACAGCCAGGCAACATAACAAGAAGAGCACAGCCGCAGTCACCATTCAGATGAGCAAACGGGAACAGCATGAGCCATCTAAGGATGGATAGCCCGTTGAGTACCTGCCACAATGCATGCCCATAATGCATGGCAACCCAGTAACAAATTAGGGTGTGGGCTAAGTCTCTCCCCCTTCCACTCAAATCAGATCCAACACAATATGTGTGTAGAACACAGATGCTTCGACAAAGCCCAAAGCCACATGGGATATAAACATTGTATAATTGACACACTGGGTCAAATCCACTGTTGTTATGTTACTCATTATAGTTGCCTATACAATCATTGCTTCCACTTTCTCCATCTAGTATACCATACCGCCATCTAAATGTTTGATTTGCCAAATGCACATCTAACCTTCTTGTTGCATCCCACCTGCCCACCCGAGGGCATACCTTGGCAGCAGGACATCAGTAGTATTCTGCAGGAGCACCAGCATGGGAAATGGCAACCCTCCCCAAAACAAACCTGTCAGTTGCTTGACATTTACTAGTTTCTTTAGAGAATTTGTAAAACAGCAGTGATTTTATTTGCTGATGATTAATTTCTGCTTTTAAACTCTGCTGTATAAAACATAGTAAGGGATAGCTAAAATGTCTGGAAATCTAAACTGATAGAAAGACAAGCAGATATATGTCCTTATCTATCAAGGTGCTAGAAGACATCAGTAGCCATAAACTGAAAGTGCTTCAAAAATAAATATCTGTGTATATTTATATGAACCTTTATATTATTTATGTTTCCTTAGAAGGAATTTAGGTTTCTGTATCTTTAAATGTGGACCTAGCTTATTTTCTGACTAGACGTCAATTAGAAAGAGTCAGGGGATGGCGTACACAAGTAAATGCGACAAGCAATAAGTAACTCAAGTTTCTAGTGATGTTTGTGGCTGTTAAATTGTCTCGAGAACCAAGCGGGAAAAGGTATGTGTTTTTTTCTTTTTTCTTTTCCCTTCTCTTACTTGGTGACAAACTCATGTAGTGTGCACGCGAGCACTCTAGTTTGTGGAGTAGTGTTCCCAACTGTCAAACTTTGCATTTTAAACATGCTATGCCTTATTTCTCTACAAAAGAAAAGACAACAGGATATCTAAGCTAGTCACAAGCATCTTTCAACTCCGGATGTCTGGAGCCACAACACACATGACTTATAGCCTTAAAATATCACTTAAAATATATTTTTCCACTGGACTATATCAGTATGTGCATATGGGACAAAGGCAGAACATCTTTTAAGATTATTTAAAGTAGTCTTATGATACATCCTAACTGAAATACTTCATTTCAAAAGCAACACATTTCTGCCCAGCATTGGCGTTTATCCAAACAGGGACACTTTTAACTTATAAAAAGTAATGCTGTCAGGGATGTAACTGATAATAAGTTATATAGCAGCCATTACTATACCTATTAAGCAATATAACCATATACTGATTAAAATATTATAAGTTAATGAAGATTTTATAAAAGAAGAGAACAAATAAAACAACAAAACACAAAGAGAGAAAATAAATAAATAAATAAACTATTTGGGAACATTATTATGCATTGATTACTCTGATTAAGAATATGAAAATAATAGATGGATAATAATGAAAAATAGAGTAATGTTTAAATTATGCTTAGTATATTGATGTGATCTGAGATAAATGTATTTACATTTATGCTAATTTTTACATTTAAAATATAAATGAAAACAGTACCTGTTTTGGTGTAACTTGAAGACAGTAAGAACTTTTTTTTTTTGTTGTTAGTATTATTATTTAGATTTTTACAGAATATAACATATGTAAGATTATTTGTCCTTTAGTTTTTTTTTCTTTTGCTCAACGGTTTTCCAATTATTTACTTCAGCATTTCTCTTCGGTGTACTTATTGTCCAGTCCATAGATTCTTCATGTGTTAGGATGTTGTTGTTGGTAAGGTATTTTTTTGCTGAATCTACTGTTTCAAAGATTTTTATTCCATTTGGTAGAAAAACTTTCAGTCTTGCTGGGAATAAAAGATGGACTTTCAGTTGCTTTTTCTTCAAGGTTTTTTTATTGGTAGAAATTCTTTTCTTTTGAAACCACCTTTGTAGAATAATCATTGTCAAATCTTATTAATGAATCATTGTATTTGATGGGAGAATTTGCCCAAGCATTTCTTAATATAAGATCTTTATCTTGTGTAGAAAAAGTCTCACAATTATAGATCTCGGCTTGTTCTTACCGGAGAAGAAGCATTTCCAGAAGCTGCTAGTGATCTATGCTCGTTCTATACCATATGAAAGAGCTTCAGGTATTTTTGTTACATCTGGTATCCAGGTGGTAAGAAAGTTTATCATATTGTCCCTTCAGATTTTTCTGGTAGACCATATATTCTAATATTATTTCTTCTTGTTCGGTTTTCCATATCATCAAGCTTTTCTAGTAAATATGTATTCTGTTGAAGTAAGAATTCAGTTTGTTGTTCTTCTATTTGGACTCTAGTGTCAATGTCACTTAATGACTGTTCAATAAGTGATATCTGTCCTTTCTGCTGTGTAAACATTTCTTGAAGCTGTTCCAGTTGTTGTGAGCACTTTTCTTTAAAAGTATCTATTTTATTGTCCATCTTGTCGATTTTTATTGTAAGTTCCTGTATATTTGTAATGAGAGACTGCAGGTCTTCTTTCAGAGAAGAGTCTTGTGCTGTATTCCTTAGATGACTCATGCTGTAAAGCTGATATTGGTGCTGATTTTCCAGTAATTAATTTGACAGGAATTATTCAAGTTCTGACAATAAAATTTTTCTTATAGATGCTCAGAGTTATTAGAAATAAGTTAGTAATAAAAATTTCTTCAAATTAAATATTATTTTGTAAAATTCCTGTCAGGAATTGTATTGAGGTAAGAGAGCTGAAACGAAGTGCAGCTATCAGTTCAGCATCCTAGCCACGCCCCCTCTTGGCATTGTCTTGAACGTCTGGGTGCTATGAGTGATTTAGGTAATTTTTCATTCCTCACCATAGATGCAGTGAAACTTTTTTCTGTTATCCCCCACGTAGAAAGGTTAAACTATTTTAGGGAAAGCCTCCTTAGAAGTAGAAGGATGGATGGTGATAAAATTGACACCTTAGTCGACTTGATGGAAATCATATTAAAAAACAACTATTTGATTTTTGAAGGTGAACTATGCTACCAGGTATCAGGTGTAGCCATGGGGGTGAAGTGCGCCTCTGGCTTTGCAAACCTGGTGCTCCTGCATTGGGAGGAAGTTTTTGTCTTTCATTCCCCCTATAAAGATAAGACAATCTTATACAATCGTTTTTGGACGACATATTGATATTACGGAAAGGGGATGAGAAAGATGCCAAATTATTTGTGGAATATTTGAACACCACCCCATTTTTTACATTTACTAGTCACTGAAACAGCGAAATGACAGATTTGTATGGATATCCACCTCACAAAAAATGAGGTGGGCTTACAAAGCAATATTTACAGGAAAGAAACTTATTGTAACTCTCTTTTGCCATCCACTCTACCAATGAAAAAGTATTATAAAGGGTCAAATGGTTAGGTTGTCATGTTTGGTTAGTGACAACAGGGTATACCAAGAAGAGCTGTATACTCTGATTGGTATGTTCCTAGAAAGAGGTTACCCTTTGAAATTACTTTTTCAGGTGCACAACGTAAAGTAACAAGGAGGAGATGTACATCCTTTCCCCTGATATTATGGGGAGGGGGTGACTGTTTAAGGAAGAAAGCTGTACCTCAAAAATCAGATACCTTTATATTGAGATATAATCACCAGGCACCTATATTATTGGAAGCAATCAAGAGAGTATGGGATATAAGTTTTGACGACAACATTAAAGAAAGACTGGGACAGACCCCTAGAGTGGTGTTTAGTATGGGTAAGAATATTAAAAATATTTTGGAGAGGCCAGTTTCTAAAAGACAGACTTTAATCATGTGCAAATGTGGGGCATGTAAGTACTGTAACTTTATTAATGATGGCCCATATGTTATAGTGCAAGGGTACAGTAGGTTTTTATCATGCCCAGGTAGATGTTGTTGCAATACATCTATGCTGGTTTATTTGGCTACTTGCACCAGCTGCCCCAGATTTTATGTGGGCAAAATCATATGGAGGCTCAGAGATAGAATAGCAGAACATCTTAAAGCCATTAAAAATAATGACATACATAATGCTTTGTTTATTCACAGTACTACTTGCCCCGATTTTAAGAAATTTATTTTCTTTGTTGTTGATCGTATTATTCCGGGTGAATGGGGTGGTGATGATAAACTTAGAGAGTTGAGATAATGGAATATAAGTGGCAAATTAGACTTAATGCAACTAGCCTCCCTGGACTGAATGACAACATATCCATCATGCCAGTTTTAAAGCAAAGGGCTACTGAAATTTAATCACTGTTCAGGTTGTCCTTTAATATTTGAAAAAGCTTTTAAATTATAACACTATACAATTGTAATAAGTGCATTTGTGACAATTTTATTTAGATGTAGTGTTTAAAATTTATATATGTGAGTAATAGGTTTTATTTTATATGTATTTTATCACTATGGAGTTCATTAACTAATTAATTACAAGAATGTGATAGTGATTGGTTAGTTAATTTGGGTTATGATTATTTAAGAAATGATTTTGTTGACTCTCATTAACTCTGAAGAAGCCATTTTTACTTGGCGAAAGCGCTTAGTTACTGAGAGGATTTCTCTTTGTTCTGATTAAAAGTGGATTTTCACATCCGTTTTTGATTTGTCCATTTTATTTCTTATTTTTTCTATTGTTAATTGGACCTGGAGTAGCTCCAGAGAGTCATACTGTTTCACCGGTCTTGAGGTATATTTTGATTTGATGAATATGGATAAACCTCCACCTTTGATTCTTTCACGCTCCTTTTGGGGTTTGAACATTTGAAAGACACTGTAGCCTTGTATGGCTTGGGTGCTGTCAGTGGCCTTGAACTAAGTCTTCCAAGGTGAGGAGTGTTTCCAGGGAGTGCAGTTTACTGTTTAAGCTCCTAGCAATAAGCAGCAGGACCTTGAGTTTGTCTTTAGTGGGTTTATTTATGTTGGAAATTTTGTTGTTTGGACTTTGCCTCAAAAAGGCACTATGAGGGAGGCAAGCATCTTTGCCAATATTCTAAAGCCTTAAGGAGACAGTTGAAGACCATCTCTGGTAAAGCAGCATAGATTGTTGACCATGTTTTTCCAGCAGATAGATACTGGATCTCCCTGGAGTGACACCAAAAGCTAAGTCAATTATTGAAATCAATCATTTTTTGTCTGTATTGTGGCATCATCCTCAGTGAAGATAGAATGCTGGTTAGGGCTAGGGACATACCTGCCTGGGACACATAATCTGAGAGTTAGGTCATTTCTCTCTTTGTATAGTCCAGGGAGGTATGTCTCAAGTCATTCACACCAACATGTACTATGACTGAGTCATAACGGTTATTGTTGCTGAGTGACTTGACTGTGTGTGTGATTTGATGGATCTTAGCACCTGTCAGACAGCTGACCGAGACCTTCTCTTTGTTCAACCTAGTGAGAGGGACATCTGTGTATCTCACTGTTGAGTTGCCTATAACTAGAACATGTGGTTTTGAGGTGTTTTGCCTTAGGGGCTTAATTGCTGAGACATTGATATGTGTGTTTTTATGTGTGGTTCTGAATTATGTTTGTGTACCGCTATGTGTATGTTTACACTTGAGAGGTCTCTGGTCTTTTGGTCAGCTTTTAGTGAGTACCCTCAGATATGTAGGTTTATGTGTCTTGACCTTCTCTTGTGTGAGAGGGAATGTGTATGTGCTGGCAACCTGTTGTATATCTTGTCTGTTGTATTGTGAGAGGACTGATTCTAATTTTATGGTATAGTTACATCTCTCACATACTGTATTTGTTTGCTTTAGGAGCAAGTGGTTGTCAGTGTACATGAGGCAATTGCTACATTGCCTCAGGATGCCCATGTCAATCAGGTTGGCTAGAGAAATTGTAGGAAACTGTCCGTCTATTATGGCAGGCATATATTGCAGTGACTAATTGGGATCAATAGGATGGACCAGGTTTTGCTTGTAAGACTAACAAGGGCGGCTATCCTGTGGACCTCTAAGGGTGGAAGATTAGGTCAATGTCTTAGAATGCCATTTGAATCAGACTTCCTCCCTAACCCAATCCAAGTGCCATTTCGAAAATTGGATGGGAACCAGAAATTCATCCCTGGTTTGGCAACTATGTCTCTAATGGACACAGGTAACCTGTAAATGGTTTATCTCCCAGACCCCATGCTTACACTTCTCAAGGGTATCAGAACTTGTCAGTGATTTGGGATGCATAGCTAGGCTTAAAAAGTCCATGTGGTCATTAGCCTAGTAAACATCTATGAACCTATGAACCTATAAAAAGCGGAGTTGGGTTGCTCACTGGGTAGCAAGGCACAACTGAGTTTCTCACACAGAGGCAGCGGAGCTAAGAAGGGTTCACTAGGAGGTGTCAAAGGAAAATTTTTGTTTCTAAGCATTTACGTCTATACATGGCAGTGTTAAATCCAGTTGCATGGTGCACAGCTACACGCAAACATGGTGCTTAAATACAAATTAAACAGCTCTAACACTAACTAGCGAATGGGAGAGCCCAAACCTGAGCTTTTTACCAACAATCTCCATTTTGGCACCTGCATCTGGGCTGCACACTTCTGCCACAAGGGTGCAGGAGGGTCCTCTTAATGTAGGATGGCTGGTTTTACTGCTCAATATATCCAAACAGCCTAGATTCAGCAGATCTGAATATAGACTATGCTATGGGATATAGCAGTACTCGGATATCAAAGTACAGGAATAACAGTCAAGGCAGCAACAACAATACAAAAATAGAGCAGCAGTTAAGCAGAAAACAGTTCAACAAGTGCAATGCAAGCTTTAGATTTACTTCTTTTTTATAGATCACAGTGGATGCCTCTGATTTCATTTAGATTCACTCCAGAACTCTGGCTAAGTTAGAGTCAAAGCAACTCCGCCAGACTGAGCCATAAAACAAAATACTTATTAACCAAAAGAAGTGCAAATTATTGTACTTTCATATTTAATGCATGATTAAAAATGGAGTTATTTGTGAACATTAACAGTATTGTTAATAGTATAGAAAAATATTAGAATGGCAGATTGTAGTTTACTCTGAGAAAGCTCTTGTTATCCATAAAGCATTAAAGGTCTAGTTAAAATGCATTGTATTTGCTAAACTCATTCATGCTTCAGGGTAGTTTGATTCAGCAATCACCTGGACATCCTGCAAGCAATTTTTATTCCACATAAAGCTCCCTTGGGAAAGACGGGACATGTCATAGTAAAATATTATTTAAATATAAACAAGAATATTGTCTATACACTTTCAGTAACTACTTTCACCTGTATTACAAAGATTAAAAATTCACTAATTTTACATGGAATAACTCAGTACAAGCTTTAAAAGGTTTCACAGTATTTATGGTTTATTGGACACTGTCTAGTGGCTATTACTGGCCTTAGACAGATCATTAAAGGAAGTTCTGGAGGTGCCCAGAGGAATCCTTTTATCTATTGTACACTAAAAGGTTATTGTTATGTTTTATTAATATTTATGACTCACAGTTAGAGTCCCAGAAGACTGATTTATGCAAATTGATTTATATTTTTCTGTATTCATACTGAAATTTATCAGTGGCAGATTCAGTTTTGCCTAGAAGAAGAAAAATCCACAATTTTACTTCACTTCAAAGTAATAATGAGATGTGACTTTTTGGGGCTCGTGTAGATTTGTCGATGTATTAAGCAAGTGCTTGAAAGCTGCAGAAAAAAACAAGTGACATCGTGCTTCTTTTAAAGGGTTGGTACACAATAGGAAACTGCTTCCTTACTTCCCACTATGCGAACAGAGACCTAAAGCCTATATTGTGAAACTGCACATCATAATGCCATGTCAGTATACATTATAATCCAAGGCTGATTCATTTTAAGGAGCTAAATTCAAGCAAATGGTCATTGAACAGGCAATTCAGAAACTCCAGCAACATGTATATAATGCACAGTCCCTGTTGTTGGATGACACTCTTGCATTATTTTTTAAATCCAGGCAGATTAATCAAGCAATCACACTGACAACTGTGAACTCTTTCACATTGTAATTCTCTTAACTTTACTACAAGGAAAAATGTTTTTGCCCTGTTGTATCCAAGTAATAAATTAAGAGAGAAATAAATTCAAACATAATTTCACACACGCGCACACACACACACACACACACACACACACACACACACACACACACACACACACACACACACACACACACACACACACACACACACACACACACACACACACACACACAGAAATTTATCATTAAATATTGAATATGTAACTGCTAAATTACTAAAACTTGAAAAAATATACTGACTTCATAAAAGGTTTTAAAAGGTTTGAAAAAATAAAACAAAGAGCCAAAAAGTGTTTTTTTTCAGTAGTAATCCCCTCTTTTCTTATACCAAGACAGTCCACCAATATTTTAGTGCATTAATTCTTTAATCACAGAACATAATCTGAAACACATGCTAAAATATTGGTGGACTGTTTTGATTTCTGTGGTTGCTATGAAGTTTTGTTGTTTTATTGTTTTCCAAGTTAAAACACCCCAGCCACAAGTTCACTAAACCCATAACTTGTTGAGTCCAAATGATAAAATAAACCAACTTTTAATAAGATTGACTTAAAAAGATAAGCGCTTTCATCTCCATAGTTAAAACTTCACCAGGAAGAAGTATGTAACTAACTCTAAAAACAAGCCACCCTGGTGGAATCACAACATCAATAGGATGTATAACAGAAGGAAGAAAATCATCACAAATATTCGGAGGTGTAGCTCCCAGCAGGATGAAAGCAGACTCCAGGATTAGGTATAAACCCTTATGTTACTCAATAGATAGCCAGCTGGCTCACAGACAGGACCTAGGAAGTTAGAATTAGGAAGTCCACCTCTACAAAGAAGCCAGTCACAAGATGAGTCCCTCAGAAATTGGTCCTTGGGCCACTCCTTTTTGGCCTTTACTTCTCTGAAGTCAAGGCCAATGTCAATGGTCTCTGGCTGACTAAATTTGCAGATGATTGCAAATTAAGAGCAGTCATAGAATCCCCCAACAACATAAATGTTCTCCAGGAAGGGCTGACACAGACAGATAACTGGTGTCAGAGCCATGGACTAAAAGTAAATGCCAAGAAATGCATAATAGTATCCTTTGGGAAGTCATCTACCACTGGTAACTGCACATCCTAAGAGTTTAACCAGTACTCAAGGACTTGGGAACACAATTAGACAATAATCTAGCCTTCAACCTGTATGTGTCTACAGCAGTGAGGAAATTCTGTGTTGTGCAACTTATAAACAAAGGTATGGCATCTAGGTCCAAGGAGGTCATTGTTTTACTGTATTCAGCATTCATCAGACCTATCATCGAATACAATGCCCCCTTTGGTATTTACCTAACCAGACTCACCCAACAATTAGAGTGTCCACAGAGGCTATTTACTAAAGGAATACAAGGTGTAAGTGACATGTCATATGCAGACTACCTCGAGGCCCTATCCCTGTATTCTGTCACCTACAGGCTGTTGAGAGGAGATCTATGCTTAGAATAAAAGACATTATCAGACTCTACTCTGATGGACCTCCTGCATATATGCAAAAGAAACAGCATCAGAATTATCCATTCTAAAAACCTAAACCTTGCCTGTGATATAAATAGGACCTACTGGAGAGACAGGTATGTATCCCAGAGATTACCCCTTCTCTGGAACAGGCTTCTCATCCATGTGAAGGAGAGATCCTCCCTAACTAAATTCAAATGTAACTTGGACAACTGGATGGGAACAGGTAATTCATCCCTAGTTTGGCACCTATGTCTCTAATGGACACAGACAGCCTGTAAATGGTTCATCTCCTAGGACCCTGCCTGTAAATGTTTCACCTACCAATCCCTTGCTTGTACTTATCAAGGGTACCAGAACTTGTCAGAGATTGGGGATGCGTGGCTAGGCTTAAAAAGGTGCTTGTGGTCATTAGCCTAGCAAACACCTATGAAACAATTTACTTATGCACATCTCTTCCTCTCTCACCTGTGCCTCTTACTGCTGAAAAAAGTCAGGTAGAGCAATACAATTTGCTCTACCAAATCTGGCAATGCTCACCAGATTGGGTGATGTCAATGGTCTTACTCGTCATTTTGACAGGCACATAAAAGGCATCACTCTTGCATAAGGTGAAATTATTCTGCCCAAGCAAGTGCTCAGATATGTTCTTGTATCGAAGAACAAGAATATTGTTTTCTTCTTGGTACATCATACAGGTGACCTGCAGTTCATAGCACCTGAGAATGCCATGGCCACTAATTTGGTTCACTTAGTGACCAAAATGGTATCCCATGCACATGGATGCATATTTAGACATCACACAAAGTGCAAAATAGTACAGTAATGAGGTACTGCCAAACATTTTTAGAACAGTGCCATGGTACTAAAAGCCCACACCCATGCTGAGTATGGCTAATGCCAGTTAGACTGGATGGCACATTGGATTCCACATGTAATTCAGTAACACTGGACACTGGCACTAAGCTGAATCATTAAAATAACCACTGCACTATGAGGTCATTATTAACATACTATAAAGTAGGGGTGCCATTTTACATGTAAATATTTATAGATGAAAATGTGTGGAATATGGGACTTTATGCCAGAAGTAGATGTGAAAATACTTAAGGCAGAAGACCCAGCTGGTATCAACACCTGAAGTTAATAACAGCAACAGTAAGAAAAAAAACATGGTATCTGTATGAGTGGGAACACAACATATTTGTACAATATTGTCACGTCAGCCTGTAGTGTTTGGGAAGACTATGGGGACAGGACACCGAGGGAAGGCCAGTATAGAAGGGACATGAGTAACCCTGTATACAGGGACAAGCATGTCAACACATTAGCAGGGTAGTGGTGTGCACGGCCAACAGACAGATGCAGGAAGGGGTGTAGGGTGCCCTTGTCCGTGCAGCAGAGTGTACATGGGAAATGTATGCACAGTGTTAGAAGAACCTGGAAACCTGATGAAGAATAGAAAGAGTTGAGTCAGTGGCCATGGAAGGATGGTTTCCACAGTCTACCTGGCACACCTGTTAACTGAAATGTGCAAGCTACAGATGTATAGATCTTGCCTCTGTCCCCTGAGAAATGCAACAGCTGGAAAAGTTCACCAACCAGGAGAGAGAGGTATTATTGCAGGGCT
The DNA here is from genome assembly GCF_019279795.1 of Protopterus annectens. Lineage (NCBI taxonomy): Eukaryota > Metazoa > Chordata > Ceratodontiformes > Protopteridae > Protopterus > Protopterus annectens. The sequence continues at coordinate 464,827,604 of NC_056742.1, read as the reverse complement.
TCTGTATATGTTGTTGTTGTTTTCTTTCGGCTTTTCCCGGTTAGGGGTCGCCACAGTGGAACTCTGGTCCGCTAATGATTGGCAGTCAATTTTTTATGGTGCCAAGGTGCCAGCCTGACGCCCAACCTTCAACAAAGGCACACCCATTTACGCATGTCTTTCGAACGCCACTCGACCGCGGGGAGGACATGCAGACTCCACACAGAAGGTGCTCCAGCCGCAGGGCTTCTGTACATGTGACATGCATATTTTGGGCAAAATCACCACAGATATGATGCATTGGGAAATGTGTTAGGGAGTGGTGCAGAATGTTATTGCTTCAGGTAGCCATTATAGTTTTATGCAACAGGTACAGTGAAGGGTAACTATTAACCAATATGATACTCTTTGCAAAGGACAAGGCACGGGATATTGATAAAGACATGTTTACTACAAGGGTTTGACCACAGAGATGTAGAAGGTCCTTGTGTTTCTGTCTGGGCAATGGAGTGTGGATGCGTTGTGGCATGGATGATGATGTGCAGTGTTGCAGGCATTGGCTGTGATAGCAGCCACAAATATATGCTGTTCTACAACAGATATATTATTTCTAGCATAGTCAAAGCATTGTACACCAATGGCTCACAGAGATGGTGGAGTCCCTGATATCCCTGTCTGGGGGGGGGGGGGCAGACCCTTATATTTGGTGGCTTGGATGTGGGAATTAGGTGAACATCTGAGTGCCAGTAGGAGGAGTATCACATTAATATTTCCAAGTGCATGCCATATCCTACAAGATGCAGCAGCAAAACCACATTACTAGAGCATGTGATCCCTTACTCTCTCTAGGATGTGATCCCTTACTCTCTCTAGGATGTGATCCCTTACTCTCTAGGATGTGATCCCTTACTCTCTCTAGGATGTGATCCCTTACTCTCTCTAGGATGTGATCCCTTACTCTCTCTAGGATGTGATCCCTTACTCTCTCTAGCCTCCTAAAAGAGGACCAAATTCACCTCTCAGGATCCTATCGGCATGTGACAATGCTGCTGTAAGTTGCCGCTGTGTCCCCCAACCAGCTCTGCAAGTGGTGATGGCTATGCTCTGTTCTTGCTGTAATCTGTATGGTAATGGTTATGTCTAATGCACAGCATTTCCAGCTCATGCACTTCCTTCTGTAGCCTAGAAATGATAATGTAAACATCATTTTACTCTCTGTTTCATTGTCTTGGCCCATAATTGTGGACCAGCCATCACCTCTTCTTCAGTGCACAGAGGTATTGTGCCTTCTTCTGCCTCACATTTAGTATAGCTGCTACCTCTTCCTCTCCAAACTTTGCTCCCCCGGATTTCACTGCTGGTCCTTCTACTACTGATACTATGGTAAATGCTGCTGGGATGTTTCTCTGCTACTCTAGTTGGTTTTGCAGTGCCATATTATGTAACATGAGACACACTACAAAAATGTTACTACATGTGTCTGATGCATACCTTGCATGATATGTCAAGACAGTAGAAACTTCCCTATAATTGTTCAAAGAGGAACTTCTTGACAATCTGTGTTTCTTCATAGACTGTTATATGCCATCTCTGCCATGGTCTGAGGGATGGAGGATGTAGACAGTGATCAGACACAGTTCAAGCAAATTTGGCATCACGTGCAACACATACACACCAGTTACACAATTTTATGTGGCCTGTTCCCTTCTTGCATGATATATGTGTATACAAACCATGTGTGTACCTACTAAATAGGTGACCTTACAGGATGTCCCCCCGCATGAACCGTTGGTAAAGAACTGATATGTGCCATATGTGTGAATTATAGAAACTACCATAGTGAGGCATGGACACATTATATGTCAGGCCCAGGGCATTTCAAACCACCTGGCAGTTCATAGGTTCATAGTTTAGTACTAGGCTGAATGCTCTTGTGGGCCATTTTAAGAGCAGCCAATTACCCCATTTGAGACTCAAGCCATGCACCTTGTTTCTGTAAGGTAAATACCATACCATTATGCCAATCCCCCAACCCAGGGAGTAGAATCCCATTTACTGATGTATTTTAACCCCTGTCAACTAGATGGGATCTTAATGGCAATGTGTGCACAATATATAGCTCCCCAAACCCCAGGGAAATGGGTCATGTTGAAAATAAACTGCATAGTGGTGGTCCTAGCTTTTGCAAATCTGTGGAGCTAGATATGGTCCTCCACATACTACAGTATAGTGATGCTGAACTCATATCGACTATGCATGTCTGATGCCTGTAATATGCCTAACATGTCCCTCACAGGCTGATCAAAGGCCCCTGTAGCTAAGATAAGTACCTAAGGCTTGTGACCACTGACATAGGCAATCTATGCATCTCTTCAGTTCAACTTGTGGGTGATGCAGTTCAGCTTGGTCTATTATGTTTTCCATGTCCACATGATATTGCTCAAATATCTGCTGGTCTATGGGGTACTGATGTGTAAGGCAAATATGGTACCTTATGTGGTGGCAATGGATGCCTGTGATGGTTAACATTTGCAGGCATTACCTCTGATAGTGTCTACTAACACCTGTTGATTTGGAATAGCTGTATCTACTCCTACCATGTTCATAACCTTGTGGCAAAAATCCATAGTGTTCAGAATACATTTGCACTATGGCAGAGTATACCTCTTTATACATTTTGGAAATACTATGACATATTTGATCATGGGATCACAGGATCATATGAGGTCACTAGGCTAACAGTCCTAGGTCCTTTTTAAGTCTAGCCATTCATGCTCCAATTTTGTCATTATCTATGCCCATGGTCTAGAATGGCCTTGCTATATGCCTGTGCTTTAGGGCATGTATAAGCTGCCCCTATCCATAAGGGATACAGAGACAAGCCAAGGGTGAATTTCTGATTTCCCATCCACTGGTCCAAATTTCATTTGAATAGGCTTAGGAAAGAACTCTGTTTTACATGCATGAAGAGTCTGATCCAGAGAAGGGGTATTCTCTGAGGCACATACCTGTCCCTTCAACATGTTTTGTTTTATGTCACAGATGAGGTTTAGATCCCTTGATTGGGTAATTCTAGTGCTGCTTGTTTTGTAAATGGGTAGCAGATCCACCAGGACTGAATCAGAGAAAGCCTTGTAACTTAGTCATCGATAGCCTCTTAGTAGTCTGCAGGAGATCGAGTACAGAGACAGGGCTTTTTGGTGAACTGCAAAGGACATGTTATTTGCACCCTATATTTTTTATGGAAGAACCTCTGTGGCCACTCCAGCTGTTTCAACTGTCTGGTTAGGTAGATGCCAAAGGGTGCATTGTTTGTAGTCAATTATTGGTTTAAATAGGGCCAAGTATAGTTCAACTATGATATCCTTAGATCTGGATGCCTTGATCTTATTTACAAGATTTACCATGTAGAAGGATTTTCTTTTTTTTCCTCAAATATTTTTTTTTTATTTTCAATTAAAATAACATTTACATAATATTTTTAAATATAATTTTAAATAACTATATACAATATTTACAATAACCTGACTTTCAGTTATATACACTGTATGTTATTAAATATGGAATTAACAGATCAGTTATCAGAGATACAATATTGATTATTGCAGAGTGTCCAACAAAGATATAACGTTCTTCCAAGAATTATTTACCAATGACCTGGGATAGATTCGTAGTTCTTTGATTTTTATTTCCATCGATGCAGTTGTCTTCAGTAAGGTGTAGAATTCTTCCAAGGTCGGGTGTGTATTTGAATTCCACCTTCTGGTTACGCATTTCCTAGATATAGCAAGTATTGTCCATAACAAATACATATTTGTCTTATTCAGGTAGGGACCTTCATTTACATTTAGTATAATCAATACTTTAGTTAAGGTAAATGATTCATTAAATAAAGCTTGTAAAAAATGATTGATTCCATTCTAATATGATTTAATTTTATTACATTCATAAAAAATATGAATCCAGTTTGCTTTATTTGACTTTTCACACCTCCAGCAAAAACCATTTGTAGTAGTACTGATCTTTTTAATTCTATCTGGTGTTAAAAATGCTCTATGTAAGTATTTCCAGTTAAATATTTTCCAGTACTGTGTGTTAGAGGTGTAATTAACTGATAGTAAGATGTCAGTTTTAATTTCTTCTGTTAACTGCAATGACTGACCTTTTGTTAAGAACTGCCAGTATGATGGTTTGGGAATTGTTTTATATGTTATTAACTCTTTATATAGATTTGAAATGGAATTTTTCTTTTCACAGCTATTATATATAAATTCACACAGAAAGCTTAATAGATTTGGAATATCTTTAAATGAGAAATTATTAATTAATCTGCATAAATCTTGAGGGTACATTATAATACTTTGTAAGGTTAACCAGTCCTGTGTTGGAATATTGTAAGCAGTTTTTATCATATGTCTATCTAAAACATTTAATTTATTTACACATTGAAACCAGCATAAGAATCCATTTTGTTCCCAGGAGGTTATTGTTTCCCTATATATTTTGTGAGGAAAGTTCTTAGTGATGGTAAATGGGGTTAAAAGGTCAAACCAACATTTTAGATCTATGTTTGCATTGATAAGTTTCCTAAAGGAATAGATGTAATGATTAATCGGTGTTGTTTTAGAAGGTTTTGTTATATTATATTGTATACTTATGCATAGTGTGTACCAGGGTTTATTTGATTTGTCTACTATTAAAAATCTTTTTAACAGATTACATTCATTTGTTAATATAGCTGTTGTTAATTCTTTCCAGCTGGCAAAATAATTTGTGTTTATCTAGTCTATTTTAGTTTTAAGCACAGATGCTTTTATATATGTTTCTATTTCTGGGAAATTCAGTCCTCCTTGTTTCCAGGGTCTAATGTGATGAGTTAGAGCTACTCTATTCTTTTTAGGATACCATAAAAATTTTATTAAACATAAGTTTATTTCTTTAAGAATGCATCTTTCAGGAATTAACTGTATTGCTAATGCTACAAATAGTATTTTTTTATTAATTGCAATCTGTCTTCAAAAGTTAATATAATTTTGTTCCACTTTTCTATATATATTTTCATTGCTTCAATAATGTTTTTATAATTTATTAATATTGTTTTGTTTATATTTTTGCATAACACTATTCCTAAATAATTTAGCGTTAAGTTCTTGTTTTCCTGTGATGGATTTATCTGTAACTTGCAGTTCTTTTTTCTTATTTAAAAATAGAAATTTTGATTTTGATCTATTAAAGTGTAGACTTGAAATCTTATACAATTTCTCCATTACTTCTTCTAGCTCTCCTAATGACTCTCTGGAGTTTGATAGGGTTAATAAAATATCATCAGCAAAAAGCATTATTTTAGATATGTACTGGTCATAGACTTCTATTCCTTTTATTCTTGGATTATTGCAAATTATTTCTGCAAGTATTTCTATAGCCAAAGCAAATAAAATAGGAGAAAGGGGGCATCCTTGTTTAGTACCTTTTGTTATATGGATAGACTCTGAGGTGAAAGGACCCAATTTAATGTAGACTAAGTTATAAATATATAAGTTTTTTAGTAATAAGATGAAGGGAGGAGGAAATTCAAATAATGCTAAAGTTTTAAATAGATATTCCCATTTGAGGGAATCAAAGGCTTTTTCTATGTCTAATCTGATTACAAGTGTTTCTCTAGCTTCTTTATTCACATAATCTATAAGCATAAGTATCCTTTTAATATTATCATGTGTGTGCTTGTTATATAAAAATCCAGTTTGATCATTATTAATTGTCTTTGAAAGTGGGATTTTCATTCTGTTAGCTAGGATTGACATGAATATTTTGTAATCATTATTCAGTAATGATATGGGTCTGTATGAGGTGCAAAGGTCTGATGGATTATTATCTTTTAGAATTGGTGTTATGAGAGAATATTTCCATGAGGGTGGTATTTTTGCTTCTGATTGGACTGCTAGCAAAGTTTTATGAAAAAGGGAGATTACTGTTGAAGGGAAGAGTTTGTAAATTTCCATAATTATACCATCTATCCCTGGAGCTTTGTTAGATTTACTTTCTTTTATCTTGTCAACAATTTCTTTGTAGGATATAGGTTTTTGTAGGTCTAATTTTAAGTTTTCAGGATTTTTTTTTATATTGATAAGGTTTGTATCTAAGTTTATTTGGTTGGTATCTAAATCTTTTTTGAAGTGCTCCATATAATGGAACCAAAATGCTTCAAGGATGTCTCCTATATCTGATATTTTTTCCTTTTCTTTTCATGATATATACTACTAATGTTATTTGCTTTAGATTGTATTTTAATTCTTGTAGATAAGTTATGTCAATATCTGGGGGAGGTGGCTAATAAGTTTATTTTTTATTTTTTCCAAGGCTAGATTTTATTTATTTTATTTATTTATTTATTTTATTTTACATTTGTTGACCGGGATAGTCCGACTGGATACATGTCCATTTTCAGCGGGAGTCGGGAGAAAAAACTCAACAGGTTAAAATGACATATAATAAAAGACAGAAGACAGCAAGCCAAAGGACAGGAAACATGTACATAGAGAGATAACAGTACAGCAATAGAAGTTACATTTGATTACTTTCAATATATTATAAACAGGTTAGTAGACCCTTAGTCAATTAAATCCTTCCTAGTCAAAAATTGCCCATATCTGTGCAGAGTTTCTCATGGTAAGTTTTGTGTGTTAGAATTTCATTATATTTTTTATTTAATTCCTCTATTTCTTTTTTGACTTCTGGACAATTCTGATTTTTTTTAGATTTTGCTGTCAAGAGTCTGGTTTGCAAGTCTAATGATTCAGTTTCCCACTCTCTAACTTTGTTTTTGTACCAGCTAAGGGTCTTACCAAATAAATACACTTTTAATGAGTCCCAAACCATGACTTTACTGACTTCTGTTGTATTATTAATTTCAAGAAATAATTGTAGTTCTGACAACATCCAGGGTCTGAATTCTTTAATTTTCATGATATGTGATGGAATTCTAGTTGAGAGGATTAATGGCTTAAACTCTGTTTGGAGCTTCATTATCAGAGAGTCATGATCTGAGAAGGGGCATGGAACTTGAGAAGTTGAGGATTTTTGTTTGTAAATCTTGAACTACAAATAATTTGCCTATTCTGGTTTGTGTTCCAAATCTATGGTCTTTATGGGAAAATAATAAGGATTTATCATATTTTACTTTAAAAGTGGCTATTAAATGAAATGAATCAATCCATCTTTTTAAGGATTTTGAAATAGTTGCTATGCAAAAAGACTTCTTGGTGGTTTCAGAAGCTTCTAAGGTACAATTAAAGTCTCCTCCCAGTATAAGATTTCCTTTATAATTGTTGGAAATAAATTCTAGGTGTTTTTTAACTGTTCCTTTGCCAATTCCTGGGAACCAATATAAATTAGCTAAGGTCCATATTCTGTTATTAAATTTAATTATAACAAATGCTAGTAGACCTTCTTTGTCTTCATATTTATAAATAACGTTTGGAGTGATTATGTTTTTCTTCCAGAGAATTGATACTCCTTTTGACTTTGTTCTATAGGAGGATTGAGCTAAGACTGTATAGGTTCATAGGTTGGTACTAGGCGATCGGCCCTAGGGCCTATACAAGCCTAGCCATAACAATTCCCTTGATATTTCTTCCCACAATATTTACTTCTCTGGACCCCTGTCTAGCAGGGCGACTGACATGATCCCCGGGGTGAATTTCCTATCTCCCATCCAATCATCAAGGTTCCTTTTGAAGAGGGCCAAGGAGGCGCTCTCCTTGACATGTATGGGCAGTCTATTCCAGAGTATGGGGAGTCTCTGGGACAGAACCCTATCCCTCCAGCATGTTTTGTTCATTGTGATGACAAGGTTTAGATCCCTGGAGAGTGTGGCTCTGAAGGACTGGGATTTCTTTAAGTGGAGCATGTCCAACAGCTCAGGGTTTGACATGGCCTTGTATGTTAAGCAGAGATTGTATCTGAGCAGACAATATGCCACAGAGTATAGCTGGAGTTTTTTTAGATGGTCAGCATATGGCATTTGCTTTAGGCCTGTGATTCTTTTAGTGAGGTATTTCTGTGACCTTTCCAGCTGTTGCAGATGTCTTGTGAGGTACATACCAAATGGGGCATTATAACCTATAATGGGTCTAATGAGGGATGAGTACAGTGGGACAATGACCTTCTTTTTTTCTGGATGAAAAGCCCTTAGTGATGCAGTGTGCCACATAGAAGGATTTCCTGACTGTTGTGGTGATGTGGTTATTGAAAGTGAGACCACTGTCCACCTGTGTCCCTAAGTCTCTCATCACACTTTCGATGTTTAGTGTACTGCCACCTATGTGGTAATTCATGGGTACATGTTTTTTTCCAAAGGGGATAACTATACATTTCTTGGCATTAAGCTTGAGCCCATGGCTCTGACACCAGGCATCTGTTTCTGTAAGGCCATTTTGTAGAATATCCACATCATTTGGGGATTCAATAATGGCTCTCAGTTTGCAGTCATCTGTGAACTTTGTTAGCTGGAGTCCCTTAGTGTTGGCCTGTACTTCAGAGAAGTAGATGCCAAACAAGAGTGGTCCCAGGACTGAACCCTGAGGTACTCCACTTGTCACTTGTCTGGAGATGGATTTGGAGTCGGCTACTTTTGCAGTCTGGTTTCTGTCAGTAAGTCAGTTGGCAACCCATCGAGTGATGTAGGGATTTATGCCCAGCTTAGTAAGTTTATCTATGATTCCAGAGTGGGGGATGGTGTTGAAGGCCTTGGCGAGGTCCAGATAGGCTGTGTGGACCACCTTACCCTCATCCACAACTCTGGAGACTGATTCAAAGAAGTCAATCAGATTCAGGAGACAAGATTGGCCCTTCACAAACCCACACTGGGTGGGGTCCAGTGTTTAAAGGTTGCCAATGTCTTTGTTTATATGTTGCATGATAATGCAATCCATGCCTTTGCAGATCAGGCTTGTCAGACTGATGGGACGGCAGTTCTCGGGATCCAAGGTGGATCCCCCATTGTGGAGTGGGATAACTGTAGCTGTGTGCCACTCAGTGGGCATGAAGCCTGAGGTGAGGCTATGATTAAACATGACACTTAGGTGAGGTGTCAGTTCATTTTGTAGTTAATGTAGTACACAGCCTGGGATGTCATCTGGCCCCATGGATGCTGTATTCTTAGCTTTGGAGAGTGTGGTTTCTACCTGTGTGGCCATGATTACCAGAATTTGGCAATCTTTTGGTATTGAGATGGGTCCTTTAGGGGGTGAGGGGGGGGTGAAGTTGGCACTAAATCGATCTGCCAGGATATTGGCAATATCCTTGGGATCAGTATATTTAATGCCATTCTGTTGTAGCTCAGAGCAGATCTGAGCATTGCCATTTAGATTCTTGACATAACTATAGAATGCCTTGTGGTTGTCTTTGGAATCTTTGGCAATTTTATTTTCGTAACTAGCTTTTGAGGATTTTATGAAGGATCTCAGCTTCTTACTGAGGCTGGTGAGGGAGTTTATTGCATCCTGGGATTTTCCTCTTTTCTGCAACAGTTTCTTCCTTCTGTTGTATAGTTTATTTATAGCAGGGGACCACTAGATTGGCTTCCTTTTTTTGGAGAACAGCATCTTGGTTCTATTTGGGATGGCACAATTCATACACGAGTGGATGTGCTCGTACAGTGCCTTAGTGTAGGATTCTGCATTCAAACTTTCAGATCCCGTCTGCATGAGTGTCATGAAGTTTTCCACTTCTGACTTCAGTAGCATGAAGTTGGCTTTTGAGAAGTTTTTTAAGGAGGTTTCCTTACTGGGGGGTCGGGGTGGGATGTGGATGTCAAGGGTGATTTGCTTATGGTCAGACCTGACCAATGAGGGGGTGACCACTGGTGTGGAGCATCTATCTCCCATGTTGGTAATGACTAGGTCTAGGATATTGGAGCCCCTGGTGGGACAATGGACTAGTTGATCCAGGGCATTGGAATTTATGAATTCCAAGAACCGTTGGGAAAAGGAGTTGATACCTGAGTAGTTTTCCCAGTTCATGGCAGGGTAGTTAAAATCACCCAATATTAGGGTGTTTGGTTGTATCTTAATATTTTCCAGTATGTTTAGAAAGGTGTAGTGAGAATCTTGGGGCATGGTGGGGGATCTGTAACAAGCTACAATTTGGATTCCAGTCTTACCTAGTGTTAGTTGCACCTGGAGAATTTCAGATGCATTGTGTTGGGAAACTAGCCTGGAGGTGTGAATATCCTTGGTGAATATGGACACTCCTCCACCTTTAATGTTTCGGTCTTGGTTTTGTGGCTGAAAAGTGTGGTAAGAGTTGTAGCATGGTATTGCAGGGTGCTCTCTGGAGCCTTGAACCAGGTCTCAGTTACTGCACAGATATCGATGTTCTCCATTTTAAGGAGTGCCTCAAGAGAGATTGCATTTTGAGGTTTAGACTTCTAGCATTGAGTAGCATTACCTTCAGATTTTGCATGCTTGTATCCGTTACGGTGGTGGTTTTATCCTTTAAACCTTGCCTAAAAAGGCACTATAGGGCTGGCAAGAGCTTTAGCCAGTAACCTAAATCCCAGGGGTGACAGGTGTAGACTATCTCTGGCAAAGCATCGTGGTATGTCGATCATGTCTTCCCAGGCAGACAGATACCGGATCCCCTTTGAATGACACCAGAAGCTTAGCCAATTGTTGAAGTCAATCATTTTGTCCTTATATTGTGGTATCATTCTGAGCGAAGGCAGGATGCTACTCAGGGCTAGGATCATACCTGCCTGGGCCACATGATCCAAGAGCTTTTCCATGTCTCTTTTCATGTAGTCCAGGGAGGTACGTCTCAAGTCATTCACTCCAGCATGGACAATGACAGAGTCGTATTTGTACTTGTTGTGGAGTGACTTGAGTGCATGCATTATGTGGCAGATCCTGGCACCTGACAGGCAGCTGACTGTAGTTTTCTTCTTGTTCAGCCTGGTGAGTGGGACATCAGTGTGCTTGATTATAGACTCACCTATGACTAAAGTGTTGGGTACATTGTCTTGCCTTAGGGGCTGTTGTTGGGTGGCACACTGGTGTTGTGAGCTATGTGTCACTTTGGTTGTGACTGGTGTTTGCATTTCAGCTTTGGTGGTCCTTGTTGCTTGGGTAGGTTAATGTTAAGGGCCTCCGCATATGCGGGTTTAGTGTTGTTATGTGTGGGTGTTGATGGTGTGGGTTTTGAAGGGCTATGGGTTGCTTCAGGTGTAGTGCAGGTGTTAACCTTCTCCTCTTGACTGTTTAGAACAATCTTGGCCAGAGAGGGCTTTGCTTCCAGTTTGGCTATGTAAGTGCATCTCTCGCAGGTTGTAGTGCTGGCTGGTAGGAGGAGAGGATTGTCTGTGTACATGAGGCAGTTACCGCATTGCCCCAGTATGCCCAGATTCACCATGTGGACAGGAGAAATCACCGGAAGCTGACCCTTGGACATGCCTGTTTAGGTACTTTTTTTGTAAAGTATAAGAGCTGTTTTTCCTTACCTTTGCAAGGTACTTTGCAATTATAGGCTGTTAGTGCCTACCATTAATTTCGCCTTATTGACAAGGAGAGTTCAGTGCTTGTATAGTCCTTAGAGTTCCAAATAAAGCTATCATTAGTCTTAAAATGCGTTTCCTGGAGAAATACTACTTGTGCCTTATTTAGTTTTAAATATTTTAGTAAGTTTTATCTTTTATTTTGCATTATTTAAGCCATTAGTATTTAATGATATGAATGTTAAATCCATTTCAAGTTATTGTTGGAAGTGCATCGGACACGGATATCCTTCAGAAGGGACTCACGGAAACAGATAGCTGGTGCCAGAGCCATGGCCTGAAGTTAAACGCCAAAAAATGTATAGTCATACCCTTCAGGAAAAACAAGGTAACCCCAAGCTACCATATAGGTGGCAATCTACTAAGCACAGAAGAGGTTATCAGGGACCTGGGGACCCAGGTTGACAGTGGCCTTTCTTTTGACACTCACATTGCTAAAGTGGTTAGAAAGACCTTCTACATTGCCCACCTGATCATGAAGGGATTCACATCCAGATTTAGTGAGGTCATTGTTCACCTGTACTCTTCACTTATCAGACCAATGATCGAGTACAATGCCCCATTCGGGATGTATCTCACCTGCCATCTGCAGCAATTGGAGAGACCCCAAAAGTTCCTCACCAAAAGGATAAAGGGACTCCAAAATCTGTCATATGCTGCCAGATTGAAGAAACTCCAGCTCTATTCAGTCGCATACCATCTGCTTAGAGGTGACATGTGCCTGACATACAAGGCCATGTCCAACCCGGAATTAATGGACATGCTCCACCTCAAAAAATCCAAATCCACCAAAACCACTAGAGCAAGTGACTTAAACCTTAGCACGGATATAAATTGGACGTGCTGGAGGGATAGATTTATCACTCAGAGACTCCCTATGATGTGGAATAAAATCCCGGTCCATCTGAGGCAGAGCACCTCACTGGCTCTGTTCAAGAGAAATCTTGACCTGTGGTTGGGAGATTGTAGGTTTACCCCGGGAATCATCTCTGTGTCACTGCTGGACAGAGGCACAACAAACTAATGGGCACAGTATTTTTTCATATAAGGGGTGGCGTAAGCCACAAAAATTTGAGCTAGGCTTATAAATGCCTTAGGGCAGATAGCCTAGTATAAACCTATGAACCTATGAACCTATGAAGAAACTTTTTCCTTTTTTTATTTTGATTATAGTAGTTATACCATATTCTCTACACTAACAAAACCATATTCTCTGATAATACTGAATGTTATTTTTATGTGTGTAAACTTGGGAGTGTAATTTAATGTTCTTTCTTCTTTAAATACAAGTAGGGTAAAATTCTGGTCAGGCTTTAAAAAAGTACTTCTATAAAACATTAATTCTAAAGTATCAAATACAAGTAAATATGAATTTCCCACTAAACGTGGAATGAAAGTCATTCCTAAACCAACAGATAAAGATAGATCTATTGGATTATCACTCATGCCTTTAACCAACAATATCAACTGAGCTCCATATGTTAAATTATTATATGGAGAATTTTCTTAAAATAGATATGAAATTCTATATTATTCTATTATTGTTCTATAATATTTTATATATCAGGATGGAATGTTAGTAGTGTAAACAATTTTTATGTTGACTTAGAAAATATCTAATATTTAGTTACCCTTAAGAGATCCCAAACATGTCAGATATGTCATTTTGGATAAATTAAATGCAACAGAGGAGCATACACTAAATAAGCCAACAACAAATAGATTATTACTAAAATAATTTGACTAAAAGGACTCTGCAGGAGACAATGAGTGAATACCAATGAAATATGAATTTACTGTAGGTGTACTGTCTTCCTTTACTTTCTCACTCATCAGCTCACCAACTTCAACTTACACTTATGAAAAGACGTGGCTTATCAGTGGTATTTAGTAGAGGCATCCTACATTCTAGTGTGCAGTGCTTTTACATATTTATAGATTTACAAAGCAGAGTCTAAGAATGAACTATGATCACCCTGACAATTCCCATCCAGCATAGGGCACCTCCTGCTTCCAGAATGAGTAATCACATCAGGTCTAGAATGAATGTGAAGGTACCTATATGGTAATCAAGACTTATCTTAGGTAAGTATTAATCAAATAGTATTCAGAGCATCTTAGAGAGTTCTTGGGGCAGTTAGAATACTCTTAGGCCTCTCCTCCCTTGACCAAAAACAGAGATTTCCCTTCCCTTTCTTTCCCTTGTTTTAAATCAGTACTAATAAAAGAAATTCAGCAAACATAGGTAAACAGAAATAACATTCAGTAGTCCGACTTGTATATGACTCGCAATCCATTAAACAAGTCAGTGACTAACATCACTTTAGTAAACATTATAAAGACAAATTAGAAAAAAATTCCTAGCTCTTTAAATTTTCTGATAAAGCAAAAAATTAACAATAAGCCATTTTAACTAAAAGTATAAAGTATTTCAATTTTTCCTTGCATGTATACACTTTTCTACTTATATTGTGTCAGTAGCTGTCTGAAATCTGTACAATACTTCACTTCTTCAAATCATTCCTTTTCAATTCAGGTTTTGTTTGTCAAAATGGCAACAATATTTCAAGGGCACAATTAATATTTAGACTGATGTTTCAAATAAATAACTTGTCAGTTGCCAATTGAGTTAGTTTAGGATGTATGGTTAGTGCAAATATAGCATGTTGCAAAAACAATATGTATTTTTTCATGTGCTCTAGAGACTGTCATATGCAAGTGATATATATATATATATATATATATATATATATATATATATATATATATATATATATATATAAAACATAGCATATATAGAGCAGATAACTTATGGATTCAGGTTGTTAAAGTAAGTTATGCTTATTAATCAGGCAGTTTCATTTAAATTCACAAGTAATTTGAGGACATTTCAGTTGAGTTTCCAGGAATGTGTAGTCCAATGTGAGTAACTGAGTCCACTTTTCCTCATAAACATATGCCACAATTCATTAAACAAAGCAGTCTAACATCTATCTAATAATCATTATAAAGACAAAGAATAGAAATTTCATAGCTCTTCAAACTTTTGATATCACATAATGTTGACAGTAAGCTATTTTAACTGAAGACTAAAACATTTCAGTACTTCCTTGTGAATAAATACCTTTACTTTTACTGTAGTGTCAAGAACTGTCTTTGAAATCCTATACATTACTTCTTTCAAGTCATTCATTTTACAGTTCAGATTATATTTTGTCAAAATGTCAATAGCATTTCAAGGGCACATTTAATATTTAAACTGATATTTTAAATGAATAGCTATCAGTTACCAAGTGAATTTGTACAGAGTGTGGGGTAACTGCAAAGATAATATGTTGCAAAAAGTAATATGTATCTTTTCATGTGCACTAGAGAATAACAATTTCAAGTAACATATAAAATGTAACTTTTACAATGTAGACAGCTTGTGGAATCAGCATGTTAAACTGAGTAATACTTTTTAATCAAGCAGCTACATTTAAGTGCACATGTAGTTTGGGAACATTTCAGTTGTGTTTCCAGAAATATGCAATCCTATGAGGATAAATCATAACATATTACAAATAGTCTTATTATGTATTTATTTTACCTTGCTTAGGTTGTTTTTCATTTTAATAACTAAACAACATTACTTTTTCTTATTATTTATCTATGAGGTTAAATGCACTTCACAGGTTCACAGTGTCCTTAAAAACTGCAGCAGTTGTTTACTGTTGCTATGGCAACGCAAATAGAATGTGAAGAAAGCTTCACTTCTCTTAACCAACAGTACATTTTTCCCTCCTTTTTTTATATATATATTTGTGAATACCAAAAGGAAATAATTCAAAGGACATATGTACATAAATGGAACATTTCAGAGTTAATCATGAACATGTCCCCAATCCTAATAAGCATAACAGTTTGTTTGTGTTTTCAGCTTTTAAAGGTTAGGGGTTGCCACAGCAGAACTCCGGTCCACTAATGATTGGCAGTAGATTTTTATGGTGCCGAGTTGCTAGCCCGACGCCCAACCTTCAACGAAGGCACGCCCATTCACGCATGTCTTTTGAACGCCACTCGACCGCAGGAAGGACATGCAGACTCCACACAGAAGGCACTCCAGCCAAGAATTGAACAGGAGAACCTCTTACATTGACTATCATTAATCTAATAAATATTGTAATAACAATTAATTAAGTTCACTATTCCAGTTAGTTTACCTTAAAACTAGATTATTTTAGACTATTATTTACCTATGTATAGATAGTAAGTTATTAAATATATACAGACTATATCAGTATAGTAAATAGGATAATTTAGAAAGGGAGGCAAGATGCAGTTAAAATAATAATGAGAAAAGAGAGAAGAGAGAGAAAGAAAAGAGAAAATTAAGAGAAAATACACATATACTATGTATGTTGATTTATAGTATAAATATTGTATGTGCTATATAACCCTCCTTCTGTGAAAGAAAAATACTCTGTTTTACATACTTGAGGTAATGTGAAAACTCTCATGTGCCATCTATTTTCAAAAAATATAGATAAAGATTCCAATAGTTAGTTACCTTTGTTTTAAAATTCCAAGCAGTAAAATTGGTCCTTTAAAGTAATGTTAAAACAATTCATACCATAGTAGGTGCTTTGAGAGATTTGGCTGTAACAGTATCAGTCTTTTGCTTCTTCTTTTTGACATCTGTCCAGACATTTGCTTCTTTTGTTCTCTTGAGAGAAGGCGACATCCCATCCATATCTTCTGGTAAAGTAATCACATTATTAGTTTTAATAAATGAAGAGGCTTCCTCTAAGTCAATAAAAGTCCTCATCTCATTGGCATACAGTATTCTTATCTTAGCTGGATATGCAAGTTGTGGCTTGATGTTATTTTGTTTCAGAAACTTTATCATTGGCCACACTTTTTTCCTTTGTCCCATTATTTTAGATAAATAGCCATAATCAAATCTTATCAGGCTCTGTTTATATTTTAGAGATGCCTTCCTCCAAACAGATCTTAAAATCAGTTCCTTGTCCAAGTATCAAAGAAATTTGATAATTATTAACCTAGGAGGAGAGTTTGAGTTATTGGCAGGTTTCCCAACAGCTCTGTGTGCCCTCTCAATGCCAAAGGAAAGTCCTTCTTTTAAATTTAAAAAGTCAGAGATCCAGCTTGATAAAAAGGAAATAATATCCTCACTTTCTGTGTTTTCAGGTAATCCAAAAATCCTGATGTTATTTCTCCTCTCCCTATTTTCCAAGTCATCTACTCTATTAACCAAGTGTTTTGTTTAAGAAGCAGTTCTTTCTGTGTTTCATCTTCCTTAAGTCTGCTTTCTAAGTCATTTAGAGAAACTTCTATTCCTGTTATCCTTGCCTGTTGTTATAGCATTTCCTTGAGGGTGTCAGCCTGTTGCTGACTGCTTGTTTTAAGATTTTCCAGGTTCTCTTTAAAATCATCCATTTTCAAAGACAACTCCTGCAGGATAGATGTGATCTGTTGTAGTTCCTTCTTTAAGGCAATATCCTGGGGAGAATTCCTTGAGTTGCTCATTTTAACAAGTGAATACATCTCCAAGCTTTTTGACAGGAAATTATTTGTAAAACTTCACCAAAGTTTCTAATTATGTAAATTAGACCTATATCTATAAGATTTTATACTTTGAAGAAGTAAAAGTATATTTTTCCTGTCTTATTTAACTAGTTAAATGGAGCTCTAAAATACTGCTGCTTTCAGTTAGCCATTCAGGCTCCGCCCCCAAAAGGATTCTCACACCACCATAAACACGTGGTAATTTGAAGTTGTCAATTGTGTAATTTAAGTGCATCATTTATATTGGAGTTCTCATTTCCATATCATTTTATGTTCATTTTTTTTGTCATTGTTGATAACAGGAGAACAACATACTTTATTTTTAATAGTTCCAAACAAGCATTAATATGCAGCTCACATTATAACAGCCATGTACAGTCCACACGCATGATGCAGCATATAATGTGCTTAGAGAGACAAGTTATATTAATGTTTTTGGTTTAAATTTCTGAAAAAAATGTCTACTATCTACCATTACAGTGTCTCAAACCACAATACTAAAAACGTAGTTTTCAGCTGTTACTTATTTGCATTGGAAATCATAACCAGATAAAATATAATATAACAAATTATAACAAAACATTTACTTCAACAACTAGAAATAAAGATTAAGAGGAGAGGATAATGGGTGTTGAAATCTTAGTAATATGTTCTTCTGTAACCCTTTACTATGCATATCACTCGTTTAGAATTCTATTTAATCTCATAACAAGAAAGATCTCCTCTTAACCTACATCTAATCCTATATGCTTGTACCACCCATTGTCTTTGATACTGGATACTGCATTATTTTCCCCATGTACAAAAAAGTTATCTGTATCCCTGAATCATTCACACCCAGTATGTCACCATTCCTTGCCCTAATTTGCATTACACATTGCAACAAACAAATATAAATTCCATTCTATAAACTTTGTTAATATGCTCTATTTTTGCAATATATTTTTTAGGAGCAATTTTAAAACTGCAGTGATATCTGATGATTCCATTTCTAAAGTTAAGTAATGTTAATCACTCTGTAAATCCACTTTCAGATATCCTCTTTACTTATAATGAGTGAGTTTATGCGTTTATGTTTGGCAAAAGGCTTCAAAACACAATAAACATATTTACTAAAATAGTTTGTAAATTTAACAGTTTTACTATTTCGGTAGGGTTCATAGGTTAATAGATTATTGCTAAGTTTGCAGCTAAGGAGATCAATGAAAAAATCTGCCAAATCACCCAGTACTAGTGACAAGTTATCATAACCCAGTACTAGTGACAAACTATCATCACCCAGTACTAGTGACAAGCTATCATCACCCAGTACAAGTGACAGACTGTCATCACCCAGTACTAGTGACAAGCTATCATCACCCAGTACTAGTGACAAGCTATCATCACCCAGTACAAGTGACAGACTGTCATCACCCAGTACTAGTGACAAGCTATCATCACCCAGTACTAGTGACAAGCTATCATCATCCAGTACAAGTGACAAGCTATCATCACCCAGTACTAGTGACAAGCTATCATAACCCAGTACTAGTGACAAGCTATCATCACCCAGTACTAGTGACAAGCTATCATCACCCAGTACTAGTGACAGACTAACATCACCCAGTACTAGTGACAGACTAACATCACCCAGTACTAGTGACAGACTGTCATCATCCAGTATTAGTGACAGACAAACATCACCCAGTACTAGTGACAAGCTATCATCACCCAGTACTAGTGACAAGCTATCATCACCCAGTGCAAGTGACAGACTGTCATCATCCAGTATAAGTGACAGACTGTTATCATCCAGTACTAGTGACAGACTAACATCACCCAGTACTAGTGACAAGCTATCATCATTCAGTACTAGTGACAAGCTATCATCACCCAGTACTAGTGACAAGCTATCATCATCCAGTACTAGTGACAAGCTTTCATCATCCAGTACAAGTGACAAGCTATCATCACCCAGTACTAGTGACAAGCTATCATCATCCAGTACAAGTGACAGACCGTCATCATCCAGTATAAGTGACAGACTGTTATCATCCAGTACTAGTGACAGACTAACATCACCCAGTACTAGTGACAGATGGTCATCATCCAGTACTAGTGACAGACTGTCATCACCCAGTACAAGTTACAGACTGTCATCATCCAGTATAAGTGACAGACTGTTATCATCCAGTACTAGTGACAGACTAACATTACCCAGTACTAGTGACAGACTGTCATCATCCAGTACTAGTGACAGACTAATATCACCCAGTACTAGTGACAAGCTATCATCACTCAGTACTAATGACAGACTGTCATCACCCAGTACAGGTGTCAGACTGTCATCATCCAGTAATAGTGAAAGACTGTCATCACCCAGTACAAGTGACAGACTGTCATCATCCAGTATAAGTGACAGGCTATCATCCAGTACTAGTGACAGACTAACATCACCCAGTACTAGTGAAAGACTGTCATCATCTAGTGGTAGTGACAGACTAACATCACCCAGTACTAGTGACAGACTAACATCATCCAGTACAAGTGACAGACTAACATCATCCAGTACAAGTGACAGACTGTCATCATCCAGTACTAGTGACAGACTAACATCACCCAGTACTAGTGACAGACTGTCATCGTCCAGTAATAGTGACAGACTAACATCACCCAGTACTAGTGACAGACTATCATCATCCAGTACTAGTGACAGACTAACATCACCCAGTACTAGTGACAGACTGTCATCATCCAGTACTAGTGACAGACTAACATCACCCAGTACTAGTGACAGACTGACATCATCCATTACTAGTGACAGACTAACATCATCCAGTACTAATGACAGACTGTCATCACCCAGTACAGGTGTCAGACTGTCATCATCCAGTACTAGTGACAGACTAACATCATCCAGTAATAGTGACAGACGGTCATCATCCAGTACTAGTGACAGACTAACATCATCCAGTACAAGTGACAGACTGTCATCATCCAGCACTAGTGACAGGCTAACATCATGCAGTACTAGTGACAGACTAACATCACCCAGTACTAGTGAAAGACTGTCATCATATAGTAGTAGTGACAGACTAACATCACCCAGTACTAGTGACAGACTAACATCATCCAGTACAAGTGACAGACTAACATCATCCAGTACAAGTGACAGACTGTCATCATCCAGTACTAGTGACAGACTAACATCACCCAGTACTAGTGACAGACTGTCATCGTCCAGTAATAGTGACAGACTAACATCACCCAGTACTAGTGACAGACTATCATCATCCAGTACTAGTGACAGACTAACATCACCCAGTACTAATGACAGACTGTCATCACCCAGTACTAGTGACAGACTGTCATCATCCAGTACTAGTGACAGACTAACATCACTCAGTACTAATGACAGACTATCATCACCCAGTACTAGTGACAGACTGTCATCATCCAGTACTAGTGACAGACTAACATCACCCAGTACTAGTAACAGACTGTCATCATCCATTACTAGTGACAGACTAAGATCACCAGTACTAGTGACAGACTGTCATCATCCAGTACTAGTGATAGACTTACATCACCCAGTATCATTGACAGACTGTCATCATCCAGTACTAGTGACAGACTACAATCACCCAGTACTAGTGACAGACTGTCATCAGCCAGTACTAGTGACAGACTAACATCACAAATACTAGTAACAGACTGTCATCATCCATTACTAGTGACAGACTAACATCACCAGTACTAGTGACAGACTGTCATCATCCAGTACTAGTGATAGACTTACATCACCCAGTATCAGTGACAGACTGTCATCATCCAGTACTAGTGACAGACTAACATCACCCAGTACTAGTAACAGACTGTCATCATCCATTACCAGTGACAGACTAACATCACCATTACAAGTGACAGACTGTCATCATCCAGCACTAGTGACAGGCTAACATCATCCAGTACTAGTGACAGACTAACATCACCCAGTACTAATGAAAGACTGTCATCATCTAGTAGTAGTGACAGACTAACATCACCCAGTACTAGTGACAGACTAACATCATCCAGTACAAGTGACAGACTGTCATCAGCCAGTACTAGTGACAGACTAACATCACCCAGTATTAGTAACAGACTGTCATCATCCATTACTAGTGACAGACTAACATCACCAGTACTAGTGACAGACTGTCATCATCCAGTACTAGTGGTAGACTTACATCACCCAGTATCAGTGACAGACTGTCATCATCCAGTACTAGTGACAAACTACAATCACCCAGTACTAGTGACAGACTGTCATCATCCAGTGCTAGTGGCAGACTAAAAATCACCCATACTAGTGGCAAGCTATCATCATCCAGTACTAGTGACAAGTTATCATCACCCAGTACTAGTGACAAGCTATCATCACCCAGTACTAGTGACAAGCTATCATCACCCATGTCAAGTGACAAGCTTTCATCATCCAGTACTAGTGACAAACTGTCATTCCCCTGTACTAGTGACAGACTGTCATCATCCAGTACTAGTGACAAGCTATAATCACCCAATACTAGTGACAGACTGCCATCATCCAGTACTAGTGACAGACTGTCATCATCTAGTACTAGTGAGGGACTAACATCACCCAGTACTAGTCACAGACTGTCATCATCCAGTACAAGTGACAAGCTATCATCACCCAGTACAAGTGACAGACTGTCATCATCCAGTACTAGTGAAAGCCTAACATCACCTAGTACAAGTGACAGTCATCATCCAGTACAAGTGACAAACTGTTATCATCCAGTACTAGTGACTGTCATCATCCAGTACTAGTGACAGACTAAAAATCACCAAATACTTGTGACAGACTATCATCACCCAGTACTAGTGACAGACTAACATCACCCAGTACTAGTGAAAGACTGTTATGATCCAGTACTACTGACATACTAATATCACCCAGTACTAGTGACAGACTGTCATTATCCAGTACTAGTGACAGACTGTCATCACCCAGTACTAGTGACAGACTAACATCACCTAGTACTAATGAGAGACTGTCATCACCCAGTACTAGTGACAGACTGTCATCATCCCGTACTAGTGACAGACTAACATCACCCATACTAGTGACAGACTATCATCACCCAGTATTAGTGAGAGACTGTCATCATCCAGTACTAGTGACAGACTATCATCACCCAGTATTAGTGAGAAACTGACATCACCCAGTACTAGTGACAAGCTATCATCACCCAGTACTAGTGACAAGCTATTATCACCCAGTAATAGTGACAGCCTGTCATCATCCAGTACTAGTGACAGACTAACATCATCCAGTACTAGTGACAGGCTAACATCAACCAGTACTAGTGACAGACTAACATCACCCAGTAGAAGTGACAGATTATCATCATGCAGAAACAAACAGACTCCAAACTTTGGCATAACTTTTTGTTGTATTAGAAGAAGTCGAGTATAATCCTAGCGGAGGGACCATGAAATTTATATTTAGATGAAAGAGAAATGTGGTGGGAAATGAAATTAAATGCTGTAGTACCACCTGGACTTAATGATAAATTAGCCATCACTTTTCTTTTAAAATTAAAAAATGGTTATATTATATTATATTACATTATATTATATTAGATTAGATTATACTTATGGAATTTTATTAATGGAAGCATATGTTTTTAAATAGTATGTGATCTAATTGGTTGATTTTGTCATGCGACCTATGACTAGTTTTATTTAAATAATTTTAATATTTTAATATATTTATTTCTGATGAAGTCCACTAAACAGGTTGAAAATGCTAAAAACATTGTGCTAAAGATACAGGCTATCATCAACCAGTATTACTGACAGACACTCATCAACTGGTACTTGTGACAGACTATCATCACTAAGTACTAGTGACAGATGATTATCACCCAGAGCTACTGACAGACAGTCTTCTCCTATTACTCATGACAGACTAACATCACCCAGGACTAGTGACAGACTAACATCACCCAGAACTAATGACAGATTATCAGACTAGTGACAGACTAACATTACCTAGCAAGTGACAGATTATCAGCACCCAGGACTTGTGCGAGACTAACATAACCCAGTACTAGTGACAAACTATCGTCATGCAGTACCAATGACAGACTAACCTCACCCAGGACTAGTGACAGAATATCAGCACCCATGACTAGTGGAAGACTAACATCACCCACTACTAGTGACAGACTATCATCACACAGGACTAGTGACAGACTATCACACAGTACTAATGACAGACTACTATCATTCAGGGCTAGTGACATACTATCAGCTTTCAGGACTAGTGACAAAATATCAGCACCCATGACTAGTGGCAGACTAACATCACCCAGTACTAGTGACAGACTATCATCACACAGGACTACTGACAGACTATCATCACACAGTACTAATGGCAGACTAACATCACTCAGGACTAGTGACAAACTATCAGCATTCAGGACTAGTGACAGACTATCAGCACCCAGGGCTAGTGACAGACTATAATCATCCAATAATAGTGACAGACTGCCATCACCCAGGACTAGTGACAAACTAATATCACCCATATCTAGTTACAGACTATCGGCACACAAAACTAGTGACAGGCTAACATCACCTAGTACTAGTGACAGACTAACATCACCCAGTACTATTGACAGACTGTCATTATCCAGTACTAGTGACAGACTGTCATCATCCAGTAGTAGTGACAGACAAACATCACCCAGTACTAGTGACAGACTGTCATCATCCAGTACTAGTGACAGACTAACATCACCCAGTACTAGTGACAGACTGTCATCATCCAGTACTAATGACAGACTGACATCACCAGTACTAGTGACAGACTGTCATCATCCAGTACTAGTGACAGAATAACATCACCCAGTACTAGTGACAGACTGTCATCATCCAGTACTAGTGACAGACTAACATCACCCACAACTAGTGACAGACTATCATCATCCAGTACTAGTGAGAGAGTAACATCACCCAGTACTAGTAACAGACGGTCATCATCCAGTACAAGTGACAGACAAACATCACCCAGTACTAGTGACAGACTGTCATCATCCAGTACTTGTGACAAACTAACATCACCCAGTACTAGTGACAGACTGTCATCATCCAGTACTAATGACAGACTGACATCACCAGTACTAGTGACAGACGGTCATCATCCAGTACTAGTGACAGACTGTCATCACTTAGTACTAGTGACAGACTGTCATCATCCAGTACTAGTGAGAGACTAACATCACCCAGTACTAGTGACAGACTGTCATCATCCAGTACTAGTGACAGACTAACATCATCTAGTACTAGTGAGAGACTAACATCACCCAGTACAAGTGACAGACTATCATCTTCCAGTACTAGTGAGAGACTAACATCGCCCAGAACTAATGACAGATTATCAGACTAGTGACAGACTAACATTACCCAGCAAGTGACAGACTATCGGCACTGAGAACTTGTGCGAGACTAACATAACCCAGTACTAGTGACAGACTATTGTCATGCAGTACTAGTGACAGACTAACCTCACCCAGGACTAGTGACAGAATACCAGCACCCATGACTAGTAGCAGACTAACATCACACAGGACTACTGACAGACTATCAGCATTCAGGACTAGTGACAGACTAACATCACCCAGTACAAATGACAGACTATCATCATCCAGTACTAGTGAGAGACTAACATCACCCACAACTCGTGACAGATTAACATCCAGGTTACATAAATAGACACTTTTAGGGATGGATTTGGGGAAAGAGTGGTCCAAGTTTTTTTTTACCCTTCTTTCCAAATTCTAGTTTAGCCTTTTTTGGGGGTGGAGAAGGCAGATACAAATTATTGTCTGCCTATTACTGATATAGAATGATTTGGGTCATGGTTGATAAGGTTCCAATGACTACCTCACTTACCTTGATATCAAATGATTCAATAAATAACTAAATATGTAAGTAACAAATAAATAAATACATGTGAATATCAACATAAGTTTCCTCATCTTTGATGACTGAGTCTTCCTTGGCCCAAAAGAAAGTGAGATTAGTAGACCAAACATTCATGGGGGAGGGGCTGCAGAACTTGATATGAGTGAGCTGGCCAGTAATGATGGTGCTGTGGATGTTAATTTGTGGAAAGGCTAGTGCTGAGCCCACCTTGCTTACACTCAAAGGAAGCTGTCGTAAGTGCACATCTAATGCTCTCCTTACTGTTTGACGTCACTCAAGCTTAATCCCTCATTAAAGGATGGACAGCCAGTAACAGACAAAAAGCCAGATACTATTGGAAGGATATGTTTTGACTGAAATGGCTTTGACCAATTTTTGGCCTCCTAATCTCATACTTTCTCCTATCAATTTTCCTCTGAGATGGGCTTATACAAAGAATCCTTCTTTTGTTCCTCAGACTACCACCTCCAAAGGCATTATATTATATTAAGTGAACAGGCTTCCAGCTTCTAAGGCTTTCTGCTTCGGGTGCCTTGAAGGAAACACAGATGTGTCTTCCAGACAGTATAGACCATGGTGTGGGGCAGTATAGACTACAGTGTGGGGAAGTATAGACCATGGTGTGGGGGAGTATAAACTATGGTGTGGGGCAGTATACATCATAGTGTGGGGAGTATAGACCATGGTGTAGGGCAGTATAGACCTTGGTGTGAGGCAGTCTTGTAATCTGATGACTGCATGGATATTGCAAGTTCTTGATCTCTTAGGCATTAAATACAGGAATTTTATGTTAATGTATATCAAGATGAGGCTTCCAACACTGAAAGCAATGGAAAAGAAATGCGAAGCACAGATATTGAATATGCCTTCATAGCATAGCATGTGACAAGGCTGCATGTATTTGTAGGAACCACTCGTGTGTGTGTGTGTGTGTGTGTGTGTGTGTGTGTGTGTGTGTGTGTGAGCTGCACTAGTCTGTGGAGGACATAGTGTAAATCCTAATAGCTGCCCACTACATATGACCTTCAAAGTCAAATTTACATTACATGGCGTAGCACCAAATGAAACAGGCATGCCTTCTGCCTGGCTGTAGTACATTAATACAAACAGGTATAATTTAGGATATAGGCAGACTTTGAGATAGTGAGTAAAAAATATGTAACTTATGGATAGCTGGAAGGCTGCAGCACATCAGGTGAAATCTGTGTAATTTAGGCAGCATACAAGCTGTAGCACGCCAGGTTAGACAAATGTACTTTATGTAATGTAAACAGACTGTGATGCACTAACTTGAATAAGCATAACTTATGAAGTACAGGTTCATAGATTTAGTACTAGGCTAACTGCCTTTGTGGGCCATTTTAAGTCTAGCCAGTTACCCCATTTGAGAATCAAACCCTGCACCTTTGGTTTATAAGGTAAACACCTTAACCATTATGCCAACCTCCCAGAGATTGCAGCATCCCAAATAGAATAAATGTAATTATAACTTGGAGGCAGGCTGCACTGTACTCAGGAAATTAGGTGGATTGTATGTATTGCAGACAGACTATAGTATACCAAGTGAAACGGGTATTAGTTATGCACTACAGGCAATGCATACTTATACTACATCACATGACAGTGAGATGGCTTCTGGCACACCCCATGTGGAATGAGGTGCAGCCATGCTAGGGTATACCATGTGAAATAACCGTAATTTATGTGATGCAGGTATTCTGCAGTATATCATTTGAAACAGTTGTAATTTATTTTTTTTCAAAACAGGTTTATTGTTTTAACATATAAGAGAAATATCATAACAATTTTATACAAGTAATTAAAAATAGGTATTATTATAATATTCAACCCAGTACTAGTGACAGACTATTGTCATGCAGTACTAGTGACAGACTAACCTCACCCAGGACTAGTGACAGAATACCAGCACCCATGACTAGTAGCAGACTAACATCACACAGGACTACTGACAGACTATCAGCATTCAGGACTAGTGACAGACTAACATCACCCAGTACAAATGACAGACTATCATCATCCAGTACTAGTGAGAGACTAACATCACCCACAACTCGTGACAGATTAACATCCAGGTTACATAAATAGACACTTTTAGGGATGGATTTGGGGAAAGAGTGGTCCAAGTTTTTTTTTACCCTTCTTTCCAAATTCTAGTTTAGCCTTTTTTGGGGGTGGAGAAGGCAGATACAAATTATTGTCTGCCTATTACTGATATAGAATGATTTGGGTCATGGTTGATAAGGTTCCAATGACTACCTCACTTACCTTGATATCAAATGATTCAATAAATAACTAAATATGTAAGTAACAAATAAATAAATACATGTGAATATCAACATAAGTTTCCTCATCTTTGATGACTGAGTCTTCCTTGGCCCAAAAGAAAGTGAGATTAGTAGACCAAACATTCATGGGGGAGGGGCTGCAGAACTTGATATGAGTGAGCTGGCCAGTAATGATGGTGCTGTGGATGTTAATTTGTGGAAAGGCTAGTGCTGAGCCCACCTTGCTTACCCTCAAAGGAAGCTGTCGTAAGTGCACATTTAATGCTCTCCTTACTGTTTGACGTCACTCAAGCTTAATCCCTCATTAAAGGATGGACAGCCAGTAACAGACAAAAAGCCAGATACTATTGGAAGGATATGTTTTGACTGAAATGGCTTTGACCAATTTTTGGCCTCCTAATCTCATACTTTCTCCTATCAATTTTCCTCTGAGATGGGCTTATACAAAGAATCCTTCTTTTGTTCCTCAGACTACCACCTCCAAAGGCATTATATTATATTAAGTGAACAGGCTTCCAGCTTCTAAGGCTTTCTGCTTCGGGTGCCTTGAAGGAAACACAGATGTGTCTTCCAGACAGTATAGACCATGGTGTGGGGCAGTATAGACTACAGTGTGGGGAAGTATAGACCATGGTGTTGGGGAGTATAAACTATGGTGTGGGGCAGTATACATCATAGTGTGGGAGTATAGACCATGGTGTAGGGCAGTATAGACCTTGGTGTGAGGCAGTCTTGTAATCTGATGACTGCATGGATATTGCAAGTTCTTGATCTCTTAGGCATTAAATACAGGAATTTTATGTTAATGTATATCAAGATGAGGCTTCCAACACTGAAAGCAATGGAAAAGAAATGCGAAGCACAGATATTGAATATGCCTTCATAGCATAGCATGTGACAAGGCTGCATGTATTTGTAGGAACCACTCATGTGTGTGTGTGTGTGTGTGTGTGTGTGTGTGTGTGTGTGTGTGTGTGTGTGTGTGTGTGTGTGAGCTGCACTAGTCTGTGGAGGACATAGTGTAAATCCTAATAGCTGCCCACTACATATGACCTTCAAAGTCAAATTTACATTACATGGCGTAGCACCAAATGAAACAGGCATGCCTTCTGCCTGGCTGTAGTACATTAATGCAAACAGGTATAATTTAGGATATAGGCAGACTTTGAGATAGTGAGTAAAAAATATGTAACTTATGGATAGCTGGAAGGCTGCAGCACATCAGGTGAAATCTGTGTAATTTAGGCAGCATACAAGCTGTAGCACGCCAGGTTAGACAAATGTACTTTATGTAATGTAAACAGACTGTGATGCACTAACTTGAATAAGCATAACTTATGAAGTACAGGTTCATAGATTTAGTACTAGGCTAACTGCCTTTGTGGGCCATTTTAAGTCTAGCCAGTTACCCCATTTGAGAATCAAACCCTGCACCTTTGGTTTATAAGGTAAACACCTTAACCATTATGCCAACCTCCCAGAGATTGCAGCATCCCAAATAGAATAAATGTAATTATAACTTGGAGGCAGGCTGCACTGTACTCAGGAAATTAGGTGGATTGTATGTATTGCAGACAGACTATAGTATACCAAGTGAAACGGGTATTAGTTATGCACTACAGGCAATGCATACTTATACTACATCACATGACAGTGAGATGGCTTCTGGCACACCCCATGTGGAATGAGGTGCAGCCATGCTAGGGTATACCATGTGAAATAACCGTAATTTATGTGATGCAGGTATTCTGCAGTATATCATTTGAAACAGTTGTAATTTATTTTTTTTCAAAACAGGTTTATTGTTTTAACATATAAGAGAAATATCATAACAATTTTATACAAGTAATTAAAAATAGGTATTATTATAATATTCAACAAAACAACTAAAGTATTTACAAAGACATCCACTACAATCAGATCAATTAATTAAACTAAAATACCATGCTATTGAAATTAAAATTTTTTTAACAAATTTTGTAAATTATCCCATACAATAAAATAAGATGTTTTTCTATTTGTTCTAGTTCTAATTGTGTTTATTTCCATATGGCACACTATATTCATAACATTTTTAAATTCATTGAGCGAAGGAGGTGTATCTGAAATCCAATTTCTAGTTATTATTTTCCTAGCCACTGCTAGAATAGACCATAACAAGGAAAGCTTAACCTTTTTAACACTTTGAGGTACAGGTGTGTTGAATAATATAAGAGATTTAGAAATAATGAAATTATCTGTAAAAAGAGCCTGCAAAAATTCATTAATTGACTTCCAGTATTCTTTCAATTTTATACAGTCATAAAACATATGAGCCCAGTCAGCATTAATTTCTACATTACATCTCTTACATAGATTATCTTTATTATTTATTTTATTCATCATCAAAGGTGTATAAAAGATCTATTTAAAAATTTCCATGTATAAAGTCTCCAGACAATGGAAGACGTAGTTCTATAAGCAGATTCCAATATATATTGTTTATCTTGTTGATTTGGTGGGTCCCCATTAATAGAAGTGAAATAATTCCAGTATGAATCTACACTGTAAAAAGTTTCTTGTCTGATAACTTTATGTATGTATGAAAGTTTACCTTTATCAGAAACTTTATGTTGTAAATTTAATATCAAGTAATCAATCAGTGTTGGAATAGATTCTTTAACAGTTATAGACATTAAATCTATTTTATTAATGAGATGTTGTCTAAAGGTCTGAACCTCTAACCAGCAAGTTTCTCTTAGATCAAATTCTTGTTTTAAGAAATCTAGATTTTTAACTGAAACAGTTGTAATTTATTGAGTACAGGCATGCTACAATATACAATATGAGTAAGTCTAACTTATGAGGAGCAGACAGACTTCAGTACAAAATGTGAAATAGGTATAATTTATGGACGATATAGGTATGCTGCAGTACAGCAAGTAAAATAGGTGCAATTTATGGGGTGCAGACATGCTGCAGTACATGAAGTGAAATAAGTGTAGTTTTTGGGGTGCAGTTATGTTGCAATATTTTATATTTGTTTACTGGGAAAGTCTGACTTGGAATGAAACCAATTTTCAGCGGAAGCCCGAGGAGAAATGCTCCAGATGCATGTCTTTGCAACAAGGGAGGAAACCCACACAAGTGCAGGGAGGACATTTAGACTCCACACAGAAAGCACCCCAGCTGAGAATTGAACTGGAGAACCTCTTGCTGAGAGGTGACAATGCAACCACTGCACTGTCTTATACAACCTGTGGAATAGCTGTAATATATGTGGACCAGGTACACTGTAGCTTACCATCCTTCAATACCTGTACTTTATGGAGTGCAGACATGCTGCAGAACACAAAGTGGCATCTAGGAAGGGTGACAGACTCTGCATGCTTTCT